>NC_091312.1:4222756-4350256 GCF_038502225.1 Cherax quadricarinatus | reverse complement strand
GCTAATGGTATGGTACACCAATGCAGACGGAATAACAAATAAGAGTGAAGAATGGGAAGAACACATCATTGATTCATCACCTGACATCATAGCACTAACAGAGACAAAACTTACAGGGATTATAACAGATGCAATTTTTCCACCTGGATATCAGATTATGAGGAAAAACAGAACAGAGGGGGAGGATTAGCATTGCTCATAAAAAAAACCAGTGGAGTTTTGAGGAGATGGGAGGAATGGAAAGAAGGGAAACAGATGACTTCATTGTAGGAACACTTCAGACTGGGGATCCAAAGGTGATGATAGCAGTGATGTATAACCCGCCACTTAACAGCAGGAGAACAAGAGAAGAGTATGATGTGCATAATAGGGCAATGGTGGATACACTAGCTGAAGTGGCCAGGAGGGCTTATATGGGTAGGACAAAATTACTTATAATGGGGGATTTCAATCATAAAGAGATTGACTGGGAAAACCTAGAGCCACATGGGAGACCAGAAACATGGAGTGCTAAGATGTTGGAGACTGTATTGGAGAACTTCATGCACCAACATGTTAGGGATACAACCAGAGAGGAGAGGAGAGGATGTTGCAGCAAGGTTGGATCTCGTACTCACCTTGAATAGTTCAGACATAGGGGATATCACCCACGAAAGACCCCTTGGCGCTAGTGATCATGATGTCCTGAGTTTTGAATATCTTGTACCTCTTCAAGGGGGGCTCCTTGGCGTGGTGAAGAGGCTCTTGGTCTGAGGAATTAGCCCTGTCGGTCTTCTTCCTCAGACCGAACCTAATTACCCCCCATTCTCCCCTCCCCTATCCCATCCTCCCCATCCTCCCCTTTTTCCATTCCTCCTCCTCCTCCTCACCCCTCCCTTTTGCCCTTCCTCTTTTTAGCCTTCGTGATTTCTCCCACAGGCGCGCTAGTTCCTAGGTGGGGGAAAGGACACCGGGGTCCATCCCATTCCGTTGAGGTTTCTTGGCGGTGGCGTAGTTTGCCGTGGAATCTGGATTGCCTAGGGATGTCCCGATCCCTCTCCGGTATCCCGGAGTAGCTTTGGGTGTCTTTTGGGCGACGGGTGTATCTCTGGAAGCCACCTTTCGGATTCCGGGGGTGGTGGCTGAAGGAGGTATGCTTTGTGGCGGATATCCGGCCGCCCTCTCTTTTGTCCACCGAGGTAGCTCGGCAGATGTGAGGTTGCTATCCCAGATTGCTGGTTTACTGGCATGAAGGGTAGGGTATGGCACGGGTTCCATGCTGCATCTGCGCTACTAGCGGTGTCGAGTCCTCTTGGGCGCGGAGGGAGATTTCTGGCCCTTTCATTCCTCCTAGGAACTATCCCTCCCCGGTCCCCCCTTTTTTTTTCTTTTTTTTTATTTTTATTTTCTTTTCTTCTTTCTTTTTTTTTCTTAAAAACAAAAAGAAAGAAGTAACCTAACCATGGCAGCCCTAGTCCATGAACCTGGTACCCCCGGGCCCCTTCTTGATACCGCACCCCGTTCTGACCCCGCCTCGTCTTTGGACCACTCTTCAGACATTCCTCATGCCTCTGTACCTATTGCCGGTGCTGTTTCCTCACCCGCTTCAGGTACTGAGGCCTCGACTGACTCCTTCGATTTATCAGACCTTCGCTCTCCTCTGACTATGCTTCCGGCCTCTCCCTCTACGGTGCGGCAATTTTCAAATCGCCGACCCGTTCCACGTCGGACCAACTCTGGTCCCACGCCTAAACGTCAACGACAATTACCTGCTGATGATACTTCTCCACCTTCACCTTCTCGTTCTTCTCAGAAACGATCGACACGTCCTTCACTACCTTTCCACGCTCAGTTTCAGACTGAACAGTGGACTAAATTCTTCACTTTACGACCAACTTCCTCTACTGCCTATCTTTCTGACCATAGTATTGGCAAGGCACTCCTACGCCATGTTGGTAAAGATATTTCTTTTCATGCTCTTAAGAGCGGTACGCGCATCATTACCGTACAGAATGCTACCCAGGCTCGTGAGCTCTCTCGTCTTTCCCATATAGATACTGTTCCTGTCACCCTTGAAAAACATCATTCCCTCAATTCTTGTAGTGGTACCGTTATTCTGCCCCATACCATAGTTCAACAAAATTTCCAGACATGTGGCACCGACATTCTAGAACAGCTGGAACTCCAAGATCTCCCAATCCTCAAGGTAGACACTTACGTTCTTCCTGCCCGTGGGCGGAGACGATACCCTAGCAATGTGGCTCGTTTAACTTTTGACAGCCGAGAACTCCCATCCTCCGTTTATATAGCAGGACATCGGTTACAAGTTCGAAAGGTGATCCCTACACCACAACAGTGTAGAAATTGCTGGCGATTTGGCCATCCAGCGAAATATTGCAGATCTATCGCCGAATGCCCAGTCTGTGGTGCCGATGACCATTCTAATACGTCTTGCAATCGATCTCCCTCTTGCCTTAACTGTCATGAGGCTCACCCTTCGTACTCTCGCCGTTGTCAGGTCTATTTAAACGAGCGGGAAATCCGTTACCTCAAAGAGACAGAAGGTCTCCCTTATGCCATGGCAGTTTCTCATCTCCGCCTCCAAGGGAGACTCCCACGTGTTTCTTATTCCCGTGTTTCAAAACGTCCCCCCACTTCTGGTATCCCATCTTCTACACCCACCTCTGTGGTTACCTCTCCCATAATCACTCCTGTATCTAATCCTTTTGCTGTCCTCGGCTCAGACGTCCCTACTTCAACGCCTCAGTCTAATCTCGCTTCTTCGAGTTCTCTCTTACAAGCCTCAGTATCGACGAGACCTCGTACGACACCTCTTCCCAATCGTCCCTCTACTTCTCAAAAGTCAAAAAAAGGTCCGGTAACACCTCCTACCCATCTTCCACCTCCTCATTTTACCCTCCCTGTCTCTGTCCCTAGTTCTTCCCCTCTCACTGGCTCAGTTACAAGTGCAGAGGTTCACCCTCCTCCTCGTAATGTACCTTCCTCCCCTGTTCCCTCCCAAGTTTCTTCCTCTTCTGCCACCTCCCAGGTTCCTGTCTCTTCTGTCCCCTGCCACGCTTCTCCAGTTCCCTCCACCCTTTCGCCCCCCCCTACCTTGGTACAGTCCAATACAGTTCCAATCTTTACTCATCCTCCCCCTACCATTCCCAATATTGTCTCCCATACGACATCTTTGAATTCCGAAACACTTGAAGCAATCTCTGAATATATTGCAGAGACCAAACCATCAATGGACACTGATCCACCTTCCGCTCTTTCTCTCTCCTCTGCTCCATCTGCGCAACTCCTTTCTTCACAGCGCACCGTTCCTTCGCTGCTTGAACATTTTCCACTGCCTCCGCATGTGGACTTTTCTAACCCTTCTAGTCCGTAGGAACCCTTACCTGCGGATTTCAAGTATCTTTATCATTGCCAATCATGGCCTTTTTACAGTGGAATATACGCGGCCTCAGGGGAAATCGGGGTGAGCTTCAGATGTTACTCTCCCAGTTTGCCCCTGTTGGTGTTTGCTTACAGGAACCAAAATTACACTCTGCTGTTATTTCTCACATCTCAGGCTATAATTTATTGTATTCTTCAGATCCTTTTCCTGATGGGACCTTTAATGAAAGTGCCCTTCTTCTCCGCACTGATATTCCGTACCATCAGCTATTTATTCATACTTCGCTGCATTACACAGCAGCCCGTATCCACTTACATAGGTGGTATACGCTCTGTTCTTTATATCTCTCTCCTTCTCGGGCATTATCTATTCCGGATTTTGCCTTCCTTGTTTCGTCATTACCGCCACCGATTCTGTTACTTGGTGATTTTAATGCCCACCATTTCCTCTGGGGAGGGTCTCACTGTGATTCCCGTGGAATTCAGTTAGAGGCTTTTCTTGCCACCCACCCCCTCCATGTTTTAAATACAGGTACTCACACCCATTTTGATCCTCGGACTCATACTCTCTCTTGCATAGATCTCTCAGTTTGCTCTTCCTCCGCCGCATTAGACTTTACTTGGTCTGTTCTCCCGGACTTACATGACAGTGATCATTTCCCAATCATTCTTACTTCCCCTTCATATTCGCCACCTCTTCGCACCCCACGCTGGCAATTTAATCGGGCAAATTGGAACCTTTACTCACACCTGACTGTTTTTAAAGAGGTTCCTTCTTCGTCCTCCATCGATGAGCTTTTACACCTCTTCTCGTCCTCCGTTTTCACCGCAGCTTCTCATTCTATACCCCAAACTTCGGGCAGGCATTCTCAGAAATGCGTGCCTTGGTGGTCTCCTGCTTGTGCTCGTGCAGTACGTTTGAAACGCGCTGCATGGGGCAGGTACCGGTACAATAGAACCACAGAGCGACTCCTTGATTTTAAACAGAAGCGTGCGATCGCTCGCCGTGTCATCCGTGACGCTAAACGCACTTGCTGGCGAGATTATGTCTCCACCATCACCTCTGCTTCCTCTATGAGTGCAGTCTGGAAAAAAGTACGAAAACTGAGTGGTAAATATTCTCCTGACCCGGCTCCTGTTCTGCGGGTTGCCGGTGTTGATATAGCAAACCCACTAGATGTTGCCAATGAAATTGGCAATCATCTGGTCCGTATTTCTCAGGGACTCCATCTATGCCCCTCATTTCTTTCCTCAAAGTCTGCCAGAGAGTTAGCACCTTTGGACTTTTCTTCTCTCAGAGAAGAACAGTATAATGTGCCTTTTACACTTCAAGAACTGGAGGCAACACTCTCAGCTTGTCGATCATCGGCAGCTGGGCCCGACGACATTCATATTCGTATGCTACAACATTTACATCAGTCAGCCCTTGCAGTCCTATTACGCCTTTACAATCTTATTTGGTCACAAGGAGTTCTTCCACAGCTGTGGAAATCCGCCATTGTTCTCCCTTTCCGCAAACCAGGCACTACGGGACATGAAACCTCCCACTATCGTCCCATTGCTCTTACCAGTGCAGTTTGCAAAGTAATGGAACGTCTAGTAAATAGACGTTTAGTGTGGTATTTAGAGACACACAACAGTCTCTCCACTCGTCAATATGGCTTTCGTAAGGGACGTTCTACCATAGACCCCTTACTGCGCTTGGATACGTATGTTCGTAATGCCTTTGCGAATAACCACTCAGTTATTGCCATATTTTTTGACCTTGAGAAGGCATATGACACAACTTGGAGGTATAATATTTTAGCCCAAGCCCACTCCTTAGGCCTTCGAGGCAATCTACCATCCTTCCTTAAGAACTTTTTAACTGACAGGCATTTCCGTGTTCGGGTTAATAATGTGCTCTCCCCGGACTTTGTCCAAGCTGAAGGTGTCCCCCAGGGATGTGTTCTGAGCACAACACTTTTTCTCCTTGCTATTAATGATTTGGCCTCTAGTCTTCCATCAAATATTTGGTCATCACTCTATGTTGATGACTTCGCTATTGCCTGTGCAGGCGCTGACTGTCACCTCCTTACAGATTCTCTCCAGCATGCAGTCGACCGTGTTTCCAATTGGGCCACCACACATGGGTTTAAATTTTCCAGCACTAAAACCCACCAAATCACTTTCACTAGACGCTCTGTCATCTCTGATCATCCTTTGTACCTCTATGGCTCACGTATCCCTGAACGTGATACAGTCAAGTTTCTGGGCCTCCTCTTTGATCGTAGGTTATCCTGGAAACCTCACATTACCTCTCTGAAGGCAACTTGTCACAGCCGGCTGAACCTTCTTAAAACCCTTGCTCATCTTTCGTGGGGAGCTGATCGTCGAACCCTCCTTCACCTACATTCCACCCTTATTTTATCGAAACTTGATTATGGTGACCAGATCTATTCAGCGGCATCTCCTGCTACTCTCTCTAGCCTTAACCCCATTCATCACCAAGGATTACGTTTATGCCTTGGTGCTTTTCGCTCTTCCCCTGTCGAAAGCCTCTATGCAGAAGCGAACGTTCCATCCTTATCCGATCGCCGTGATGCCCATTGCCTGCGCTACTATGTACGCTCTCATGATCTCCGCAATCCTTCCATTTATAGAATGGTCACTGATATTAGTAGACATTCTTTATTTGTTCGCCGCCCCTGCTTACTCCGTCCCTTCTCTCTTCGCCTTCATTCGCTCTTGTCTTCTCTTCAACTACCACCTTTCTATGTACATGTAGCATCTCACTTTTCCCTACCCCCCTGGGAAGTTCCAGCTGTTCGAGTCTGTTCTTTCTCCCTCCCTTGCTCGAAAGCCCAACTGTCTACGGTCGCTTCCCGCTCTCTTTTTCTTGACCACTTTCACTCTCATTCTCATGCCATTGCTGTGTACACAGATGGCTCTAAGTCTTCTGACGCAGAACGAGAACAAAGAGAGAAACCGAACTTCAAAAAAAGGGGACTACATAGGAATGAGAAGTTTCTTGCATGAAGTGCAGTGGGAAAGAGAATTAGATGGAAAGACAGTAAATGAAATGATGGAACTAGTGACCACTAAGTGCAGGGAGGCAGAGGAAAGGTTCATACCAAATGGCAACAGAAAAAATGGTAAGACAGAAGAAGAAACGAATATGCAGGGATAAGGAGAGAGGCCCAGAGGCAATACGAGAACGACATAGCATCAAAAGCCAAATTTGAACCAAAGTTGTTATGCAGTCACATTAGGAGAAAGCAGTCAAGGACCAGGTAATCAGGCTGAGGAAAGAAGGAGGGGAGCTCACAAAGAGTGACCAACGAGTATGTGATGAACTAAACAAAAGATTTAGAGAAGTATTCACAATAGAGTCAGGAATGCTTCCAGCAAACTGTGGAGGTAGGGCGCACCAACAGGTGCTGGACACAATACACATAACCAAGGAAGAGGTGAAGAAACTGCTAGAGGAACTCGATACCTCAGAGGCGGTGGGCCCAGATAACATATCTCCATGGATACTGAGAGAGGGAGCAGAGGAACTGTGTGTGCCGCTACCAGCAATCTTCAATAAATCTATCGAAACTGGGCAGTTGCCTGAGATGTGGAAGACAGCACATGTAGTTCCAATTTTTAAAAAAGGGGACAGATAGGCAGCGTTAAACTACAGGCCAGTGTCACTGACTAGTATAGTATGTAAAGTCATGGAAAAGATTGTCAAAAGAAGAGTGGTGGAACACATTGAAAAGATTGGGCTTGTACATGAGAGTCACCACGGCTTCAGAGATGGGAAATCCTGTGTCACAAATCTACTTGAGTTATACGATAAGGTAACAGAAGTAAGACAGGAGAGAGAGAGGAATGGGTAGATTGCATCTTTTTAGACTGCAAGAAGGCTTTTGACACAGTACCACACAAGAGACTGGTGCGAAAATTAGAGGAGCAGGCAGGAATAATGGGGAAAGTACTGCAATGGATCAGGGAATACCTGACAGGAAGGATACAATGAGTGTTGGTACGTGCTGAAGTATCGTAGTGGGCGCATGTGTCGAGTGGGGTTCCACAAGGTTCAGTCCTAGGCCTGGTGCTGTTTCTTGTATACGTGAATGACATGGTGGAAGGAATAGATTCAGAAGTGACACTGTTTGCTGATGTGAAACTGATGAGAATACAAGTGGGCGAGGCTCAGTTAAGATTACAAGGGGATCTGGACAAACTACAAGTCTGGTCCGACAAATGGCTCCTGGAGTTTAGCCCCAGTAAGTGTAAGGTCATGAAAATTGGGGAAGGACACAGAAGACTGCAGTCGGAGTACAGGTTAGGAAATCAACAGCTGCAAAAGTCAGTTAAAGAAAAGGATCTTGGGGTAAGCATTATAACGAACATGTCCCCTGAGACACATCAGTCAAATAACTGCTGCAGCATATGGGAGATTGGCAAACCGGAGATTGGCGTTTAGACATCTGTGTAAGGAGTCATTCACGACATTGTACACCATGTATGTAAGGCCTATACTGGAATATGCAGCGCCAGTATGGAACCCTCACTTAGTCAAACACGTCACGAAATTGGAGAAGTGCAAAAATTTGCAACACGATTAGGCCCGGAACTGAGGGGTATGTCTTATGAGGAGAGGTTAAGGGAATTCAACCTGATGACACTAGAGGATAGGAGGGATAAAGGGAACATGATAACGTATAAAATACTGAGAGACATTGACAAGGTGGACAAGGATCGAATGTTTCAAGAGATGGGATACAGAAACAAGGGGCAACAATTCCAAGCTGAAAACCCAGATGAGTCATAAGGATGTTAGGAAGTATTTCTTTAGTCTTAGAGTTGTCAGGAATTGGAATAATCTGGAGAGTGAAGTAGTGGAAGCAAGCTCCATAAATAGCTTTAAGAAGAGGTATGACAAAGATCATGTAGCAGGGAGAGAGTGAATTAGTATCGACCAGTGAAGAGGCGGGGCCAGGAGCTATGAATCGACCCCTGCAACCACATATAGGTGAGTACACACACACGCACACACACATACACACACACACACACACACACACACACACACACACACACACACACACACACACACACACACACACACACACACACACACACACACGGGGTGAGTATAACACCAGGCACATCTGAAGCGCACATCAACCAAATAACTGCTGCAGCATATGGGCGCCTGGCAAACCTCAGAACAGCATTCCAATATCTTAATAAGGAATCGTTCAAGACCCTGTACACCGTATACGTTAGGCCCATATTGGAGTATGCGGCACCAGTCTGGAACCCACACCTAGCCAAGCACGTAAAAAACTAGAGAAAGTGCAAAGGTTTGCAACAAGACTAGTCCCAGAGCTAAGGGGTATGTCCTACTAGGAGAGGTTAAGGGAAATCGACCTGACGACACTGGAGAACAGGAGAGATAGGGGGGACATGATAACGACATACAAAGTACCGAGAAGAATTGACAAGATGGACAAAGACAGGATGTTCCAGAAATGGGACACAGTTGGAAGTTGAAGACACAGATGAATCACAGGGATGTTAGGAAGTATTTCTTCTGCCACAGAGTAGCCAGGAAGTGGAATAGTTTGGGAAATGATGTAGTGGAGGCAGGATCCATACATAGCTTTAAGCAGAGGTATGACAAAGCTCACGGCTCAGGGAGAGTGACTTAGTAGCGATCAGTGAAGAGGCGGGGCCAGGAGCTAGGACTCGACCCCTGCAACCTCAACTAGGTGAGTACACACACACACACACACACATGGATCCATACATAGTTTTAAGCAGAGGTACGATAAAGCTCATGGTTCAGGGAGAGTGACCTAGTAGCGACCAGTGAAGAGGCGGGGCCAGGAGCTAGGACTCGACCCCTGCAGCCTCAACTAGGTGAGTACACACACACACACACTCGCACGCGCATGCGGCCTAGAAATTTGTCCGAGAACTCTGAGGAATGATCTGAGTCATTCTAAAGAAACTAAACGTGACAACCCTGGAGTGGAGGAGGTTTTAAGAAGACAGCAAATGGAACATTCCAAAAGATTGAAAGCCATGGATAAAGTGGCACAAGTGGAAACTAAACACTAGAATGAGGCACCGGAAGTTGAGAAGGGTTACCTTTAATGTAATTATATAATAGACGCCTTAATGTTACACTTCAACTTTATATAACTTGAGTAAGGCTTAATTTGGATAATACTTCCCAGTTCACATTAGAGTGGACATATTTGTGCTGGAGAACTTAGGGAAAGATGGCGAAGTTGATCACGTATCGGAAACCTTTCCTTCGAAGATAGACTGAAAGTACTGGTTTTGCGCTCTCTGGAGAGACGTAGAATTTGAAATATGAGTGAACTGTACAAATGAAAAACAGGAATAAATAAAGAAGATATAACGATGCGCTCTAAGTATCTAACCAAGACAGGACTGTAGCAGTGGATTTACCTCGACAAATTTAGACTTAGAATACTGGACAAATTTAGACTTAGAAAGGATACTGCAAAGTACATGTTTGTCAATAGAATTGTAGACGAGTGGAGCCAACTCCCAGGTAGAGTCGCTAGGACGAGTACTTTCTGTGGTTATATAGATTGAACGAGTATTTGAGTGGGTGTGAGTTAGACTTACCTAACGTGAGCCATTGATCCTACTGCAGTGTTCATTCTTATGTTCACAGTTTGTTAGAGAAATAATATGAGTTAGATTAGTTGGTAAAGGCAAACTCCATACACAGCTTTAAGAGTAGGTATGCTAGAGATCACGTAGGAAAAGCCTCTGTAGATCAAGACCGTTAAATAGGAAAGGTTCGGAGCGGTCTCTACCTCCTAAAACACTGAGGTGATTAAAACTAGATATATATATGCATTGTCCTGTGACTTGGCAACGCTCTCGCTTCACACACTGAGTGTCCGTGGTTCAGTCCCCAGCATGGGTGGAAACATTGAGTATGTTTCCTTACACCTACTGTCGCTGTTTACCTAGCAGTAAGTAGGTACTTGGGTGTTAGTCGACTCTTGTGGGGTCTTATCCTGGGGGACAGGATTGAAGGACCCTGATGGGAATAAGACAGACTGTCCTTGATGACGCACTAACTTTCTTGGGTAGCTAACCCTCCCGGTTAAAAATCAGAATAAATCTTATCTTTTACGTGTACACATTAACACTCCCACAGAAATTCCGGCAAGAGCCATTCCGTGGAGTGTCTCGATTGTGAGCGTGTCATGTCAGTCGTTGTCAACGCTCAACAATTTCCTCTGTTTATCCTCTGGTTTGCAAACGTGTTGTGCAAGGAGGAAAACTTCACTTTTACTCTCGTAGAGCACCATACGTGGCGTGGAACACATTTCGGCCTATCGGTCACCTGCGTATTGCGGTTGTGTATAGTATACAAGGTAATTGATATTGCAGACGCCAGGATTAAGGGAGATTTACCTGGGGCCGCCAGCATGGTGTGGTCGATAGTCAGCGGTATGTATATTTCGTCTGTTGTTGGCAAGATTCATATTGACTCGTGATTCGCGTATTTTATGATGTTTCTTGTTATACCGCGTTTGGGCTTGGCCTCTTTTATTTTACCAAATTAATATTACTTGGTATATATCATTGCCAAGCTTATTAAAATGTTCGGAGATAGATACGACAAAGAACAGGCAAATAGTGACCGATGCAACGCAGGGGGACATGTGCGGTGTGTGGTGGGTGTAGCTTATCGTGTCATATCGCACTGGCATACGCTAGTGCCGTCATATAATCTGAAGTTACCGCCGTTTTTCGGATAAATTTCTAAACACTTGTGCCAAGATCAGGTGTTTTGGCCAGAATGTTGCAGCAGTAACAGCCAGTCAGACACCGGTTAGCCTAGCAACGCCGAGTCAACACAACGTTGCAGGGAAAAAGTTGCTGATGGTATGTAGTGTGTGTTGCTGTTTCACGGGGTCTTAGGTTCCTTATATTGTTAAGTAATATTATTTTAACTGGTTTGAACTTGAGAGATATTTATCTGGCGAATAATCGAGCAAGGTTCGCTAAAGAATAAAAATGCACAGTGCCGTGACTGGAACAGTACATAAATATCCCACACATAAGAGAAAGAAACTTATGACGACGTTTCGGTACGACTTGTATGCGTCTAGTTAATGGTCCAAGCCGAACCGAAACGTCATGAGTTTTTCCTGTGTGCTGGTTATTTGGGAAATTTCCGGAACCTAAAAGTTCTTTTTGAATAATAAGTTAGTTCCGTATTCATTTATCACAAATACAAATTTATACTCTGTGTTATTATTATTATTGTTATTATTATTATTATTATTATTATTATTCAAACGGTGTAGATCTCTCCCGTGCTTTAACTATTAGCACTAGTGAATATCAAAAGTTCTTATAGTGTTAATCAGTCTTCTTCCAGTTACTTATATTAACGGTGAGACTACTGAAACTTTATCATTTACTGAGTGATAATCGCTACTTGTGAAGAACACAAGTCACATTACCCGGGCTGGGACAGTTCACAACTAACCCATATCCAAAAGATTAAATGATTCAGGATAGACCGAAATGTCATTCTAATTGATAATGGCTCAGGTCCAGTTTTTCATTTCCAGTCCATTTCTCTGATAGCTTGAAGGCGATGCTCCAGGGTGGAGTGGATCCAGGGCGTTGAAGCTAATCGATCGACGCCGCAGTCTGCCACGTCTCATTGTTTACTCCACCAAAGTCCATTTTTAGACGCGTCTGCCGCCACGTTCATATGTGCAAAGCCTGCGGGATGTTGGGTGATTTGGTCAAGACCGTACAACCTGGTCATTCAAACTACACAACCCGGTCGTCAAGACTATGAACAGGCTGGTCGTCAAGACCACACAACCTGGTCAAGACCGTATAACCTTGTCGTCAAGACCACACAACCTGGTCAAGACCATATAACCTGGTCGTCAAGATCACACAATCTGGCCAAGACCACACAACCTGGTCAAGACCATATAACCTGGTCGTCAAGATCACACAATCTGGTCAAGACCACACAACCTGGTGAAGACCACACAACCTGGTCGTCAAGACTAAACACAGGCTGGTCGTCAAAACCATACAGCCTTATCGTCAAGACTGCACAATCTGGTCAAGGCTACACACAGGTTGATCGTCAAGGCTACACACAGGCTGGTCGTCAAGACCACACAGCCTGGTCGTCAAAACTACACACAATCTGGTCAAGACTACACAATCTGGTCAAGGCTACACACAGGTTGATCGTCAAGACTACACACAGGCTGGCCGTCAAGACCACACAGCCTGGTCGTCAAAACTACACACAGGTTGGTCAAGACCTCACAGCCTGGTCGTCAAGACCACACAGCCTGGTCGTCAAGACCACACAGCCTGGTCGTCAAGACCACACAACCTGGTCGTCAAAACTACACTCAGGTTGATCAAGACCTCACAGCCTGGTCGTCAAGACCTCACAGCCTGGTCGTCAAGACCTCACAGCCTGGTCGTCAAGACCACACAGCCTGGTTGCCAAGACCACACAACCTGACCGTAAAAACTACACACAGGCAGATCGTCAAGACCACACAGACTGGTCATCAAGACCACACAGCCTGGTCATCAAGTCCACACATCCTGGTCGTCAAGACCACAACCTGGCGCTTTTTTCGTGAATATAGTATCCATCTTTAGTAATGGAGCGGCTCAGTGTGTTCCTAGCTGCAGTCATTCTTGAGAAAGATATGCTTCAGTAAATGATGGTTTTCTGTGGGTGAAATTTTGAATTTGTGGTCACCGCAGGCGGGATGTTGGTGATCGTAAGTGCGTAGGTCACACTTAACTGCTCCATGAACCCCATGCTACTCTAGAGCCTTTTAGGGCACAGAAGACAGAGAAAGAGCAAGCTAATGGAGAGGCGATAATTCCATAGGGGTCATACGGCGCCTGGGAGAAGGGGAGGGATTAGGGTTCTACTCAAGGAAGGGAAGAGGGAAGTTCCAATTCCTTAGATCAAGAGCCCGTTACCAGCATCAATGCCGTGCCCTTACCATCCCCTTCATGAAGAGTCGGCGGTGATTACCTGCAAAACTGTGGGCAGTTTTCAGTAAATTCGGATTTGTTATTGGGAAGGAAAAGTTACGAGATACAGACACGATGAGATGATAATGCAGTTAATGGGTTAACGGTGCCACGGCATGGCCACCCAGCCATGGTGCCACACTCACGTGGGTGTCTTACCGATTTCAAGGCCATTGACCACACTCAGCGCAAACAAGTCAAGGTCTCTGAGTATACTCTGGAGTGCTCATATCAGCTGGCATCACAGATACTCAGCCGATCTACAGTGTTACTACACATATTTACACTAATTAGCTTTTACAGGAATTCATATTCTTGGTTAGTTAGGAATTATATTTATTGTAACACCGAGTGACAGTTAATCTTCAATGTAACTCATTCACTATGGCTTCTCTTGCAACCTACCCGAAAACCTTTAATGCAAAACAAGGGCCATACTACAAAACTAATAAATGCCAGTGATACACTCCTCAGTGAAATAGCCGTAGATTATCTTAAAAACGAAACTGGAGTTTCTTTTAAGGTGGCTGGAAACGTCATATGAAAAGGCTTTCATTCAGCATGAGCAAGAATTCTTGAGCTAAGATTCCACAGATCAAGAAATTCAGGAACCCCAAGACAGTTTCAGTGACAAATTTCTTTTGTAGATTTAGCAAAATTGTCACAAAGAAATACACCTCATGGCAGGGGAAATATTTGTGTCACACCTGGTTCATCTGTAGCCACACCCTTAACACCTTTACCATCTAGCCTAGACAGGACTCGCAGCAATGGTTTTAAGTTGGAAAAATTCAGATTCAGGAAGGATATAGGAATGTACTGGTTTGGTAATAGAGTTGTGGATGAGTGGAACAAACTCCCGAGTACAGTTATAGAGGCCAGAACGTTGTGTAGCTTTAAAAATAGGTTGGATAAATACATGAGTGGATGTGGGTGGGTGTGAGTTGGACCTGATAGCTTGTGCTACCAGGTCGGTTGCCGTGTTCCTCCCTTAAGTCAATGTGACCTGACCTGACTAGGTTGGGTGCATTGGCTTAAGCCGGTAGGAGACTTGGACCTGCCTCGCATGGGCCAGTAGGCCTTCTGCAGTGTTCCTTCGTTCTTATGTTCAACTGTCTTAACTTATCTTCCAAGGAAATGATTTTGAAGAATTGTATAATTTCAAACCATTAGAACACAGCAGACCCAGACATATGAGCACATTAAGGTGAATTACCTTAAATGTCTAGTAAATGATGAACCTTTAGTGATAGCAACATGGTCATGTCCTTATATCAGTGCATCAGTCTCCCTTAACTAGGAGGTACTTTTAACTTTATCTTATTAGCTGTATCAGTAGGCTAAAAACTTATTAGATATCATATCTTGAATATCTTAAAATAAAAGTTTCTTTTTTGGCAAACACGCTGATGGGGTTGTCAAGCTGACTTCCTGTCAGGAACAGGGTATGTATTGCTCACCCCTTCCTTGTACTATGGAAAGTACTGGGGGGAGAGACCGCAGTTTACCCTCCCCAGTGTTAGAGGTGGTTAATTCCTCCACATTATACATGTCAATAAATCCTGTCAGTTGTGTATTGCACTTTATAGAAATGAAGTTTGTCATTGTTATATAAATATTTTGTGTTTAAAGGTCATCTCTGTTTAAGGAAGGAAGTGGAGGGGGTGGTGCCATGATGCTGGTGAAAGGCTTTTGATCCAAGAAATTATAGCTACTTTCTCATTCCTTGGATTAAACTTTATTATGTCCCATTTCCAAGATGCTGTATAATAGCTCATTGTATGGGTTTAGCTCCTCTTATAAATATAATGATAATGACAGTCATGTTTAAATTGACACCAGTTACATTGCTTTTACCAATTATTTACATTCACTCCATTGCAAAATATTACTTTTACTGCATTCTGATACAAGGGAGTATTAATTGCCTGTTTTAGCCTTAATATTTCTGTCACTTAATACATGCATCAGTTATAATTGTTTGAAACACTGAAAATGTAGCAAATAATGACAGGCAGTGTCAGTGTGGCACACTTCTTTCTACAAACCAAATATATATTGGACTCTTGATCTGAAGAATTGGAGTGACCCCTCCCCATCCTTATACCAAACCGATTACTTCTCATTCCCAAGCACTGTATGACTTACAGGTTTAGCACTTTCCCCATATATATGCCATAATAACAATACCTTCTCAAGGTCAAGAGGTTGACCATGAAAAATCTGGGTAGGTTGGTTTTCAAAGTCCGTACCTGAATCAAGCACAGCTACACACAAACACAACTTTAGTTTTGTGTACTGTACTATATTAGATAATTACTGCTGTTTTCCTCAGGATTCTTGTTGAACATTTGAAAGATGTTATTTAACATTTATCCTCTAATTTTACAGATGTGATGACAGTGGATATGAGGGAAGCCCTTGCCACCAGCCTGTACTCATCTTCCCCTGTGACCCATATGTAACAGCCCATAATAGTACTACGCCCACGCTCACCAGCACTGTTACGAAGGGAGTTCTTACAGCACTCTATGACCAGAGTTTTCGTGTACCATCTTGAACTAGGCTACTAGAGAGCTATATTCATTAACTGTGAGAGACCTAGACTAAGATATCAATATGCATGACATATTTTGAAGTTTAAATGTACTGTAATCTCATACATAGAATGTAAATATTTAAACCAGATGTGGATAATGTAATTGAAAAATGTATGACCATTTTAAGTAAACATTTGAGAAAAATATTGTGTCTCAGAATGGAAGGAAAGCATTTGAGGTTCTGGCAGTGGATAGTATTTGGAGTGTTGTGGTTAGCCTATGGGTCAACCTACCTTCTGAGAAAGCCACTTGGAGTGATCAAAGCAGACTTAGAAAGTGGATTAAATGTAAGCTCAGCCATCCTTGGGTGGGTAGATACAGCACTCCTTTTGCCATATGCTGCAGTATCTCTTACTCTTGGGTCTGTGGGCGACCGTTTGGGGTCACGTGTAACTTTGGCAGGAGGTTTAATTCTTGCTGCTGCTGCTACTGCACCCATGACTGTGTGCCAGTCTCTTTCCTCATTACTAACATTATTGGCCTTCAGTGGAGCCAGTCAGGCATTGTGTTGGCCAGCTTGCTGTGCTTTACTATCTCGCTGGTTTTCCGATGCCTCTCGTAATTCAGTGTTTGGAATGTTTGGCACATGCTGTTTTGTTTTTGGGATGGCTGGTACAGGTCTGGCAGTGTACTTACAGGATGCTTATGGATGGCGCTCTGTATTCTTGCCTCCGGCAATGGTGGTAACCATCTTGGGTGTAATTGTCTTTGAGATAGGTCGAGACCCAAGTGAGCGAGGCTTAGTAGTACCAGGTCGTGCTGCTAACCAGCATGTACCACAAAACAAAACCAGTACTGAAAGTAAAATGTCCATGATGGCAGTGTGGAAAGTAACTCTTGTGCCAGAAGTGTCTATTGCCATGTTCTGTGTCAAGTTTGTACGCTATGCTCTTATGTTTTGGTTGCCCTTTTATCTGTTACGTTCTCTTAACTACTCCAAAATTAATGCTGGGCTAGCATCTACTGCTTTTGAATTAGGTGGTGTAGCAGGGAGTGCATTTGTTGGCGTAGTGGTAGACCATTGGATGAAGGGTCGTGCAATATTGACTAGTGCTTTGGCAGTTAGTGGATCAGCTCTTGCTCTGTTGGCCTTTATAGCCACAGCATCTTGGGGCCCAATTTTTCATGTGATTTTCTTGGCTCTTGTAGGTGCCTTGAATTGTGGCCCAGATATTCTACTTTGTGGCTCAGTGTCAGCAGATATTGGTGAGAGAGAGGGAGGAGCAGCATCTGCAGTGACAGGAGTAGTGAATGGCATGGGGTCTTTGGGTACAGTCTTAGAGGGCCCTCTGGTATCTTTAGTAGCAGCCTGGTTTGGATGGTCATCCATGATGCCCCTTATGATATTGCTGTCTTGTTTAGGAGCCATTGCTGCTTTCCGTGCTAATTCTATTCACTCTCGCATTGAAGGTCGGGTCAAACTCTCTTCCATGGATACAGTACCATGATGGTTATTCTCAGTCTGTCTTTTCTCAAAATTTAGAAAGCACTCAAGATCACATATTGTTTGACTTTATGTATGCTGTAATATATTATATAAATGTGTAAAATAATGAATTAGAATAAATCTGGTTGGTGTTATGAACAAGTACAGTGCAATGGTACACCTATATACTGTAATTTACAGTACATATGATGAGGTGACCAATACTGTGCAAAGTTATAATATTTATATCTGTAAAATAAGGTAATTGTGGGCAGATATTCACCATTGATGTTTTGTTTTTCAGTCAGTAATTGGATCATTATGTTGTTAAATGTTTAGTCATGAGAAGTAGTGTAGTTAAATATACATGTGGTTGTAACTGTTAAGATTCAAGCTGTTTACATGCTTAATATTAACACTATATTTGATCTGAAATCTAAGAACGATTGTAATAACACTTTGAGACTAAAGATGCTGTACTATTTACTAGCATATATCATGTTAAGGTAAAAACTCTATGCCAAAGATAATTATCAACCTGTGATTCTTTTTGTGCTTTGCTGATATAAATGAAATTGCAAAAATTATATTGTTTCCTAAAATGTTCATGTTCATCATGCTTTGTGTGACCCTGTTGGACATTAGCAGGCTTGTGTGAGTGCATTAAATAAGAGTGAAGGCAAGTGGTTTTATGACTGCTGTTGGAGTATGAACATGGTAATATTAATGAAGGGATTCAGGATTTGAATCATGGCAGTGGAAAGTATGGTGTTTGCACTCTGAAGGAAGGGTGGGGATGTCTAAGTTCAGAGGGCCGTCTGAACTGCGATATCAGAATGCTTTTAAAAAGACAGTGATGAAATGAGTGAAGGTGAATAAGTTTCCTCTTTTTCGGGTCACTCTACATCAGTGTGGGATGGGTGATGTGTTCAATACATACATACATACACATACTATATTCATAGCCATCTTGAAAGGCATAAATTGATTAATGAATCTCAGCATGGTTTTACAAAGGGGCATTCCTGCCTTACAAATTTACTAACTTTTTTCACCAAGGTATTTGAGGAGGTAGATCATAGTAATGAATACGATATTGTGTATATGGACTTCAGTAAGGCTTTTGATAGAGTTCCACATTAGAGGCTATAGAGGAAAACTAAGGCACACGGAATAGGAGAAGAATTTTTTTCCTGGGTAGAGGAGTGGTTGACAAATAGATAGCAGAGAATATGCATCAGTGGGGAGAAATCAGAGTGCGGGTGCATCACGAGTGGTGTTCCACAGGGGTCAGTGTTGGGCCCTTTATTGTTCACAATTCTTATGAACGAAGTTGATGAGGGAATAAATAGCGACAAGCAAATCTGCTGATGACGCCAAAATAGGTCACCTAATTGATTCAAATGAAGACATTAGAACACTCCAAGAAGATTTAAATAGACTGATGAAGTGGTCGGAGAAATGGCAGATGCAGTTTAATATAGACAAATGCAAAGTTCTAAACACTGGACAAGAAAATAACCAGGCCACATATAAACTAATAATGTAGATCTTAATATTACTGATTGGGAAAAGGATTTGGGAGTTCTGGCTAGCAGTAATCTAAAACCAAGACAACAGTGCATAAGTGTTCTTAATAAAATGAACAGAAGCCTTGGCGTCATATCAAGGAGCATAAATAATAGGAGTCCTCAGGTTATTCTTCAACTCTGTATATCTTTGGTTAGGCCTCATTTAGATTATGCTGTACAGTTTTGGTCAACGTATCATAGAATGGATATAAATGCACTGGAAAACGTACAAAGGAGGATGACGAAGTTGATCCCATGTATCGGAAATCTTCCCTACGAGGATAGACTGAGGGCCCTGAATCTGCACTCTCTAGAAAGGCGTAGAATTAGGGGTGATAAGATTGAAGTGTATAAATGGAAAACAGGAATAAATAAAGAGAATATAGATAGCGTTCTAAAAATATCTAGCCACGACAGGACTCACAGCAGTGGTTTTTAAGTTGGAAAAGTTCAGATTCAGGAAGGATATAGGAAAGCACTGGTTTGGTAATAGAGTTGTAGATAAGTGGAACAAACTCCTGAGTAGATTAGATAAATACATGAGTGGAGCAAACTCCCAAATAGGTTAGATAAATACATGAGTGGGTGTGCGTTGGACCTGACTAGCTTGTGCTAATAGGTCTGATGCCGTGCCCCTTCCTTACGTGGATGTGACCTGACCTACTAGGTGGGTCATTGGTTTAAGCCAGGAGGTGACTTGGACCTGCCTCGTATGGGCCAGTAGGCCTGCTGCAGTGTTCCTTCTTTCTTATGTTCTTATATAAAGTCTCAACAGCATTTTCCGAGGCAGGACAACCGAAAAAGGAAAAAGTTACCATCATTCATTTAAATGCTGTCTTTCCAGAATAGTGCTGACATCACAATCAGATTACCCTCTGCAAAGTCTCCAGTCTTCCTTCTTGCCAAGGAAGGGCCACCCAAAGAAGATTTTTTTTTCTTTCTTTCTTTTTTAAGATAAGGATACCTAAGAGAAGTTTTCTGAATGTACTTTGGTTAACAGGATAGGACAACATGACTTCTGTAGACTTGTTACATATTTAAAAAAATTGCAATATTTATTCTACATAACCAGTATTATGTTTTGCAGAGATCGTCATTATAGATTTTAAATAAGAAATCATGTCTGAAAGCATTAATTTGGCCCAGAGCTTGTGTGAACTATGAAAAAAAAAATCATTTTAATCTCTCCTAAAAATAATATTTTTTTCTCCATATTAGTTTACATAACCTGCACTTAGGAGAGGGAAACATGACAATGTTTTGGTCCAACTTGGACCACTGACAGGTTGCAATAGTTTAATAGTAATTTAATAGTTTAGTATATTTTATGACAAATATACACAAGAGAGGTATATTTTCAGCTGTTTCAGGATCAAAATGCACATTTTTAACATAATATCAGGAGGGATACATTTCGACAAATAAAACTTGCTGTGATACTTTTCAGTACAGTGTAAGGTTGAGTTTCCTTGGATACTCAGACATAGGCAAAGAATGTTATTCCTCATTCTTTCCACAATAAATTAAAACACTCATACCAAGCTGTGTAATTCAGTGGTATATGAACTTGAAATTAATGATGCACACTTGTAATTTGCACAGATGTCAGACAATTTGTAAATGAATTCCAAATAAATCATATTCACACCAATATGTATAAACTTAAGTCAGTGATAAATGAATTTATTTACTGGAGTAAAATATAATATTGCTTACAGCAATAATTTTTGTATGAAATATGTACTTTTGTAAAACATGAATTTTTATTTAAATAAATAAATGAAATAAACTATGCATCAGGTGTAAAAGTATTCATTTTTCACTGAGTTTTTAAAGTATTTCTTTTTCCTTAATTACGTAATAGTATACTAGATAAGCTATGTTCAGTTTTTTAACCAGATTACCTCCCATTGCTCAGGTGCTGTATGATCCCTGTGTATTTAGCACATACCATAAATATAATAGTAACCATAAATTTTAGAGATATTTTCTAATAATCTGATCTATACAAAGGTTCATTGTGTGATACAAGTTTATAGGTTGGTCTGGTCTTATACTCTGGCTCAGGTTTATATACTGCATCAGGTGTGTAAATCGGTGTCGACTTGTAAGCTGGCTTAGGTTTATACACTGGCCTGTGTTGTGGGTAAATTGGTGTCCCCTCGTATGTAATGGTCGGGTGGTAACCAGTCTCGTCTGAGTAATACTTTACAACCATCCGGCGACCGTCTGGAAGATCTACGAAGTATTGACCTTCAGTTCGGTAGCCTTCTCGCTTTTCTGTGTGACCAAAATTGGTTCCATGGTAGGTGTCGGCCACACCATACCCAAAATCATATTCTGTAGGCTGAAGGAAAGTAAAGCATGTTATGTGTACAGAAAGTGAAGTTCATGAAGAAATCAGTTCTTATGCATTTAATATTTTTTTTTAGCACATCGGCCGTTTCCCACCGAGGCAGGGTGACCCAAAAAGAAAGAAAGAAAGAAAGAAAAACTTTCATCATCATTCAACACTTTCACCATCATTCATACATAATCACTGTCTTTGCAGAGGCACTCGGATATGACAGTTTACATGTCCCTCCAAACTGCCAATATCCCAAACCCCTCCTTTAAAGTATAGGCATTGTACTTCCCATTTCCAGGACTAAAGTTCGGCTAACTGGTTTCCCTGAATTCCTTCACAAAATATTACCCTGCTCACACTCCAACACCTCGTCAGGTCCCAAAAACCATTTGTCTACATTCACTTCTATCTAACATGCTCACGCATGCTTTCTGGAAGTCCAAGCCCCTCATTCACAAAACCTCCTTTACTCCCTCCCTCCAACCTTTTTGAGGACAACCCCTACCCTACCCCCCTCCCCATACAGATTTATACGCTCTCCAAGTCATTGTGTTCCATTCTCTCCAAGTCATTATGTTCCATTCTCTCTAAATGATCAAACCACCTCAACAACTTCACCTCTTCAGCCCTCTGACTGATACTACTTTTAGTAACTCCACACCTAATTTCCACACTGTGAATTCTCTGCATAATATTTACACCACACATTGCCCTTAGACACGACATCTCCACTGCCTGCAGCCTCCTCCTCTCTGCAGCATTCACAACCCATGCTTCACACCCATATAAGAGTGTTGGTACCACTATACTCTCATATATTCCCTTCTTTGCTTCCATGGATAACATTTTTTGTCTCCATAGACACCTCAGTGCACCACTCACCTTCTTTCCTTATCACTTCTATGATTAACCTTGTCCTTCATAAACCCATCTGCTGACAAGTCTACTCCCAAATATCTGAACACATTCATTTCTACCATATTCCCTCCCTCCAATGTGATAACCAATTTTTCTTTTCCTAACTCGTTTGATACCCTCATCATCTTACTCTTCTCTATGTTCACTTCCAACTTTCTTACACACCCCTATATATGCAATATAATACTTGTATTTATCTGACTGCCATTTTCCATTAAGGTAGGCTAATCTAAAGAAGAAACATTACCATCACTCGCCCTTTAAGGGGCATGACTTAAGGCTGGTGAAGGGATCTTTATCCAAGAAATTGGAGCTACTCTCTTCTGTCTCATATCAAACCTGATCTTCCATTTCCAAGGAGCTCCATGGTCCTTACAGGTTTAGTGCTTCCCATGACTAACAAGAATAATAGTAGTATGGTTGACAATCATAAACTGTAACAACAATTCGGAACATCAGGATTGTCGTTCTGCCATATTCATGCAACGCTTTATGACCCTGGTGGGTTTAGCACTTAGTTTTGATTATAATAATTAGCCATATTCTGTAATATTTACATTGTTGAATAACCCATGTGGGTTTAGCAGCTTTTTCTGTAGGTGTAATCTATTGTAGAAAAAATCTAGGTAAATTTCTCTGTCAAGTTCCATTACAGGATGGGTTTTACACAAGGTAATGAAATCTGTCAGCCTGAGCAATGAGACTAGTGGAACAATGTAGATATCAAGCATTCTTTTAGAAGTTCCGGAACTTCAGTGGTTCTATTTCAGCAAAGCTGGGTTTAGTGCTTAAATTGATACTGATATTATTATTATTATATACAGTAGAGCTGGAGTTGCAGTTATTTGTACATTACAGTTTCTCAGAGTGGTCTGTCCCCCATACAGGAAAAGAAGCCTAAAAATGGGTGTAAACCTGTACCAGGGGATATATAGTGCATATCCACCAAAGGGGTTTATCTCCCAGTGTATATTCAACAGAGGTTTATCAATTAACAAGCGCATAATAATAATAGAAATAATTTTAGTAATAATGATTGCAACTTACACCATCGTCGTGTGTAGGTGAGGGCTTGTAGGCAGACTCGACCTTGTACACGGTCTGGTAGAATGGCTCAGGTTTGTAGACGTAGGATTTAGGGCTGGATGTGTAGGGTGCGGTGTATGTAGGCTTGCTTGTGTAGGTTGGTTTGGGTGTATAGGCTGGGGTGTAAGTGGGTTTGGGTGCATAGGTGGTCGGAATGTAGGGTGGTTTGGGTACATAGGGGGTCGGAGTGTAGGTGGGTTTGGATACGTAGGGAGTCGGAGTGTAGGTGAGTTTGGGTGTATATGCTGGAGAGTAAATGGCTTTGGGAGTGTAGGTGGCTTTGGGAGTGAAGGTGGGTTTGAGCATATAGGAAGGAGTGAAGGTGGGTTTGGGCATATAGGAAGGAGTGAAGGTGGGTTTGAGCATATAGGAAGGAGTGAAGGTGGGTTTGAGCATATAGGAAGGAGTGAAGGTGGGTTTGGGCATATAATTTCGGGCGTGGGCAGGCGTACTATAGGTGAGTGGGTATGAAGAAGTGTCCATGAAGGTGTTCTTCGGTATGTAGATTGGAGTGACATCGTAGTGGGGGTCGTAGGTGTAGTGGAAAGGAATACCAGTAGGTTTTCGCAAACCCTCGTCCGCTATGCCCACACTCTCACCCACCACGCCCACGCCCACCAACAGCAAGCTCAGCACCTACAGGAAAACAGACAAAACATTAAAAACCTAATTTTCTCACCACAAAAGTAAATAATTTAAGCCAGAATCCTGTTTTAGAATTGTTTCGTATTTTTAATAAATTAAGAGTGAAAAGAACTGTATAACAACAAATGAAGCACTAATACATATAGTTACCTATGCAAATATGGCCAAATTCTGAATCAGCACAAATTCCTTTTCTCTTAGATGAAACATACCTGCAGCGCTGCATGGCCCTTAAGGGTTTAGCGCATACATATGCATACATCGTTAAATAAGCCAACGAAGGCCTCGGTTAAATGATCAAAAGCTCCAGCTGCGGGTCATCATGTGACTAAGACCCGCGTCAGGAAACACTTGTCCTGTTTCCTGACCAACCTTGATCTAGGGAATTGGATCTGTGTTCCAGTTCCCCGAATTAAGCCTGAATACCTTCCACATCCCTTCCCCCCCCCCCCCACAGGCGCTGTATAATCCTACGGTCTTAGCGCTTCCCCCTTGATTATAATAAAATTTCTGACAAACCTAATACCTACGTATTTGTGGTTGCAGGGGTCGAGTCACAGCTCCTGGCTGTATACCTCTGCATAAACTTTTTTCTTTAAGACCTATTTTAGCAGCGCTGTATGACCTTCGTGGGTTTATCGCTTAGTTTTGATAAAACAACAATAATAGTACCTTGGCTGGTGGTGTACAGGCGAAAAGTGTTCTTAATGACTCGTGCAATCGATAGGCTTCAAACCTAATTCTCCCCTCAAGGGAGGCTCCTTGATGCTGGTGAGGGGCTCTCGATCTAGGGAATTGGATCTGTGCTCCAGTTCCCTGAATTAAGCCTGAATACCTTCCATCCCCCCCCCCACAGGCGCAGTATAATCCTGCGGGTTTAGCGGTTCCCCATGATTATAATAATAATTCAGACCTAATTATGGGCTGTCAACCGGAAGATGAGATTGCGTAGTACCTGGTCCAGATTGTGAGAGATAATTACCAATTAAAGATAATTGATTCGCCAGAATTACGTTATTGTAATGAGACACGCAACCTCTAAAACCACGCTACCTCTCTAGAACCACGCTACCTCTCTAGAACCACGCTGCCTCTCTAGAACCACGCTACTTCTCTACAACCACGCTACCTCTCTACAACCACGCTACCTCTCTACAACCACGCTACCTCTCTACAACCACGCTGCCTCTCTACAACCACGCTACTTCTCTACAACCACGCTACCTCTCTAAAACCACGCTACCTCTCTACAACCACGCTACCTCTCTACAACCACGCTGCCTCTCTACAACCACGCTACTTCTCTACAACCACGCTACCTCTCTAAAACCACGCTACCTCTCTACCTCTCTACAACCACGCTACCTCTCTACAACCACGCTGCCTTTCTACAACCACGCTACTTCTCTACAACCACGCTACCTCTCTACAACCACGCTGCATCTCTAGAACCACGCTACCTCTCTACAGCCACGCTACCTCTCTACAACCACGCTACCTCTAGAACCACGCTACCTCTAGAACTACGTTGCCTCTCTAGAACCACGCTGCCTCTCTAGAACCACGCTGCCACTCTAGAACCACGCTGCCTCTCTAGAACCACGCTACCTCTCTAGAACCACGTTGCCTCTCTAGAACCACGCTACCTCTCTAGAACCACGCTGCCTCTATAGAACCACGCTGCCTCTATAGAACCACGCTGCCTCTCTAAAACCACACTATCTCTCTAGAGCCACGCTGCCTCTACAGAACCACGCTGCCTCTCTAAAACCACGCTACCTCTCTAGAACCACGCTGCCTTTATAGAACCACGCTGCCTCTCTAATCCACGCTACCTCTCTAGAAGTGCGCTGCATCTCTAGAACCACGCTGCCTCTCTAAAACCACGCTGCCTCTCTAGAACCACGCTACCTCTCTAGAACCACGCATAAACACTCTAGAACCACGAGTAAACACTCTAGAACCACGCTGCCTCTCTAGAACCACGCCTAACACTAGAACCACGCTGCCTCTCTAGAACCACGCCTAACACTAGAACAACACTGCCTCCCTAGAACCACGCTACCTCTCTAGAA
Organism: Cherax quadricarinatus; assembly: GCF_038502225.1. Classification (NCBI taxonomy): domain Eukaryota; kingdom Metazoa; phylum Arthropoda; class Malacostraca; order Decapoda; family Parastacidae; genus Cherax; species Cherax quadricarinatus. Next base: position 4,324,133 of record NC_091312.1, on the reverse strand, counting down.
CTGCGCGGCCTCTCTAGAACCACGCTGCCTCTCTAGAATCACGCTACCTCTCTAGAACCACGCTACCTCTCTAGAACCACGCTACCTCTCTAGAACCACGTTACCTCTCTAGAACCACGCTGCATCTCTAGAACCACGCTACCTCTCTAGAACTACGCATAAACACTCTAGAACCACGCTGCCTCTCTAGAACCACACTGCCTCCCTAGAACCACGCTACCTCTCTAGAACTACGCATAAACACTCTAGAACCACGCTGCCTCTCTAGAACCACTCTGCCTCTCAAGAACCACGCTACCTCTCTAGAACCACGCTACCTCTCTAGAACCACGCTACATCTAGAACCACGCTGCCTCTCTAGAACTAGGCTACCTCTCTAAAACCACTTTGACTCTCTAGAACCATGCTGTCTCTTTAGAACCACGTTGCCTCTCTAAAACCACGCTACCTCTCTAGAACCACGCTGCCTCCCTAGAACCAAGCTGCCTCTCTAGAACCAAGCTGCCTCCCTAGAACCACGCTGCTTCCTTATAACCACGCTACCTGTCTAGAACCACGCTGCCTCCCTAGAACCACGCTACCTCTCTAGAACCATGCTGCCTCCCTAGAACCACGCTGTTTCCCTATAACCACGCTACTTCTCTAGAACCACGCTGCCTCTCTAGAACCACGCTGCCTCTCTAGAACCATGCTACCTCTCTAGAACCACGCTGCCTTTCTAGAACCACGTTGCCTCTCTAGAACCACGCTGCTTCTCTTTAATCACGCTACCTCTCTAGAACCACGCGTAAACGCCCTAGAACCACGCTGCCTCTCTAGAAACATGCAGCCTCCCTAGAACCACGCTGCCTCCCTAGAACCACGCTACCTCTCTAGAACTGCGCGGCTTCTCTAGAACCACGCTGCCTCTCTAGAACCACGTTGCCTCTCTAGAACCACGCTACTCTCTAGAACCACGCTGCCTCTCTAAAATCGCGTCTACCACTTTTGAACCACACTGCCTCTCTAGAACACGCCTAACAATCTAGAACCACGCTACCTCTCTAGAGCCACGCTGCCTCTCTAAAACCTCGCCTGACACTCTAGAACCACACTGCCTCTCTGGAGCCTCGCCTAACACTCCAGAACCACGCTACCTCTAGAACCACGTCTAACACTCTAGAATCACACTTCCTCTTTAGAACCACGCTTAGCACTCTAGAACCAAGCTACCTTCCTAGAACCAAGCTACCTCTCTAGAACCACGCCTAACACTAGAACCACGCTAACACTCTAGAACAATGCTACCTCTTTAGAGCTACGCTACCTCGTTAGAAACATGCTTAACACTCTAGAACCACGCTACCTCTCTAGAACCACGCCTAACACTCTAGAACCATGCCAACACACTAGAACCACACATAATACTCAAGAACCACGTTAACACTAGAACCACTCTTCACACTTTAGAATCACTCTAACACTCTAGAACCACGGTAACACTAGAATAACGTCTAACAATCTAGAACCACGCTAACACTCTAGAACCATGCCCAAAACTCTAGAACCACGCCTAACACTCGAAAACCATGCTTGACACTCTAGAACCATGCCAACCCACTAGAACCACGCCTAATTCTCAAGATTCACGCTAGCACTAGAACCACGCTTAACACTTTTGGATCTTGCTAACTCTCCGAAACCAAGCCTAACGATCTAGAACTATGCAAACACTAGAACCATGCTTAATACTCTAGAACCACGCAAACACTCTAGAATCATGCCCAACACATTAGAATCACGCCTAATACTCAAAAACAACTCAAACACTTGAACCACGCCTAACACTCTAGAACCAGGCAAGCACTCTAGAACCACACAAACACTCTAGATCCATGCTTAACGCTAGAACCACGCTAACACTCTAGAATTACGCCCCGCATCTTCAAAACAACTCCTCACACCTCGAAGTACATCCTACTAGTCGAGAACCACGCCCCGACATCTCTAGAAGTACCTGCCTATGCCTCTAGAACCACGACCCCACACCAATAGAAGCACGAGCCCACACCTTAAGAACCACGATCCCACACCTTAAGAACCACGACCCCACACCTATAGAACCACGACTCCACACCTAAAGAACCACGATTTCACATCTATAGAAGCACGACTCCATACCTATAGAAGCACGACTCCATACCTATAGAAGCACGACCCCACACCTATAGAACCACTACCCCACACCTATAGAACCACGAGCCCACACCTACAGAACCACGACCCCACACCTATAGAACCACGAGCACATACTTATGGAACTACGACCCGACACCTATAGAACCATGACTCCACACATATAGAACCACGACCCCACATTTATGGAACTACGACCCAACACATAGAACTACGACCCCACACCTAAAGAACCACGACCCGACACCTATAGAAAAACGACCCCACACTTATAAAACTGCGACCCCACACTTATAGAGCCACGACCCCACACCTATAGAACCACGACCGCACACTTATAGAACTACGACCCCATTAAAAAACGTTAGCTTCGAGCATCAGTTAAAAAAAATGACGTTGTGAACAACGTTGAAAGACTGATAGGTTTAAGAGGAAGACAAGTTAGTGATGGTTAAGACAAGGTGGTGATGGGGAAGACAAGGTGGTGATGGGGAAGACAAGGTGGTGATGGGGAAGACAAGGTGGTGATGGTTAAGACAAGGTGGTGATGGTTAAGACAAGGTGGTGATGGGGAAGACAAGGTGGTGATGGGGAAGACAAGGTGGTGATGGGGAAGACAAGGTAGTGATGGGGAAGACAAGGTGGTGATGGTTAAGACAAGGTGGTGATGGGGAAGACAAGGTGGTGATGGGGAAGACAAGGTAGTGATGGGGAAGACAAGGTGGTGATGGTTAAGACAAGGTGGTGATGGTTAAGACAAGGTGGTGATGGGGTAGACAAGGTGGTGATGGGGTAGACAAGGTGGTGATGGGGAAAACAAGGTGATGATGGGGAAGACAAGGTAATGATGGGGAAGACAATGTGATGATGAAGACAAGGTGGTGATGGGGAAAACAAGGTGATGATGGGGAAGACAAAGTGATGGGGAAGACAAAGTGATGGGGAAGACAAGGTGATGGGGAAGACAAAGTGATGGGGAAGACAAGGTGATGGGGAAGACAAGGTGATGATGGGGAAGACAAGATGGAGACTGAGAAGACAAGGTGGGCATTGGGAAGACAAAGTGGTCACTGGGGAAGACAAGGTGGTGGTGGGGATTGTAAGGTCGTGATGGGGAAGACAAGGTAGTGATGGGAAAGACAAGGTGGTGACGGGAAGACAAGTTGGTCATTGGGAAGATAAGGTGGTGATGAGGAAGACAAGGTCGTGATGGGGAAAACAAAGTAGTGATGGGGAAGACAAGGTAGTGATGAGGAAGACAAGGTAGTGATGGGGAAGACAATTTGGTGATGGGAAGACAAGGCGGTGATGAGGAAGACAAGGCGGCGATGGGGAAGGCAAGGTAGTGAGGGGGAAGACAAGGTGGTGATGGGGAGAACAAGATGGTGATGGCGAAGATAAGGTGGTGGTAGAGAAGACAAGGTGGTGATTGGATGACAAGATGGTGATGGGAAGACAAGGTGGTGAAGGGAAGACATGGTGGTAATGGGCAAAACAAGGTAGTGATGGGAAAGACAAATTTGTGATGAGGAAGACAAGGTGATGGAGAAGACAATTTGATGGTGAAGACAAGGTGATGGGGAAGATAAGGTGGTCACTGGGAAAGACAAGGTAGTGATGGGGAAGACAAGGTGATGGGGAAGACAAGGTGATGGGGAAGACAAGTTGACGATGGGGAAGACAAGGAGGTGATGGGAAGACAAGGTGGTGATGGGGAAGACAAGGTGATGATTGGGAAGACAAAGTGATGATGAAGACAAGGTGATGATGGGGAAGACAAGGTGATGGGGAAGACAAGGTGGTGATGAGGAAGACAAGGTGATGATGGAGAAGACATGGTGGTGATGGGGAAGACAAGATGATGGGAAAGACAAGGTGATGGGGAAGACAATATGGTGATGAGGAAGACAAGGTGGTGATGGGAAGACAAGGTGGTGATGAGGAAGACAAGGTGATGATGGGGAAGACAAGGTGATGATGGAAAAGACAACGTGGTAATGGAGAAGACAAGGTGATGATGGGGAAGACAAGGTGATGGGCAAGACAAGGTGATGGACAAGACAAGGTGATGGGCAAGACAAGGTGATGGGGAAGACAAGGTGGTGATGGGGAAGACAAGGTAGTGATGGAGAAGAGAATGTAGTGATTGGGAAAAAAGGTGGTGATGGGGAAGACAAGGTATTGATGGGGAAGACAAGGTAGTGATGAGGAATAAAAGGTAGTAATGGGGAAGCCAAGGAGGTGATGGGAAACACAAGGTGGTGATGGGGAATACAAGGTGGAGATGGGGAAGACAAGGTGGTGATGTGGAAGGCAAGATTGTGATGGGGAATACAAGGTGGTGATGGGAAAGACAAGGTAGTGATGGGGAAGAGAAGGCAGTGATTGGGGAAAAAACGTGCTGATGGGGAAGACAAGGTGGTGATGGGGAAGACAAGGTAGTGATTGGGAAAAAAGGTGGTGATAGGGAAGACAGGATAGCGATGGGGAAGACAAGGTATTGATCGGGAAGACAAGATAGTGATAGGGAAGACAAGGTAGTGATGGGAAGACAATTTGGTGATGGGAAGACAAGGTGGTGATGAGGAAGACAAGGAGGTGATGAGGAAGGCAAGGTGGTGATGGGGAAGACAAGGTGGAGATGGTGAAGACAAGGTGGTGATGTGGAAGGCAAGATGGTGATGGGGAATACAAGGTGATGATAGGGAAGACAAGGTGGTGATGGGAGGACAAAGTGGTGATGAGGAAGGCAAGGTGATGGGGAAGACAATGTGGTGATGGGGAAGACAAGATGGTGACTGAGAAGACAAGGTGGGAATGGGGAAGACAAGGTAGTCACTGGAGAAGACAAGGTGGTGATGGGGATTGTAAGGTCGTGATGGGGAAGACATGGTAATGATGGGAAAGACAAGGTGGTGATGGGAAGACAAGGTAGTGATGGGGAAGAGAAGGCAGTGATTGGGGAAAAAACGTGCTGATGGGGAAGACAAGGTGGTGATGGGGAAGACAAGGTAGTGATGGGGAAGAGAAGGTAGTGATTGGGAAAGAAGGTGGTGATAGGGAAGACAGGATAGCGATGGGGAAGACAAGGTATTGATCGGGAAGACAAGATAGTGATAGGGAAGACAAGGTAGTGATGAGGAAGACAAGGTAGTGATGGGAAGACAATTTGGTGATGGGAAGACAAGGTAGCGATTGGGAAGACAATGTAGCAATGGGGAAAACAAGGTGGTGATTGGGAAGATAAGGTGGTGATAGGGAAGTCAGGGTGGTGATGGGGAGAACAAGATGGTGATGGCGAAGACAAAGTGGTGGTAGGGAATACAAGGTGGTGATGGAGAAGACAAGGTGGTGATGGCGAAGACAAGGTGGTGATGGCGAAGACAAGGTGGTGATGGCGAAGACAAGGTGGTGATGGAGAAGACAAGGTGGTGATGGAGAAGACAAGGTGGTGATGGCGAAGACAAGGTGGTGATGGAGAAGACAAGGTGGTGATGGAGAAGACAAGGTGGTGATGGCGAAGACAAGGTGGTGATGGAGAAGACAAGGTGGTGATGGAGAAGACAAGGTGGTGATGGAGAAGACAAGGTGGTGATGGAGAAGACAAGGTGGTGATGGAGAAGACAAGGTGGTGATGGCGAAGACAAGGTGGTGATGGAGAAGACAAGGTGGTGATGGAGAAGACAAGGTGGTGATGGAGAAGACAAGGTGGTGATGGAGAAGACAAGGTGGTGATGGAGAAGACAAGGTGGTGATGGCGAAGACAAGGTGGTGATGGCGAAGACAAGGTGGTGATGGAGAAGACAAGGTGGTGATGGAGAAGACAAGGTGGTGACGGAGAAAACAACGTGGTGATCGGGAAGACAAGGTGGTGAAGGGAAGACATGGTGGTAATGGGCAAAACAAGGTAGTGATGGGAAAGACAAATTTGTGATGAGGAAGACAAGGTGGTGATGGGAAAGACAAGGTCATGATGGGAAGACAAGGTTGTGATGAGGAAGACAAGGTGATGATGGCGAAGACAAGGTGGTGATGGGGAAGACAAGGTGGTGATGGGGATTGTAAGGTGGTGATGGGGAAGACAAGGTAGTGATGGGAAAGACAAGGTGGTGATGGAGAACACAAGGTGGTGATAGCGAGGACAAGGTGGTGATGGAGAAGACAAGGTGGTGATGGAGAAGACAAGGTCGTGATGGGGAAGACAAGGTGGTGATGGGAAGACAAGGTGGTGATGTGGAAGACAAGATGGTGATGGGGAATACAAGGTGGTGATGGGGAAGACAAGGTGGTGATGGGGAAGACAAGGTGGTGATGGGGACGACAAGGTGGTGATAGCGAGAAGGTGGTGATGGGAAAGATAATTTGGTGATGGAAAAGACAAGGTGGTGATGTGGAAGACAAGATGGTGATGGGGAATACAAGGTGGTGATGGGGAAGACAAAGTGGTGATGGGAGGACAAGGTGGTGATGAGGAAGGCAAGGTGGTGATGTGGAAGACAAGATGGTGATGGGGAATACAAGGTGGTGATGGGGAAGACAAAGTGGTGATGGGGACGACAAGGTGGTGATGGGGAATACAAGGTGGTGATGGGGAAGACAAGGTGCTGATGGGGACGACAAGGTGGTGATGGGGAAGAGAAGATGGTGATGGGGAAGACAAGGTGGTGATGTGGAAGACAAGATGGTGATGGGGAATACAAGGTGGTGATGGGGAAGACAAGGTGGTGATGGGGACGACAAGGTGGTGATGGGGAACACAAGGTGGTGATAGCGAGAAGGTGGTGATGGGAAAGATAATTTGGTGATGGAAAAGACAAGGTGGTGATGTGGAAGACAAGATGGTGATGGGGAATACAAGGTGGTGATGGGGAAGACAAAGTGGTGATGGGAGGACAAGGTGGTGATGAGGAAGGCAAGGTGGTGATGGGGAAGACAATGTGGTGATGGGGAAGACAAGATGGTGACTGAGAAGACAAAGTGGGCATGGGGAAGACAAGGTGGTGATGGGGAAGACAAGGTGGTGATGGGGAACACAAGGTGGTGATGGGAAAGATAATTTGGTGATGGAAAAGACAAGGTGGTGATGGGGAAGACAAGATGGTGATGGGGAATACAAGGTGGTGATGGGGAAGACAAGGTGGTGATGGGGACGACAAGGTTGAGATAGGGAAGTCAAGGTGGTGGTTGGAAGACAAGGTGGTGATGAGGAAGGCAAAGTGGTGATGGGGAAGACAATGTGGTGATGGGGAAGACAAGGAGGTGATGGAAAGACAAGGTGGTGTTGAGGACGACAAGGTGGAGATGGGGAAGACAAGATGGTGACTGAGAAGACAAAGTGGGCATGGGGAATACAAGGTGGTGATGGGGAAGACAAGGTGGTCACTGGGATAGACAAGGTGGTCACTGTGGAAGCCAAGATGGTCATGGGGAAGACAAGGATGTCACGGGGAAGACAAGGTGGTCACGGGGAAGACAAGGTGGTCACGGGGAAGACAAGGTGGTCACGGGGAAGATAAGATGATCATGGGGAAGACAAAATAGTCAGGGTAAGCCAAGATGGTCACGGGGGAGACAAGGTGGCCAATGGGAAGACAAGGTGGTGATGGGGAAGACAAGGTGGTGATGGGGAAGACAAGGTGGTCATGGAGAAGACAAGGTGGTGATGGGGAAGACAAGGTGGGCATGGGTAGTCAAGGTACCTTGGTCATGGGAAAGGCAAAGTGGTCACTGGGGAAGACAAGGTGGTCACTGGGAAGAGAAGGTGATCATGGGGAAAACAAAGTGGTGACGGGGAAGAGAAAATGGTCATGGGGAAGATAAGGTGGTGACGGGTAAGAGAAGATGGTCATGGGGAAGAAAACAAAACATTAACTCAGCAGCTCTGGTGAATACATTACGCTGGAGTGGTGGCGGCGTTTACGGGCGTTTCCTTATCGTCACCGCCGATGCGTGACCTCCAAGTTGCTTAACTTTGCATTCTCCCGCTGCTGCGCTGCATTAGCCAGAGGCTCTGTCGTCCTTGCTTACAGGCACATGGTTACTGTCTTAATGTTATGGAAATATCGACTGGCAGAAGGTCATTAAGGTTGAATTTTACGTGTGGAGTAACATCAAGAACGCTTGAATCCCTAGAATGTGGAGGCAAGTATACTCTCGTTGTATATTCACTGATATATACATACAATAAGATCACTAGTAACAAGTGATGTGTTAATATGCATAAGTAGCGTTATCCCAAGCGCTTTCGTAATTTCTCACATTATCAAGGAACAGCAACACTGATAAAGCAAGAGAAGGGCTATATATCAGAGATGTGACTTCACATGGACAGTCAGTGGGTTGCTAGTCACCTCATTCACTCAGCCTGGGAGATGCATTTCCACTCTTCTGAAATTTTTAGTCAGGTCACATGCCAGGTAAAAATTAAAGATGACATATCAGGTATATACGGTGTAAGGGTGAGAATATTGGTGAAAATGAGGAGGAGAAATAGGGAAGTAAGAAAGGGAGAAAGAGGAGTAGAGGGAGCTTAAAATGGAAGTTTTAAGAATGATAGAGAAAGGGAGAAGGGAGAGTGAATGAGAGAGAGAGTGTGCTACGAGGTGTGAGAAAAAGTGAATGGATACGGGAACTACATAATTAAATAAATAATAATATATATGTATAAATACCCGAGCGAGGATGATTGACGGTACCAACTAGAGCATAGTTACATTACCGAGTCCTGGCTGCTCCACTCATACAATGAACACGTAAATCCATCTCATGATAAAAATTTACCCATGTTTTCCCCACATTAAAACCCCCGTGACGAGTTAGAACTATTTTGCAGACATCTTACTTAGAATGTTACATTATATCTATAATGACCGTGCGTAGTGTTGAACCAGGTCCTGCATGACTCCGGTGGCAGGTTCTTCGTTTTAAGTTTTCGTAGTTTTATTGTCTAAAACTCTCTTTAATTTGTGTTCAAATATTGTATTGCATATAATGTATTTCTAAACCCGACTGAGTCACCTTAAAACTGATTTTAAATAACCATTAAAACATTTAAAGCATTAGGTGTCCCGTGGCTCGGCTGGCAGCGCACTCAGCTCACATACTGAGTGTCCGTGGTTTGATCCCCGGAATGACTGGAAATGTTGGGCATGTTTCCTTACCCCTGTTTACCTAGCAGCAGGCAGATACCTGGGTGGGTATTAGTCAACTGTTGTGGGTGGCATCCTGGGGGGTAGTATTATATCTTAGACTGGGATGGGCTGAGTTAGGAGAGTAGCTCTTAGCCTGTAAAAACTGATTAGTGCAAAAAAAAAAAAAAGAAAGTGTGTGTTGATGTATGATGAAGGTTATGTGTCTCAGCCACAACAACGTTCCACTAAGACTGGGGATCAGACTGGACAACGATCTAAAGTGGGATATAGCCATAAAACCCGTAGATAAATCTAACAGTACTAAATATCGATAACGAGGTATGCCACGAAACAACTAAAGTGACAAATTGCTTTAATTCATACTACATATCTGTCGCATCAACACTAGTAAGTAAACTACCAGCTGCATCAAATACCTTTAACACAGACTCTGAGTTTAAAACATACTATGCCAATAAAAGAGTAACCCCAAAGAGTTGTCAACTAGTAAGTGTATCTCATGACTTCGTGAAAAAAGAACTAAACAGATTAAACTCAACAAGGAGCACCGGCCCAGATAACATCCCGTCTAAGTTCCTAAAAGATGGTGCTTCTGAATTGCTAATCCCCATTGCTCGCATAATAAATTTGTTCATCATCACTGTTACAGTACCGGAGGGGTTCAAGGAGGCCAGAGTTACTCCTATCTTCAAGAAAAATAGTAGGTCTGATGTCAGCAACTATAGGTCTGTTAGGATACTCATTGTAATATCAAAAATTCTACAGAGGGCGGTATACTGTCAAGTAGTTAAGTATCTTAATGACAACAACATTCTCCATAGTTACCAATCAGGCTTTAGGAGATCTTACTCAACCGACACCTCCCTAATTAATCTGATGGATTACATGAGAATTGAAGTGTCGATAGGGAACCTTATAGGAATGGTAACCTTAGACTTGCTATAGGCCTTCGCTGCACTTCGACACTATCAACCACAATATATTATTTAAGAAATTTCAAGCTATTGGCATAGGTTCCGTAGACTGGTTTAAGTTCTGCCTTAGCAACAGGACACACATTATCAAAATTAACAAAACAGAATCAGAACCCCTGCCGATAGCATGTGGAGTTCCCAAGGTAGTATTCTGGGTCCTTTATTATTCCTATGTTATGTAAACAACATGCCCATCAGTGTCAAGTGTAAACTCCTACTGTATGCGGAGACAGTGCTCTGATAGTGTTAGGGAAAGACCCACAAGATATAGCTAAGGTAATAACACTGTCATGCAGCAAATAGTTAGTAGACAACAAACTATCGTTACACTTCAGGAAAACGGAAGCCATACTCTGGCACGAAACATAAACTGAGATAAGATGAGAGATTAAGATAAGATTTCGTTCGGATTTTTAACCCTGGAGGGTTAGCCACCCAGGATAACCCAAGAAAGTCAGTGCGTCATCGAGGACTGTCTAACTTATTTCCATTGGGGTCGTCAATCTTGTTCCCCAGGATGCGACCCACACCAGTCGACTAACACCCAGGTACCCTATTTGCTGCTAGATGAACATGACAACAGGTGTAAGGAAACACGTCGAAATGTTTCCATCCGCCGGGTATCGAACCCGGGCCCTCCGTGTGTGAAGCGGGAGCTTTAGCCACCAGGCCACCTGGTAAATAACATTAATATCCGGTGTAATGGGGAACCCATCACTTCAGTTTTCTCAGTAAAATATCTGGGAATCCCCTGTGACTCATACATGTCAGGAGAATTGATAGGGAACAGTGTAGTAAAGAAAGCGAATGCCAGACTAAAGTTCCTCTACAGACAAGCACAGTGTCTACCTACTGAGGCTCGCAGAACCCTTATACAATGTCATATGGACTACGCTTGCTCTTCACGGTACTCTGCCTTGACAAAAAAAAAAAAAAAGAAAAAAAAACTGAAAGACAGACTACAAATCACCCAGAGCAAAATGGTAAGATTCATCCTGGACCTGAGTCCAAGAGAACATGTAGGCCATGATGAATTACAGCAGTTGGATATGCTGAATGTTGAGGATAGAGTAAAAAACTGAAGTTCAATCAAGTTTATGAAATTTCTCACAGACAGTGTGCAGAATATCTTGCTGTCAATTTTGTCAAGGTCGGGAACCAAAGCAATCATGGTAATAGAGGGGAAGAGCACAACTTTGTAGTTACCACAGTCAGTGGCCAGGCTTCAAACACCTTTTATTGTACAAGAATGGTATATAATACCGACACGATGAAAACTAAGACACATGTGTAACATCAGGGTATCTTTATTATAGACGTTTCGCCATCCAATGGCTTTATCAATACAGACTCTAGGACATAGAAACTGTATTGATAAAGCCACTGAATGGCGAAACGTCTACAGCAAACATACCCAGATATTGCACATGTGTCTCAGTTTTCATCTTTCATTATACAGCAATAAAGAAATGGAACAGACTACCTGCAGATGTTAAAGCCAGACATAACATGAACCAGTTCAACAAGAGAGCCAAAAGGTACCTAATGAATTAGTTAGTTAGTTAAAGATTAGCCGGTATTCTCCCGGCCCGGGCCTTTTCCAAGTGGTGGCCCGGCCTTGGCTCCCTCTTTAGGGAGTGTCTGAGACCTAAGTCTCCCATGGGAGGAGGCACAAATATCTCCTCATCTTTGGGACCAACTGTCCCCAGGCCTAGCCACAAGCTAGGCCTCTCTGGTCTGCCATCCCCGCCACAAGGGGGCAAATGGGAATGACAGTCTTATGAGCTAAAGGCTCGGGCTCAGGCACCTACCCTACCCTAGAAGGGTTAGGCATGGTGTCGATGTACCTAATGAATGTAGCGACAGAAAGGGAGGAGAATGATTTTTTATCCTATTAGCTAACACACATGTATATATAAATAACTCATTTTTCCTTATTCCTAGTGTATCTCCTTTACAGTATAATAATAAGATATTATATCCATTATAATACAATAATAACGTATTAAAAGGACCCCTGGGTTATCCCAGGTTCTCTACACATGTTGCTATATATGATATAATCTATGTAACTATTTGTGTATACCTGAATAAACTTACTGACTTCTTCCCCACCACCACCCCCCTCCCCACCACCACCCCGTCCCACCACCACCCCCTCCCCACCACCACCCTCTCCCCACCACCACCCCCTCCCCACCACCATAATCATCACTCATCCTTAGCACCATCATCATCATCACGCCCTCCCCACCACCACCATCACGCCCTCTCCACCACCATCACGCCCTCTCCACCAATATCACGCCCTCTCCACCACCATCACGCCCTCTCCACCACCATCATGCACTCCCCACCACCATCACGCCCTCTCCACCACCATCACGCCCTCTCCACCACCATCACGCCCTCTCCACCACCATCACGCCCTCTCCACCACCATCACGCCCTCTCCACCACTCTCACGCCCTCTCCACCACCATCACGCCCTCTCCATCACCATCACGCCCTCTCCACCACCATCACGCCCTCTCCATCACCATCATGCCCTCTCCACCACCATCACGCCCTTTCCACCACCATCACGCACTCCCCACCACCATCACGCACTCCCCACCACCATCACGCACTCCCCACCACCATCACGCACTCCCCACCACCGTCATGCTCTCCCCACCACCATCACGCCCTCTCCATCACCATCATGTCCTCCCCACCACCATCACGCCCTCCCCACCACCATCAACCTTTTTCCCTCCACCACCTCCAATCTTCACCACCATCCACCGGCACATAGCTAATGTATCCAGTTGTGCTAAATAAAGAAAATATGTCCCTCACCCACTCCAGACACCCTCACTTCCCCACTTACACTCATCACCACAACCCTCCACCAACACCACTAACACTCCCCACTCACCTGGCAGGTCTTCATGCTGCGGCTTCAGCAAGTGAATGTCACTAACCTCGGTGGCGTCTCCTTTATATACTGACGGGCTTTTGGTACCCAACATCCAGAGTAGTGACCAGAGCCTGGAACGTTGGTGACCAGAGTCTGCAACGTTGGTGACCAAAGCCTGCAACGTTGGTGACCAGAGCCTGGAACGTTGGTAACCAGAGCCTGGAACGCTGATGCCCAGCAACTGGAACGGTGACCATAGCATTAATCAATAAAGACCAGGAGCATTAAGCTTATATAGTGTCTATGGGAGAACAAGATGGTGTACTCTACAATCACTACATACAAATCACTCGGGACAAAGATTACCAGAAATAAATCCTAAACAAAAGGTCACGACTGGAACTGATACATATAAACGACTCACGGATTATCAGGAAGATCAAGAGATGAGAAGATCTGAACAACGACACGATGGATGTGAAGAACAAACAGGGATTCAACAATAAATATGACAGTACTAGTGCACGTCAGTCGTTCGCAGCTATGAGGCAGAACCAAGAGTTAGCGCTCACACCTCTTCCCCTTCTCCCTCCCACAGATTCAAATAATTACAAATAGGCAATCGCACAAAAATGAACTTAAGAGTATTGTTGGAAATGGTGCAACAGTTGGGTATCTTTGTTGATGAAACGTTTCGCCCACACAGTAAACTTCTTCAGAGGCAGCAGTAGTAATGAAATAAAGATTATTTAATAATGTTAGAATTACTGACAATATGTTAGGTAAAAGAACACAAATGCAACTAATGTGACATTATACTGCGGCAACGTTTCGCTGGAGAGTGAAACGTTGCCACAATAAAATATGATACAGCTTATTTATATGCAAATTATGCTGCGGGTAATTAACTATTCACCTTAATTAAGCATAAAAGTGACTTGTAGCTTAGTGATTAGAGCGTCCGGCGTACAATCTAAAGGTCCTGGGTTCAATCTCCGGGCAGATTAAGACGAATGATCAAGTCTCCTTACACTTGATTCCACTGATCTAGCAGTAAATAGATACCTCAGTGTTAGGCGTCTGAGAAGTTCTTACACAAAAAAAAGATCGCGGTGAGGAATCAAGTACAAAACGACTATTTATGATATATAACGGAAGCGGCTAATGGAGAGAAACAGAAAAAAACATTAAAATTAACATCCCAGAAGAGGTACAACGGGAGAATGATAGAGACAATACTGTGGTGACAAGACAGGTTGATTGTGTAAGGTTGTTGGAGGTACGTGGGAAAACACCGGACATAGACGGCAGCTAGAGAGACAGATGAGCTACGGAGAAGTCAGGAAGTACTTTCTTTAGCCTCACGAGAGTCAGTGAGTGGAATGATCTGCATGGAGACGATGATTATGTTCGGATTATTAAGCCGGAGGATCAGCAACCCAGCATAACCCAGTAAAGTCAGGATGTTATCGCGGTCTGTCTGGCTTATATCCACTGGGGAAGGGAGAGTAGAGAATACTTCCACACACAGCTGCAAGTGACCTGTGATCACTATAACCAGTCGTAAGCAGTTAAATGCAAACCTGAGCTATGAAACACCAGAATGGGAGGAAATATATTTAATCAAAGGCACTGTAGGATATTAGAATCAATAACTCTTCACCAATATCAGAACAGCTCTCTTCCCTTGAAGCCTGCGAGACATTAGTAAAGAAGGAGAGGACAGACGATCTTGGCAAAACATATCGAAGAATTTTAATAGATTAGCTGCTTCCAAGATCTAACAAGCAGATGATGGCAGCAAAACACCACACACAGCTTTAAGAATATAACTCTAATTCTTGACCTTGAAGAAGCCATTGATAGCATGCCCATACACCTCGCCCCAGGACCAGACTCGTGGAACTCGATATTCTTCAAGAATTGTAAGAAATCCTTATCATGCACTTCAAATATTCTATTCTTTAAATAATCATTACTCAGTAAAACGTAGGTCAGATATGAGAGACCTGGGAGTGATAATGTCAGTAGATCTCACGATCAAGAAGCACAATAGAGTTATTATCGCATCTGCAAGAAAAATTATATGTTGGATTACTAGAATCTTCAAAACAACGGATGCCGAGCCAATGATGACTCTCTGCCGGTCACTAGTTCTCTCTAGGCTAAAGTATTGCTGTTTATTAACGGGTCTCCTTCAACACAGTCAAAACTGATGAGTTGGAAAATATATAGAAAACCTTCACAACTTTTTTAAACACAGCCAAACACGTAAATTGCTGGGCTTGCTTGACATCCTTAGAACGTAGGCGAGAAAAATACATCATAATCTACACCTGGAAGTTACTGGGAAGATTAGTCCCAAACCTACACACCGAAATTACTTCTTATGAAAATAAGAGACTTAGCAGATGGTGCAAGAAACTTCAAAAGAAAAGCAGGGAAGCGATGAGTACACAGAGAGAACTTAATAACTGTTAAAGGATCGCTGCTCTCCAACATCCTTCTTTCATGTATATATTTTGGCAGAATTACCGACAATATGTAAAGTAAAAGGACACAAGTGCAACTAATGTAACATTTTATTGTGGCAACGTTTCGCTCTCCAGGAGCTTTGTCAAGCCGAAACGGCTTGACAAAGCTCCTGGAGAGCGAAACGTTGCCACAATAAAAATGTCACATTAGTTGCACTTGTGTTGTTTTACTTAAGACACCTTTCCTCCGTGCCTGGGACGGGTCACCAAGAAACCCTTCTCTGTTTTTAAAAGAAAACTCGACAGATTCCTAAAAACAGTTCCTGATCAAACTGGTTGTGGTGCAAACGTCGAACTACGGGCGGAGTGCACTAACAGCTTGGTCGATCAGGTCAGCAACCAGGAGTCCTGTTCCGGGATTGGGCAGCAGAGGGTGTGACCTACGGTACTACTGTAGGTACGACCATACCCATGATTCACAAAACATAACGGGGTTAAGAGGAGGGAAGGAGGTGTGAACGACTCAGGAGACGAAACTCAACCCACAACCACAAACAAATAAATACACGAGAATAATCTTGTTAACCAAACCGCCCTCTGACCCCCCCCCCAACACACACACACACGCACACACACAAACACAAACACACACATACAGACATACAGACACTGGAGGGACAGGAGGGTCAGGGGAGACATGATAACGACATATAAAATACTGCGTGGAATAGACAAGGTGGACAAAGACAGGATGTTCCAGGGAGGGGGCACAGAAACAAGAGGCCACAATTGGAAGTAGAAGACACAAATGAGTCAGAGAGATATTAGGAAGTATTTCTTCAGTCATAGAGTTGTAAGGCAGTGGAATAGCCTAGAAAATGACGTAGTGGAGGCAGGAACCATACACAGTTTTAAGACGAGGTTTGATAAAGCTCATGGAGCGGGGAGAGAGAGGGCCCAGTAGCAACCGGTGAAGAGGCGGGGCCAGGAGCTAAGACTCGACCCCTGCAACCACAAATAGGTGAGTACAAATAGGTGAGTACACACACACACACACACACACACACACACACACACACACACACACATGGAAAGAAGGTGGAGAACTCACAAGAAACGATCAAGAGGTATGCGAGGAGCTCAACATGAGATTTAAGGAAGTATTTACAGTGGAGACAGGAAGGCCTCTGTGGGGAAAGACCAGATGGGGACACCAGCAAGGAATATACCAACAAGTGTTGGATGACATACATACAGATGAGGAGGATGTGAAGAAACTGCTAAGGGACATAGATACCTCAAAGGCAATGGGACCGGACAACATCTCCCAGTGGGTCCTTAGAGAGGGAGCGGATATGTTGTGTGTGCCACTTCCCACAATCTTCAACACGTCCCTGGAAACTGGGCAACTACCTGAGGTATGGAAGACGGCAAATGTAGTTCCCATTTTTAAAAAAGGAGACAGAAAAGAGGCACTAAACTACAGACCTGTGTCACTGATGTGTATAGTACGCAAAGTTATGGAGAAGATTATCAGGAGGAGAGTGGTAGAGCACCTGGAACGGAACAAGAGTATAAACGCCAACCAGCATGGATTCATGGAAGTAAAATCCTGTGTCACAAACCTTCTGGAGTTTTACGATAAAGTAACAGAAGTAAGACACGAAAGAGAGGGGTGGGTTGATTGCATCTTCTTGGACTGCAAGAAGGCCTTTGACACAGTTCCTCACAAGAGATTAGTGCAGAAGCTAGAGGATCAGGTTCATATAACAGGAAGGGCACTGCAATGGATCAGAGAATACCCGACAGGGAGGCAACAACGAGTCATGGTACGTAATGATGTATCACAATGGGCACCTGTGACGAGAGGGTCCCAAAGGGGTCGGTCCTAGGACCAGTGCTATTTTTGGTGTATGTGAACAACATGATGGAAGGGTTAGACTCAGAAGTGTCCCTGTTCGCAGACGATGTGAAGTTAATGAGGAGAATTAAATCAGATGAGGACCGGGCAGGACTTCAAAGAAATCTGGACAGACTGGACACCTGGTCCAGCAACTGGCTTCTCGAATTTAATCCAGCCAAATGCAAAGTCATGAAGATAGGGGAAGGGCAAAGAAGACCGCAGACAGAGTATAGGCTAGGTGGCCAAAGACTGCAAACCTCGCTCAAGGAGAAAGATCTTGGAGTGAGTATAACACCGAGCATGTCTCCGGAAGCACACATCAATCAGATAACTGCTGCAGCATATGGGCGCCTGGCAAACCTGAGAACAGCATTCCGATACCTTAATAAGGAATCATTCAAGACACTGTACACCGTGTACGTCAGGCCCATACTGGAGTATGCAGCACCTGTTTGGAACCCGCACTTGATAAAGCACATCAAGAAACTAGAGAAAGTGCAAAGGCTTGCGACAAGGTTAGTTCCAGAGCTAAGGGAAGGTCTTATGAAGAAAGGTTAAGGGAAATCGGCCTGACGACACTAAAGGACAGGAGGGTCAGGGGAGACATGATAACGACATATAAAATACTGCGCGGAATAGACAAGGTGGATAAAGACAGGATGTTCCAGGGAGGGGACACAGAAACAAGAGGTCACAATTGGAAGTTGAAGCCACAGATGAGTCAGAGAAATATTAGGAAGTATTTCTTCAGTCATAGAATTGTCATGCAGTGGAATAGCCTAGAAAGTGATGTAGTGGAGGCAGGAGCCATACATAGTTTTAAGACGAGGTATGATGAAGCTCATGGAGCGGAGAGAGAGAGCACCCAGTAGCAACCGGTGAAGAGTCGGGGCCAGGAGCTGGGACTCGACCCATGCAACCGCAAATAGGTGGGTACAAATAGGTGAGTGCACACACACACACATGCACACACACACACACACGCACACACACACACACACACACACACAGAGGTACGATACACACACACATACACAGATGAATCACAGGATGTTAGAAATATTTCTTTAGCCACCTAGTAGTCAGTAGTGGAATAGTTTGAAGCGATGTAGTGGAGGCAGGATACATAACTTTAAGCAGAAGTATGATAAAGCTCACGGTTCAGGGAGAGTGACCTAGTAGCAACCAGTGAAGAGGCGGGGCCAGGAGCTCGGACTCGACCCCTGCAACCTCAACTAGGTGAGTACACACACACACACACACACACACACGCACACACACACACACACACACACACACACACACACACACACACACACACACACACACACACACACACATACACACACACATACACAGATGAATCACAGGATGTTAGGAAATATTTCTTTAGCCACAGAATAGTCAGTAGTGGAATAGTTTGGGAAGCGATGTAGTGGAGGCAGGATCCATACATAACTTTAAGCAGAAGTATGATAAAGCTCACGGTTCAGGGAGAGTGACCTAGTAGCAACCAGTGAAGAGGCGGGGCCAGGAGCTAGGACTCGACCCCTGCAACCACAAATAGGTGAGTACAACACGAGAGCTCAACACGAAATTTAAGGAAGTATCCACAGTGGAGACAGGAAGGACTCTGGGAAGACAGGATAGAGGGGGACACCAACGGGGAATACACCAACAAGTGCTGGATGGCATACACACAACTGAGGAGCAGGTGAAGAAGCTGCTAAGTGACCTTGATACCTCAAAGGCAATGGGACAGGACAACATCTCCCTGTGGGTCCTTAGAGAGGGAGCAGAAATGTTGTGTGTCCCACTAAACACAGTCTTCAACACATCTCTTGAAACTGAGCAACTGCCTGACTTATGGAAGACGGCAAATACAGTTCCCATTTTTAAAAAAGGAGACAGACAAGAGGCACTAAATATAGACCAGTGTCACTGACCTGTATAGTATGCAAAGTCATGGAGATTATCAGGAGAGTGGTAGAGCACCTGGAACGGAACGAGATTATAAACGACAACCAGCATGGATTCATGGAAGGCAAATTATGTGTTACAAACCTGGAGTTCTATGACAAAGTTACAGAAGTAAGACACAAGAGAAAGGGGTGGGTTGATTGCATTTTCTAGGACTGCAAGAAGACCTTCGACACAGTTCCTCACAAGAGATTAGTGCTGAAACTAGAGGATCAGGCGCGTATAACGGCAATGGATCAGAGAATACCTGACAGGGAGGCAACAACGAGTCATGGCACGTGATGAGGTATCACAGTGGGCACCTGTGACGAGCGGGGTCTCACAGGGGTCGGTCCTAGGACGAGTGCTATTTTTGGTATATGTTAATGACATGAAGGAAGGGTTAGAATCAGAAGTGTCCCTGTTTGCAGATGATGTGAAGGAATGAGGAGAATTAAATCAGATGAGGATCAGGTAGGATTTCAAAGAGACCTGGACAGGCTGGACACGTGGTCCAGCAACTGGCTTCTCTAATTCAACCCTGCTAAATGTAAAGTCATGAAGATTGGGGAAGGGCAAATAAGACCCCAGACAGAGTATAGGCTAGGTGGACAAAGGCTGCAACCTCACTCAAGGAGAAAGATCTTGGGGTGACCATAACACCGAGCATGTCTCTGGAGGCACACATCAATCAGGTAACTGCTGCAGCATATGGGTGCCTGGCAAAGCCGAGATTAGCGTTCCGATACATAAGTAAGGAATCTTTCAAGACACTGTACACTGTGTATGTCAGGCTCATACTGGAGTGTGCAGCACCATTTTGGAACCCGCACCGGGTCAAGAATGTCAAGAAATTATAGAAGAGAACAAAGGTTTGCAACAAGGCTAGTTCCGGAGCTCAGGGGAAAGTCCTATGAAGAAAGGTTAAGGCAAATCTACCTGACAATGCTGGAGGACAGGAGGGTTAGGGAAAACTTGGCAACGACATACAAAATACTGCGTAGAATAGACAAGGCGGACAGAGACAAGATGTTCCAGAGAGAGGACACAGAAACGAGGGGAGACTCTTGGAAGCTGAAGACTCAGGTGAGTCATATGGATGTTAGGAAGTACTTCTTCAGACACAGAGTCGTCAGGAACTGAAATAGCCTAGCAAGTGATGTAGTGGAGGCAGGAACCATACATAGCTTTAAGACGAGGTATGACAAAGCTCAGGAAGCAGAGAGAGAGGACCCACTAGCGATCAGTGAAGAGGCGGGGCCTGGAGCTGAGTCTCGACCCCTGCAACCACAATTAGGTGAGTACAATTGGGTGAGTACACACACACACACACAAACACGCACAAGGAGGCTGAAGAGAGGTTTGTACCCAAGGGTAACAGGAATAATGAAAAAGCCAGGATGAGCCCATGGTTCACCCAAAGGTGCAAGGAGGCAAAAACCAAGTGTGCTAGGGAATGGAAGAAATATAGAAGGCAAAGGACCCAGGAGAATAAGGAGAGCAGTCGTAGAGCCAGAAACGAATATGCACAGATAAGAAGGGAGGCCCAACGACAAAATGAAAATGACATAGCAGCGAAAGCCAAATCTGACCCGAAGCTGTTATACAGCCACATCAGGAGGAAAACAACAGTCAAGGACCAGGTAATCAGGCTAAGGAAGGAAGGAGGAGAGACAACAAGAAATGACCGTGAAGTATGTGAGGAACTGAACAAGAGATTCAAAGAAGTGTTCACAGAGGAGACAGAAGGGGCTCCAGAGGGACGGAGAGGTGTGGCACATCACCATGTGCTGGACACGGTACACACAACCGAGGAAGAAGTGAAGAGGCTTCTGAGTGATCTAAATACCTCAAAGGCAATGGGGCCAGATAACATCTCTCCATGGGTCCTGAGAGAGGGAGCAGAGGCGCTATGTGTACTCTTAAAAACAATATTCAATACATCCATCGAAACAGAGAGATTGCCTGAGGCATGGAAGACAGCAAATGTAGTCCCAATCTTCAAAAAAAGAGACAGACATGAAGCACTAAACTACAGACCAGTGTCACTGACATGTATAGTATGCAAAATCATGGAAAAGATTGTCAGGAGAAGAATGGTGGAACATCTAGAAAGGAAGGATCTCATCAACAGCACCCAACATGGTTTCAGGGAAAGGAAATCCTGTGTCACAAACCTACTGGAGTTCTATGACAAGGTAACAGCAGTAAGACAAGAGAGAGAGGGGTGGGTGGATTGCATTTTCTTGGACTGCAAGAAGGCGTTTGACACAGTTCCACACAAGAGATTAGTGCAAAAACTGGAGGACCAAGCAGGAATAACAGGGAAGGCACTACAACGGATCAGGGAATATTTGTCAGGAAGACGTGGCGAGGTGTCAGAGTGGGCACCTGTGACCAGCGGGGTCCCACAGGGGTCAGTCCTAGGACCTGTGCTGTTTATGGTATTTGTGAATGACATGACGGAAGGAATAAACTCTGAGGTGTCATTGTTTGCAGATGACGTGAAGTTGATGAGAAGAATTCATTCTATCGAAGACCAGGCAGAACTACAAAGGGATCTGGACAGGCTGCAGACCTGGTCCACCAATTGGCTTCTGGAGTTCAATCCCACCAAGTGCAAAGTCATGAAGATTGGGGAAGGGCAAAGAAGACCGCAGACGGAGTACAGTCTAGGGGGCCAGAGATTACAAACCTCACTCAAGGAAAAAGATCTTGGGGTGAGTATAACACCAGGCACATCTCCTGAAGCGAACATCAACCAAATAACTGCTGCAGCATATGGGCGCCTAGCAAACCTCAGAACAGCATTCCGACATCTTAATAAGGAGTCTTTCAGGACCCTGTACACCGTGTACGTTAGGCCCATATTGGAGTATTCGGCACCAGTTTGGAACCCACACCTAGCCAAGCATGTAAAGAAACTAGAGAAAGTGCAAAGGTTTGCAACAAGACTAGTCCCAGAGCTAAGAGGTATGTCCTATGAGGAAAGGTTAAGGGAAATCAACCTGACGACACTGGAGGACAGGAGAGATAGGGGGGACATGATAACGACTTAAAAAATACTGAGAGGAATTCACAAGGTGGACAAAGACAGGATGTTCCAGAGACTGGACACAGTAACAAGGGGACACAGTTGGAAGTTGAAGACACAGATAAATCACGGATGTTAGGAAGTATTTCTTCAGCCACAGAGTAGTCAGGAAGTGGAATAGTTTGGGAAGCGATGTAGTGGAGTCAGGATCCATACATAGCTTTAAGCATTGTAGTACTGTAGCATTGTAGTACTGTAGCATTGTAGTACTGTAGCACTGTAGTACTGTAGTACTGTAGCATTGTAGTACTGTAGCATTGTAGTACTGTAGCATTGTAGCACTGTTGTACTGTAGCATTGTAGTACTGTAGCATTGTAGTACTGTAGCATTGTAGTACTGTAGCATTGTAGTACTGTAGCAGTGTAGTACTGTAGCATTGTAGTACTGTAGCATTGTAGTACTGTAGCATTGTAGTACTGTAGCATTGTAGTACTGTAGTACTGTAGCATTGTAGCACTGTAGTACTGTAGCATTGTAGTACTGTAGCATTGTAGCACTGTTGTACTGTAGCATTGTAGTACTGTAGCATTGTAGTACTGTAGCATTGTAGTACTGTAGCACTGTAGTACTGTAGCATTGTAGTACTGTAGCATTGTAGTACTGTAGCATTGTAGTACTGTAGCATTGTAGTACTGTAGCATTGTAGTACTGTAGCATTGTAGTACTGTAGCATTGTAGTACTGTAGCATTGTAGTACTGTAGCATTGTAGTACTGTAGCATTGTAGTACTGTAGCACTGTAGTACTGTAGCATTGTAGTACTGTAGCATTGTAGTACTGTAGCATTGTAGTACTGTAGCATTGTAGTACTGTAGCATTGTAGTACTGTAGCATTGTAGTACTGTAGCATTGTAGTACTGTAGCATTGTAGTACTGTAGCATTGTAGTACTGTAGCATTGTAGTACTGTAGCATTGTAGTACTGTAGCATTGTAGTACTGTAGCACTGTTGTACTGTAGCACTGTAGTACTGTAGCACTGTAGTACTGTAGCACTGTTGTACTGTAGCATTGTAGTACTGTAGCATTGTAGTACTGTAGCATTGTAGTACTGTAGCATTGTAGTACTGTAGCACTGTAGTACTGTAGCATTGTAGTACTGTAGCACTGTAGTACTGTAGCATTGTAGTACTGTAGCACTGTAGTACTGTAGCATTGTAGTACTGTAGCATTGTAGTACTGTAGCATTGTAGTACTGTAGCATTGTAGTACTGTAGCACTGTAGTACTGTAGCATTGTAGTACTGTAGCATTGTAGTACTGTAGCATTGTAGTACTGTAGCACTGTAGCACTGTAGCACTGTAGTAAAGTAGCATTGTAGTACAGTAGTACTGTAGCACTGTAGTACTGTAGCACTGTAGTACTGTAGCATTGTAGTACTGTAGCACTGTAGTACTGTAGCATTGTAGTACTGTAGCATTGTAGTACTGTAGCATTGTAGTACTGTAGCATTGTAGTACTGTAGCATTGTAGTACTGTAGCATTGTAGTACTGTAGCATTGTAGTACTGTAGCACTGTAGTACTGTAGTACTGTAGTACTGTAGCACTGTAGTACTGTAGCACTGTAGTACTGTAGCACTGTAGTACTGTAGCACTGTAGTACTGTAGCATTGTAGTACTGTAGCATTGTAGTACTGTAGCATTGTAGTACTGTAGCATTGTAGTACTGTAGCATTGTAGTACTGTAGCACTGTAGTACTGTAGCACTGTAGTACTGTAGCATTGTAGTACTGTAGCACTGTAGTACTGTAGCACTGTAGTACTGTAGTACTGTAGCACTGTAGTACTGTAGCACTGTAGTACTGTAGCATTGTAGTACTGTAGCACTGTAGTACTGTAGCACTGTAGTACTGTAGCATTGTAGTACTGTAGCACTGTAGTACTGTAGTACTGTAGTACTGTAGCACTGTAGTACTGTAGCATTGTAGTACTGTAGCACTGTAGTACTGTAGTACTGTAGTACTGTAGCATTGTAGTACTGTAGCATTGTAGTACTGTAGTACTGTAGTACTGTAGCATTGTAGTACTGTAGCATTGTAGTACTGTAGCATTGTAGTACTGTAGCATTGTAGTACTGTAGCACTGTAGTACTGTAGCACTGTAGTACTGTAGCACTGTAGTACTGTAGCATTGTAGTACTGTAGCACTGTAGTACTGTAGCACTGTAGTACTGTAGCACTGTAGTACTGTAGCACTGTAGTACTGTAGCACTGTAGTACTGTAGCATTGTAGTACTGTAGCATTGTAGTACTGTAGCACTGTAGTACTGTAGCATTGTAGTACTGTAGCACTGTAGTACTGTAGTACTGTAGTACTGTAGCATTGTAGTACTGTAGCATTGTAGTACTGTAGCACTGTAGTACTGTAGCATTGTAGTACTGTAGCATTGTAGTACTGTAGCATTGTAGTACTGTAGCATTGTAGTACTGTAGCATTGTAGTACTGTAGCATTGTAGTACTGTAGCATTGTAGTACTGTAGCACTGTAGTACTGTAGCATTGTAGTACTGTAGCATTGTAGTACTGTAGCATTGTAGTACTGTAGCATTGTAGTACTGTAGCATTGTACTGTATGTAGTACTGTAGCATTGTAGTACTGTAGCATTGTAGTACTGTAGTACTGTAGCATTGTAGTACTGTAGCATTGTAGTACTGTAGCATTGTAGTACTGTAGCACTGTAGTACTGTAGCATTGTAGTACTGTAGCATTGTAGTACTGTAGCACTGTAGTACTGTAGCATTGTAGTACTGTAGCATTGTAGTACTGTAGCATTGTAGTACTGTAGCATTGTAGTACTGTAGCATTGTAGTACTGTAGCATTGTAGTACTGTAGCATTGTAGTACTGTAGCATTGTAGTACTGTAGCACTGTAGTACTGTAGCATTGTAGTACTGTAGCATTGTAGTACTGTAGCATTGTAGTACTGTAGCATTGTAGTACTGTAGCATTGTAGTACTGTAGCATTGTAGTACTGTAGCATTGTAGTACTGTAGTACTGTAGCATTGTAGTACTGTAGCATTGTAGTACTGTAGCATTGTAGTACTGTAGCATTGTAGTACTGTAGCATTGTAGTACTGTAGCATTGTAGTACTGTAGCATTGTAGTACTGTAGCATTGTAGTACTGTAGCATTGTAGTACTGTAGCATTGTAGTACTGTAGCATTGTAGTACTGTAGCATTGTAGTACTGTAGCATTGTAGTACTGTAGCATTGTAGTACTGTAGCATTGTAGTACTGTAGCATTGTAGTACTGTAGCATTGTAGTACTGTAGCATTGTAGTACTGTAGCACTGTAGTACTGTAGCATTGTAGTACTGTAGCATTGTAGTACTGTAGCATTGTAGTACTGTAGCATTGTAGTACTGTAGCATTGTAGTACTGTAGCATTGTAGTACTGTA
Source organism: Cherax quadricarinatus (assembly GCF_038502225.1). NCBI lineage: Eukaryota > Metazoa > Arthropoda > Malacostraca > Decapoda > Parastacidae > Cherax > Cherax quadricarinatus. The sequence goes on along the minus strand of NC_091312.1, from coordinate 4,298,102 downwards.
GCACTGTAGTACTGTAGCATTGTAGTACTGTAGCATTGTAGTACTGTAGCATTGTAGTACTGTAGCATTGTAGTACTGTAGCATTGTAGTACTGTAGTACTGTAGCATTGTAGTACTGTAGCATTGTAGTACTGTAGTACTGTAGCATTGTAGTACTGTAGCATTGTAGTACTGTAGCACTGTAGTACTGTAGCATTGTAGTACTGTAGCATTGTAGTACTGTAGCATTGTAGTACTGTAGCATTGTAGTACTGTAGCATTGTAGTACTGTAGCATTGTAGTACTGTAGCATTGTAGTACTGTAGCATTGTAGTACTGTAGCACTGTAGTACTGTAGCATTGTAGTACTGTAGCATTGTAGTACTGTAGCATTGTAGTACTGTAGCATTGTAGTACTGTAGCATTGTAGTACTGTAGCACTGTAGTACTGTAGCATTGTAGTACTGTAGCATTGTAGTACTGTAGCATTGTAGTACTGTAGCATTGTAGTACTGTAGCATTGTAGTACTGTAGCATTGTAGTACTGTAGTACTGTAGTACTGTAGCATTGTAGTACTGTAGCATTGTAGTACTGTAGTACTGTAGTACTGTAGCATTGTAGTACTGTAGTACTGTAGTACTGTAGCATTGTAGTACTGTAGCATTGTAGTACTGTAGTACTGTAGTACTGTAGCATTGTAGTACTGTAGTACTGTAGCATTGTAGTACTGTAGTACTGTAGCATTGTAGCACTGTAGTACTGTAGCATTGTAGTACTGTAGCATTGTAGTACTGTAGTACTGTAGCATTGTAGTACTGTAGTACTGTAGCATTGTAGTACTGTAGTACTGTAGTACTGTAGCATTGTAGTACTGTAGTACTGTAGTACTGTAGCATTGTAGTACTGTAGTACTGTAGTACTGTAGCATTGTAGTACTGTAGCATTGTAGTACTGTAGTACTGTAGCATTGTAGTACTGTAGCATTGTAGTACTGTAGTACTGTAGCATTGTAGTACTGTAGTACTGTAGCATTGTAGTACTGTAGCATTGTAGTACTGTAGTACTGTAGCATTGTAGTACTGTAGTACTGTAGCATTGTAGTACTGTAGTACTGTAGTACTGTAGCATTGTAGTACTGTAGTACTGTAGTACTGTAGTACTGTAGCATTGTAGTACTGTAGTACTGTAGCATTGTAGTACTGTAGCATTGTAGTACTGTAGTACTGTAGTACTGTAGTACTGTAGTACTGTAGCATTGTAGTACTGTAGCATTGTAGTACTGTAGTACTGTAGTACTGTAGTACTGTAGTACTGTAGCATTGTAGTACTGTAGTACTGTAGTACTGTAGTACTGTAGCATTGTAGTACTGTAGTACTGTAGCATTGTAGTACTGTAGCATTGTAGTACTGTAGCATTGTAGTACTGTAGCATTGTAGTACTGTAGCATTGTAGTACTGTAGTACTGTAGTACTGTAGCATTGTAGTACTGTAGCATTGTAGTACTGTAGCATTGTAGTACTGTAGCATTGTAGTACTGTAGCATTGTAGTACTGTAGTACTGTAGTACTGTAGCATTGTAGTACTGTAGCATTGTAGTACTGTAGCATTGTAGTACTGTAGTACTGTAGTACTGTAGCATTGTAGTACTGTAGCATTGTAGTACTGTAGCATTGTAGTACTGTAGTACTGTAGTACTGTAGCACTGTAGTACTGTAGTACTGTAGCATTGTAGTACTGTAGCATTGTAGTACTGTAGTACTGTAGCATTGTAGCACTGTAGTACTGTAGCATTGTAGTACTGTAGCATTGTAGTACTGTAGCATTCTGTACTGTAGCATTGTAGTACTGTAGCATTGTAGTACTGTTGCATTGTAGTACTGTAGCATTGTAGTACTGTAGCATTGTAGCACTGTAGCATTGTAGTACTGTAGCATTGTAGTACTGTAGCATTGTAGTACTGTAGCACTGTAGCACTGTAGCATTGTAGTACTGTAGCATTGTAGTACTGTAGCATTGTAGCACTGTAGCATTGTAGCACTGTAGTACTGTAGCATTGTAGCACTGTAGCATTGTAGTACTGTAGCATTGTAGTACTGTAGCATTGTAGTACTGTAGCATTGTAGCACTGTAGCATTGTAGTATTGTAGCATTGTAGTACTGTAGCATTGTAGTACTGTAGCATTGTAGCACTGTAGCATTGTAGTACTGTAGCATTGTAGCACTGTAGCATTGTAGTACTGTAGCATTGTAGTACTGTAGCATTGTAGTACTGTAGCATTGTAGTACTGTAGCTTTGTAGTACTGTAGCATTGTAGCACTGTAGCATTGTAGTACTGTAGCATTGTAGTACTGTAGCATTGTAGTACTGTAGCATTGTAGTACTGTAGCATTGTAGTACTGTAGCATTGTAGTACTGTAGCATTGTAGCACTGTAGCATTGTAGTACTGTAGCATTGTAGTACTGTAGCATTGTAGTACTGTAGCATTGTAGTACTGTAGCATTGTAGTACTGTAGCATTGTAGTACTGTAGCATTGTAGTACTGTAGCATTGTAGTACTGTAGCATTGTAGTACTGTAGCATTGTAGTACTGTAGCATTGTAGTACTGTAGCATTGTAGTACTGTAGCTTTGTAGTACTGTAGCAATTTAGTACTGTAGCATTGTAGTACTGTAGCATTGTAGCACTGTAGCATTGTAGTACTGTAGCATTGTAGTACTGTAGCATTGTAGTACTGTAGCACTGTAGTACTGTAGCATTGTAGTACTGTAGCATTGTAGTACTGTAGCATTGTAGTACTGTAGCATTGTAGTACTGTAGTACTGTAGCATTGTAGTACTGTAGCATTGTAGTACTGTAGCATTGTAGTACTGTAGCATTGTAGTACTGTAGCATTGTAGTACTGTAGCATTGTAGTACTGTAGCATTGTAGTACTGTAGCATTGTAGTACTGTAGCATTGTAGTACTGTAGCATTGTAGTACTGTAGCATTGTAGTACTGTAGCATTGTAGTACTGTAGCATTGTAGTACTGTAGCATTGTAGTACTGTAGCATTGTAGTACTGTAGCATTGTAGTACTGTAGCATTGTAGCACTGTAGCATTGTAGTACTGTAGCATTGTAGTACTGTAGCATTGTAGTACTGTAGCATTGTAGTACTGTAGCATTGTAGTACTGTAGCATTGTAGTACTGTAGCATTGTAGTACTGTAGCATTGTAGTACTGTAGCATTGTAGTACTGTAGCATTGTAGTACTGTAGCACTGTAGTACTGTAGCATTGTAGTACTGTAGCATTGTAGTACTGTAGCATTGTAGTACTGTAGCATTGTAGTACTGTAGCATTGTAGCACTGTAGTACTGTAGCATTGTAGCACTGTAGTACTGAAGCATTGTAGTACTGTAGCATTGTAGCACTGTAGTACTGAAGCATTGTAGTACTGTAGTACTGTAGCATTGTAGTACTGTAGCATTGTAGTACTGTAGCATTGTAGTACTGTAGCATTGTAGTACTGTAGCATTGTAGTACTGTAGCATTGTAGCACTGTAGTACTGTAGCACTGTAGTTCTGTAGCATTGTAGCACTGTAGTACTGTAGCATTGTAGTACTGTAGTACTGTAGCATTGTAGTACTGTAGCATTGTAGTACTGTAGTACTGTAGCATTGTAGTACTGTAGCATTGTAGTACTGTAGCATTGTAGTACTGTAGTACTGTAGCACTGTAGTACTGTAGTACTGTAGCATTGTAGTACTGTAGCATTGTAGTACTGTAGCATTGTAGCACTGTAGTACTGTAGCATTGTAGCACTGTAGTACTGTAGCATTGTAGTACTGTAGCATTGTAGTACTGTAGTACTGTAGCATTGTAGTACTGTAGTACTGTAGCACTGTAGCACTGTAGCATTGTAGTACTGTAGCATTGTAGTACTGTAGCATTGTAGTACTGTAGCATTGTAGTACTGTAGTACTGTAGCATTGTAGTACTGTAGTACTGTAGCATTGTAGTACAGTAGCATTGTAGTACTGTAGCATTGTAGCACTGTAGTACTGTAGCATTGTAGCACTGTAGTACTGTAGCATTGTAGTACTGCAGTACTGTAGCATTGTAGCACTGTAGTACTGTAGCATTGTAGTACTGTAGTACTGTAGCATTGTAGTGCTGTAGTACTGTAGTACTGTAGCATTGCAGTACTGTAGTACTGTAGCATTGTAGTGCTGTAGTACTGTAGTACTGTAGCATTGTAGCACTGTAGTACTGTAGCATTGTAGTACTGTAGTACTGTAGCATTGTAGCACTGTAGTACTGTAGCATTGTAGTACTGTAGTACTGTAGCATTGTAGTGCTGTAGCATTGTAGTACTGTAGCATTGTAACACTGTAGTACTGTAGCATTGTAGTACTGTAGTACTGTAGCATTGTCGTACTGTAGCATTGTAGTACTGTAGCATTGTAGCACTGTAGTACTGTAGCATTGTAGAACTGTAGTACTGTAGCATTGTAGTACTGTAGCATTGTAGTACTGTAGTACTGTAGCATTGTAGTACTGTAGCATTGTAGCACTGTAGCATTGTAGTACTGTAGCATTGTAGTACTGTAGCATTGTAGCACTGAACTACTGCAGTACTGTAGCACTGTAGCACTGTAGAACTGTGGCACTGTAGAACTGTAGCACTGTAGCACTGTAGAACTGTAGCACAGTAGAACTGTAGCGCTGTAGCACTGTAGCACTGTAGAACTGTAGCACTGTAGAACTGTAGCGCTGTAGTACTGTAGCACTGTAGAACTGTAGCGCTGTAGCACTGTAGCACACTAGCACTGTAGAACTGTAGTACTGCAGCACTGTAGCACTGTAGCACTGTAGCACTGTAGAACTGTAGCACTGTAGCACTGTAGCACTGTAGAACTGTAGAACTGTAGCACTGTAGCACTGTAGAACTGTAGCACTGTAGTACTGTAGTACTGTAGTACTGTAGCACTGTAGTACTGTAGTACTGTAGTACTGTAGTACTGTAGTACTGTAGCACTGTTGTACTATAGTACTGTAGTACTGTAGTACTGTTGTATTATAGTACTGTAGTACTGTAGCACTGTTGTATTATAGTACTGTAGTACTGTACCACTGTTGTACTATAGTACTGTAGTACTGTAGCACTGTTGTACTATAGTACTGTAGTACTGTAGTACTGTAGCACTGTTGTATTATAGTACTGTAGCACTGTAGCACTGTTGTACTATAGTACTGTAGTACTGTAGCACTGTTGTATTATAGTAGTGTAGTACTGTAGTACTGTACCACTGTTGTACTATAGTACTGTAGTACTTTAGTACTGTAGTACTGTAGTACTGTAGCACTGTTGTACTATAGTACTGTAGCACTGTCGTGCTGTAGTACTGTAGCGCTGTTGTACTATAGTACTGTAGTACTGTAGTACTGTAGCATTGTAGTACTGTAGTACTGTAGTACTGTAGCACTGTTGTACTATAATACTGTAGTACTGTAGCACTGTTGTACTATAGTACTGTAGTACTGTAGTACTGTAGCACTGTAGTACTGTAGTACTGTAGTACTGTAGCACTGTAGTACTGTAGTACTGTAGCACTGTTGTACTATAGTACTGTAGTACTGTAGTACTGTAGTACTGTAGCACTGTTGTACTATAGTACTGTAGTACTGTAGTACTGTAGCACTGTTGTACTATAGTACTGTAGTACTGTAGCACTGTTGTACTATAGTACTGTAGTACTGTAGTACTGTAGCACTGTTGTACTATAGTACTGTAGTACTGTAGTACTGTAGCACTGTAGTACTGTAGTACTGTAGCACTGTTGTACTATAGTACTGTAGTACTGTAGCACTGTTGTACTATAGTACTGTAGTACTGTAGTACTGTAGCACTGTTGTACTATAGTACTGTAGTACTGTAGTACTGTAGTACTGTAGCACTGTAGTACTGTAGTACTGTAGCACTGTTGTACTATAGTACTATAGTACTGTAGTACTGTAGCACTGTTGTACTATAGTACTGTAGTACTGTAGTACTGTAGTACTGTAGTACTGTAGCACTGTTGTACTATAGTACTGTAGCACTGTAGTACTGTAGTACTGTAGTACTGTAGCACTGTTGTACTATAGTACTGTAGCACTGTAGTACTGTAGTACTGTAGCACTGGCGCACTGTAGCACTGTATCACTGTAGTACTGTAGCACTGTAGTACTGCATCACTGTAGTACTGTAGCACTGTAGTACTGCATCACTGTAGTACTGTAGCACTGTTGTACTATAGTACTGTAGTACTGTAGTACTGTAGTACTGTAGTACTGTAGCACTGTTGTACTATAGTACTGTAGTACTGTAGCACTGTAGTACTGTAGCACTGTAGTACTGTAGTACTGTAGTACTGTAGCACTGTAGTACTGTAGCACTGTAGTACTGTAGTACTGTAGTACTGTAGCACTGTAGTACTGTAGCACTGTAGTACTGTAGTACTGTAGCACTGTAGTACTGTAGTACTGTAGTACTGTAGTACTGTAGCACTGTAGTACTGTAGTACTGTAGTACTGTAGCACTGTAGTACTGTAGCACTGGCGCACTGTAGCACTGTATCACTGTAGTACTGTAGCACTGTAGTACTGCATCACTGTAGTACTGTAGCACTGTTGTACTTTAGCACTGTAGTACTGTAGCACTGGCGCACTGTAGCACTGTATCACTGTAGTACTGTAGCACTGTCCTACTGCAGCACTGTAGCATTTGTAGTACTGTCGCACTGGAGTACTGTAGCGCTGTAGCACTGGAGCACTGTAGCACTGTAGCACTGGAGCACTGTAGCACTGTTGTACTGTAGCACTGTAGTACTGTAGCATTGTAGTACTGTAGCACTGTAACACTGTAGTACTGTCGCAAAGTTGTATTTTAGCACTGTATCACTGTAGTACTGTATCCCTGTAGCACTGTAGCGCTGGGGCACTGTAACACTGTAGCACTGGAGCACTGTAGCACTGTAGTACTGTAGCACTTTAGTAATGTAGCACTGTAGTACTGTAGATCTGTAGTACTGTACCACCGTAATACTGTAGCACTCTAGTGCTATAGGCACTGTAGTGCTGTAGCACTGTAGTACTGTAGTACTGTAGCACTGTAGCAATGGAGTACTGTAGCATTGGGGTACTGTAGCACTGGAGTACTGTAACACTGGAGTACTGTAGCACTGTATTACTATAGCACTAGCATTGGAGTACTGTTGCACTGGAGTACTGTATCACTGTAGCACTGAAGTACTATTGCACTGTTGTACTGGAGGGCTGAAGCACTGTAGCACCAGAGCAAGACTTAAAAGTTTTTTTTTTTTTTTTTTTTACGTGAGTTTGGATATGATGTAGAATCGAAAGAGACGGCAGACGAGAGGTGAAGGAAGAGGAAGCGAGGGAGTGTACACGAACGGAGATGGGACTTTTGAAGGATCATTTCGTTGACACATGAGACAATACGAAAATCGTTATATATGACATCATTTTAGTCTCTATCGTAAATTGTACATATTACAATTTTTACTTCATATCCGCCATAAAAAAAAATCGGCTTATTTTTGTGCATTCTGAGAGACATAATCAGGAAAAAACAAAATTATGTATGGATCTGCAGATCAATTTGTTGATCTACAGATTAATTTGTAATAAGAACATAATAAAGAAGGAACACTGCAACAGGCCTACTGACCCATGCGGAGCAGGTCCATTCCCCCCCCCGGATTGGACCAATGACCCACCCCCCGGATTATCCCAATGACCCACCCAGTCTGGTCATCTCCACTCAAGGATGGAGCACTGTACCAGGCCCAGCAGCACATGCTAGTCAGGTCCAACTCACACCCACCCACACCCACTCATGTATTTATCTAACCTATTTTTAAAACTACACAACGTTATAGCCTCAATAACTGTACTCGGGAGTTTGTTCCACTCATCCACAACTCTATTACCAAACCAGTGCTTTCCTATATCCTTCCTGAATCTGAATTTCTCCAACTTGAAACCATTGCTGCGAGTCCTGTCTTGGCTGGAAATTTTCAGCACACTATTTACATCCCCTTTATTTATTCCTGATTTCCATTTATACACCTCGATCATATCCCCCCTAATTCTACGCCTTTCGAGAGAGTGCAGATTCAGGGCCCTCAGTCTATCCTCATAGGGAAGATTTCTGATACATGGGATCATCTTTGTCATCCTCCTTTGTACGTTTTCCAGAGCATTTATATCCATTCTGTAATACGGTGACCAGAAGTGAGCAGCATAGTCTAAATGAGGCCTAACCAAGGATATATAGAGTTGAAGAACAACCTGAGGACTTCTATTATTTATACTTCTAGATATGAAGCCAAGAATTCTGTTAGCTTTATTGCGAACACTAATGCACTGTTGTCTTGGTTTTAGGTTACTGCTAACCAGAACTCCTAAATCCTTTTCGCAATCGGTAGTATTAAGATCTACATTATTTAGTTTATATGTGGCATGGTTATTTAACTGTCCAACATTTAGAACTTTGCATTTGTCAATATTAAACTGCATCTGCCACTTCTCCGACCATTGCGTCAGTGTATTCAAGTCATCCTAGAGTGCTCTAATGTCCTCATTAGAATGAATTGGACGGCCTATTTTGGTGTCATCAGCAAATTTGCTTATGTCGCTATTTATTCCCTCATCTATGTCGTTTATGTAAATTGTGAACAACAACGGGCCCAACACTTGTGATGTAGTTCAGCTGGGCTTGTGAGGTCTCTGGGGAGACCTAATTTAACCAATTATATGGTCACACCTTGCCTTGGCAAACGTCTGTAGCCACGCCCACGTCTCAGGTCTTTTGTTCTTGGCAGCGTCAGACCTAGGCGTCAGGTCGTACACGTGGTTGTGGAGGGTGCTTGGACCACCATAAAAGCCCAAGGAAGAGCATGATCAGGAGATTCGAGCGGAGCTGCTGCTGGGGTGCAGAGCTCCTGAGCAGAGACTTCGAGCGGAGCTGCTGCTGGGGTGCAGAGCTCCTGAGCAGAGACTTCGAGCGGAGCTGCTGCTGGGGTGCAGGGCTCGGGAGAAGGCTGCTGAAGTCTGGAGGAGACTGTTGGAGGCATTGGGCAGAGTACTGGCTTGGCGCAGTACTCGTGCTGTATAGGTCTTGGGACCTGTGGCTTAGTTTCTGTAGTGAACTGCCCTCTGAACTATATTGTAAGTTACATTCATTTTGGTCAAGTTGATTGTATTTCCCTGTCTCACTGCTTATGTGTACCACCCCATTTTATCTGAACCCCAATGATGTACTCCTGTTCCCAAATATATTATTGTACAAGGACTTAATAATAAACTGTGTTTGAGTAGAATAGTAATATTCACTGTCCCCGTTATTAGCTATTCCTATTTCTTATATTTTATTATGTTTATATATGAGTGAAGAGTGGGCGAGGCATATGTTAGTGAGTAGTGTAGAGTTAATGAGAGTGTCGTGGTGGTCACCACTGACCTGTCATTACCTACCTACCTCTGCTAATCATCTCACTCCTACCACCTCGCCTGCCTCTCCCCTGCCTACATAATCCCCTACTCCCATATTCCCCACTTATATCCTATTCAATCATTACCCCCCTACATGACATGATTTTTTACCCAGCCTCTGTGACCATCACCCACGGACCGCCAGTTACCCGCAGTTGCCAGGGATGGGTGACCGCACCTGCTGTTGATGACCTGAAGTGACCTCACCTCACCCCGAGCAACTGACCATTGCCTGCTACTGCTGATGTCGGCTGCTGTGATGCTGTCTACTATGCTGCGGCCTTGCTATGATGTTGAGATGCTGCGGCCGTGCTGTGATGCTGGGACCGTGCTGCGATGCTGTGGCCGTGCTGTGTGCTGCTGTGATGCGGCCGTGCTGTGATGTTGAGATGCTGCGGTCGTGCGATGATGTTGAGATGCTGCGGCCGTGCTGTGATGCTGGGACCGTGCTGCGATGCTGTGGCCGTGCTGTGTGCTGCTGTGATACGGCCGTGCTGTGATGCTGCGATGCTGCCTAGCTCAAGAGGAGGAGATGGCGGTGATGCTGCAGTGGTGTGTGAGGGATTCTGGCTGATGTGCCAGGACAGGAGAATCTACTATGAAGGAGCTGCCATCCTCGGAGATGTGGAAGGACGTGAGCCGCGGAGATGGACTCCAGCTGCTGGGACCAGCCTGCTATCAAGGGCGGTATGGAGGTGTATCCCTCCTTGCTGGTCGACCTGTACGACTGGTATGCGGGGATGTCCTGCCAGCCATGAGAGACAATTGAGAGTATGTGATGTCCCCAGCCTACTTTGACTTGCCAGAAGTGTTAGTGTTACCTGTGTGAAATAAGGTGACCTTGAATACGGTCCAGTGTTTATGGCCGCCTTGTTTTATGAGGCCAGTGAATCCTAGTAGTGGCATAGGATAATGGAGGGTCTTAGCTGCGATGCCTGCCCTGTCTCGATTTTCAGATGTTGTAGTGTGCATGTGAAGTGTGCCGAAAATGCGACCTTGGTGGTCGTGAAGTGGTCCAGTTGCAGTTACTTGAAAGAATGCAACCCGTTGGAGCAGTTTTCCACGCCATAGAAGCCTAGAGAAGTTTGGCCCAATGGTTAACGTGCGAGGGTGACTAGCATTGGCTAGTGCATTTCTAGTAGAAGTAGGGAAGGCACTGGAGCCCGATATTTAGGTTTAAGAAGAAATGACGGGTAAGGAGGCTTTGCACCAGAGAGCAACTGTTATGCTGGCCAACTGCCAGGTGTACTGATTATGCTGCCTTGTGGTAGATGAGAAGGTTGAGGGAAATATATGTAGTTGAATAATTTTGTATTATGTATAATTTTGTCTTTGTATTGTAATAGATTTAAGGGATTAGGATTAAAATAGTCTAATAACTAGGACAAATTGTCCTAGTTCTCAGATATTTTAAATTGGGGGAGAAAGGGGGATGTGATGTAGTTCAGCTGGGCTTGTGAGGTCTCTGGGGAGACCTAATTTAACCAATTATATGGTCACACCTTGCCTTGGCAAACGTCTGTAGCCACGCCCACGTCTCAGGTCTTTTGTTCTTGGCGGCGTCAGACCTAGGCGTCAGGTCGTACACGTGGTTGTGGAGGGTGCTTGGACCACCATAAAAGCCCAAGGAAGAGCATGATCAGGAGATTCGAGCGGAGCTGCTGCTGGGGTGCAGAGCTCCTGAGCAGAGACTTCGAGCAGAGCTGCTGCTGGGGTGCAGGGCTCGGGAGAAGGCTGCTGAAGTCTGGAGGAGACTGTTGGAGGCATTGGGCAGAGTACTGGCTTGGCGCAGTACTCGTGCTGTGTAGGTCTTGGGACCTGTGGCTTAGTTTCTGTAGTGAACTGCCCTCTGAACTATATTGTAAGTTACATTCATTTTGGTCAAGTTGATTGTATTTCCCTGTCTCACTGTTTATGTGTACCACCCCATTTTATCTGAACCCCAATGATGTACTCCTGTTCCCAAATATATTATTGTACAAGGACTTAATAATAAACTGTGTTTGAGTAGAATAGTAATATTCACTGTCCCCGTTATTAGCTATTCCTATTTCTTATATTTTATTATGTTTATATATGAGTGAATAGTGGGCGAGGCATATGTTAGTGAGTAGTGTAGAGTTAATGAGAGTGTCGTGGTGGTCACCACTGACCTGTCATTACCTACCTACCTCCGCTAATCATCTCACTCCTACCACCTCGCCTGCCTCTCCCCTGCCTACATAATCCCCTACTCCCATATTCCCCACTTGTATCCTATTCAATCATTACCCCCCTACATGACACACTGACCCCTGAGGAACACCGCTTGTGACGTGCCCCCATTCTGATTTCTCTCCATTTATGCAAACTCTCTGCTGTCTATTTTTCAGCCATGCCTCTAACCAGGAAAAAATTTCTCCTTCTATTCTGTGTGCCCTAAGTTTCCTCAGTAGCCTCATATTCATATTCATTAATAACAAAAAAAAGGCATAATACCGTGACTGGAACGATACACAAATAACCCGCACATAAAAGAGAGAAGCTTACCACGACGTTTCGGTCCGACTTGGACCATTTACAAAGTCACACTAACCAGAAGCGGAGCAGGACGGCTATATATAGGCAGGAAGAGGTGGTGGTTGTAGTAGTAGTAGTAGTAGTGGTACAAGAATGGTATATAATACCGACAAGATGAAATTAAGACATGCGCAACACCAGGGCATCCCGATCGTAGACGTTTCGCCATCCAGCCAGCCACTGGATGGCGAAACGTCCACAACAAAGGCACCCAGATGCCGCACATGTGTCTTAATTTCATCAGTAGTAGTAGTAGTAGTGGTAGTGGTAGAAGTGGGGAATAAGGAGGACGAGCCAGTCAAATACAAAGGAAGGGGAGCACTGCAAGAGAGCTAGGTGTCCACTGAGGGAGAGCAAGCGCACAGAGGTGCGTGAAAGGGGAAGAAGTGAAATAAATGAAGAAGGAACAGAAACACGAGACAGAAGAGAGAAAGACAACCCAGAGGAGAAAAGGGAAAGAGGAAAGGGAAGAGGGAGAAGAAGAAAAAGAAAAAGAAAAAATGAGGAGTCAGGTTAAGTCACGGGTGTTCTGAAGTTTGGAGCATTTTACAATGTAGTGGGAGAGGAAGGCATCTACAGAGACGAAGCCAGGGCTAAGATTCATACAAGGAAAGTTGTGTATTAGAGAGGATTCAACTAGACGGCGACTGTTCGAGTTGGAAGTAGGGAAGACAGTTTTAGCAGAAGACCAGTCAATAGGATGGCTATGATCTCTTACGTCGTCGTAAGCTTCTCTCTTTTATGTGCGGGTTATTTGTGTATCATATTCATTGCCATGATCTACCTCCTCAAAAACCTTAGTGAAAAAAGTTAGTAAATTCGTAAGACAGGAACGCCCCTTTGTAAAACCGTGTTGAGAATCATTAATCAATCTGTGCCCGTCAAGATAATATACAGATTAATCTCACGGTGTAAACGAATTACTGTGCAAGTCTCAAGATTTCTTTAGAAAATAAACCTTGTCACAAATCTGATTGATGTCAGTTTAGTGTTGATCTGCGGTTGTCGTGGGTCCGCTCTTGTCAGTGGGTTATGGTGGGTCGTGGACATGGACAATAAAGAACGAACGAAAGAGCGAACGCTTGAAGAACCTCAGTGGAAATAACACAGCCCCCGATTACATTCTAACTTGACTGGGCTGTCCTGGGTTACTAACACTCCGGGCTGTCCTGGGTTACTAACACTCCGGGCTGTCCCGGGTTACTAACACTCCGGGCTGTCCTGGGTTACTAACACTCCGAGCTGTCCTGGGTTACTAACACTCCGGGCTGTCCTGGGTTACTAACACTCCGGGGTGTCCTGGGTTACTAACACTCCGGGCTGTCCTGGGTTACTAACGCTCCGGGCTGTCCTGGGTTACTAACACTCCGTTCTGTCCTGGGTTATTAACACTCCCGGCTGTCCTGGGTTACTAACACACCGAGCTGTCCTGGGTTACTAACACTCTGGGCTGTCGTGGGTTACTAACACTGTGGGCTGTCCTGGGTTACTAACACTCCGGGCTGTCCTGGGTTACTAACACTCCGGGCTGTCCTGGGTTACTAACACTCCGAGCTGTCCTGGGTTACTACACAGCTGTCCTGGGTTACTAACACTCCGGGCTGTCCTGGGTTACTAACACTCCGTTCTGTCCTGGGTTACTAACACTCCGGGCTGTCCTGGGTTACTAACACTCCGGGCTGTCCTGGGTTACTAACACTCCGGGCTGTCCTGGGTTACTAACACTCCGGGCTGTCCTGGGTTACTAACACTCCGGGCTGTCCTGGGTTACTAACACTCCGGGCTGTCCTGGGTTACTAACACTCCGGGCTGTCCTGGGTTACTAACACTCCGGGCTGTCCTGGGTTACTAACACTCCGTTCTGTCCTGGGTTACTAACACTCCGGGCTGTCCTGGGAGCTGTCCTGGGTTACTAACACTGTTACTAACACTCCGGGCTGTCCTGGGTTACTAACACTCCGGGCTGTCCTGGGTTACTAACACTCTGTCCTGGGTTACTAACACTCCGGGCTGTCCTGGGTTACTAACACTCCGGGCTGTCCTGGGTTACTAACACTCCGGGCTGTCCTGGGTTACTAACACTCCGGGCTGTCCTGGGTTACTAACACTCCGGGCTGTCCTGGGTTACTAACACTCCGGGCTGTCCTGGGTTACTAACACTCCGGGCTGTCCTGGGTTACTAACACTCCGGGCTGTCCTGGGTTACTAACACTCCGGGCTGTCCTGGGTTACTAACACTCCGGGCTGTCCTGGGTTACTAACACTCCGGGCTGTCCTGGGTTACTAACACTCCGGGCTGTCCTGGGTTACTAACACTCCGGGCTGTCCTGGGTTACTAACACTCCGGGCTGTCCTGGGTTACTAACACTCCGAGCTGTCCTGGGTTACTAACACTGTGGGCTGTCCTGGGTTACTAACACTCCGTTCTGTCCTGGGTTACTAACACTCCGGGCTGTCCTGGGTTACTAACACTCCGGGCTGTCCTGGGTTACTAACACTCCGGGCTGTCCTGGGTTACTAACACTCCGGGCTGTCCTGGGTTACTAACACTCCGGGCTGTCCTGGGTTACTAACACTCCGGGCTGTCCTGGGTTACTAACACTCCGGGCTGTCCTGGGTTACTAACACTCCGGGCTGTCCTGGGTTACTAACACTCCGGGCTGGTAATCCAAACAAGATCGTCTCTTCAGATTTTGATCTGCCTGTATAACCCTTCAGCTGTAGTTGTTATTTATCATAATCAGCTATTTGAAGCGGTAAACCCGTGTGGGTCATTCAGCGGAATGACTGGTGGAGTCTCCAACCGCCGTCTGCTCGTCGCCACTCGATGTCCTGCCACAGAGGAACTTCTAAAGATAATACCTCCTTTTATGATTGTTTAAGTTTGGGGTCATCCAAGGTTGTATCTCTATTCTGTACCACCAATGTATATCTTTAATTATTATATATTTATTGCATCCTGTATAATTATCTGTATAATTACCTGTATAATTATCTGTATAATTACCTGTATAATTATCTGTAATGAGGTATAGTGAACGTGAGTGGAGCTTTTGCAAGTATTTTGTAAAATCTACAAATGGTTTTATAGACAGTAAAGATAAAGATATATACTATTTTATTTCTTTGGAAGGTTACAATGTGTATTTACAGTTTTGATTAGTTAAGTACAAACAATGGTACTCTCATGCCGGGGCATTTCGGACAGTAATATAAATGTGTACAGTGATTCTGATGGCACACACACATACAAACTGTGGATACACACACGTGTGGGAATACACACATAGCACGGTATACAGATTTAATGCATGGTATCTCAATATAAACTAACGTTGTGACTTGTTTCCATTAAGATTCTTATCTTATCCTCGCCAGACCGCCGTGGTCGCTGTTAACATTATCTTTACTGCGGCTCAGAAAATATGAGGACTGAGAGAGCAACTACACTAACTCGTCCTAGACACTAATATTCCGACTAATTGGTGGTCGTACCACCTTGACACACCACAGGCGTTACCACACAAGTTTATTTGGGTCTCCCCTGGTAAACATTCATGACCCAAAACCGAGTGGAAAACGTAAGAGAGGAGAACTATAATTTTTTTTTCAGACCATAAACGATAAACTAAGCGAGTTTATTTAGCTTTCATACAGAGTTTTAAATTTTTACGATGGTCTTGAGGGCCACACATAATATATTAAGTACGGGTATCCATACTTAATATATTATTTAACCTAATTTATATTTAACCTAACCAGTTTTTTACAAAGTAATGAACTTATGTGCGAGGTTGTGACCAGAGCTTTGGTAAGATGGGGAAGGAAGAAGGATGGGGAAGGATGAAATGTGAGAAAGGTTAGGGAGGGTGGAGGGAGAGGTGGGGTTTTAAAGGTAAGTGACCTATCCACTTTGATGCAGTTTAAACACGTGTGTGTGTGTGTAAGTTGTGTTATTCGTGAAAAAGTTGAATTCATAAGATAGGTATACCTCCTGCCCGTCAGTTGCACACCGCTATACCAGCTGTATACCGGTGTATCGCTGAATTGGAAGGATGTATACTATTTGCAATTGCCTTTTTTTTTGCGCAAGAGGTCGGTCTTAAGGCTGCAGCTGCAGGTGGTAGTTCCAGATTATCTGATCCAGGTTGGTGCTCACCTGGAGTTGGTTGACTAAGCAGTTTCTGAGGCGGTATCCTGCTGTAGGATGGTTGTAGATGCTACAAGGTTAGTTGTAAGGTGTTGATTGACAGAAGTGGGTCATCCAAAATTGGCGAGCGTTAATCCGTCTTACTGGACGTAGAATGGTTCGGGTGGTATCCATTCTTCTAATTCTTCGGGGAGGTCACTCAGGATTCTTGAACACATGTACAACAGTTTTCTTATGGGAATAATAGTTTCAGGCATAACTTTCCAGAAAAGTCAAACCAAGTGAATTATTTCCATTTATTTACCCTCCATTAATCAATTAATCACCAGTTTTTTTCCTTTGTGCCTCATTCTTCACGCTAATAATAAGTGGCAACGATTATTATCAAGTACGAACTAACCTGTGTGTGGTTGCATGTACGTATGTATGTGTGTAAAACTGGTCAGTTATCAAGAACTCATTTAAAATTAAGTCCTTTCTAATTTTTTTTTTTTACACAGGGTTTGACAAGGTTAAGGATCCCTAGCTTTATTGACAAGCTATTTACAGGTTAAGGATTCCTAACTTTATTGGCAAGCTAAGAGTTGTTACCTACATCAGCTCATTTGAAAGCATTTTTATTGTTATGAGACATACAAGTAGGGAACAGGATGAAGTTGGAGCCATCTGTGGGCCAGCATTTTCATTTGATCAGCTGACTTTATCTCGTTGACATCATTATGCTGTACGAATGTGTTCCATACTTGAGTCATTCTGGGTATATATGATCTCAGATGGAGTGATGTTCTGGAGAAGGGTACAGCAAGAGTGAAGTTGCTGCTTTCTGCCCGTCTTGTGGCATAAAAGCTTGTTTCACGCTGTCCTCGAAGTGGATCCAAGTGTGGTATTTTGATAATATTGGCCTTGTACATAACAGTAAGGCCACCCACATCCCTCCTATGTTGAAGGCTCTACTGAAATGACAGATCTGTCCAGGATGGGTCCAGGCGAGAGATGAGACGTCTTGCTCTGTTCTCCACTCTGTCAAGCAGTCGCAGATGAGAGGGAGGGCAGGCAAGCCAAGAAAGTGGAGCATACTCAAGGTGTGAGCGTACTTGTGCCTCGTACAGAATCTTGCAACCCCTACTGTCAAACAGATGCGAGATACGGCGAAGTGCTGTAAGCTTCCTGGCTGCCTTGTTTGCAAGATTTACAACATGGTTCTTCATGGTTAGTTTGGAGTCAGATTTCACCCCAAGGATATCAACTTCTTCTCCAGGTGCCAACATCCTCCCATTCATCCTTACTACTGCACCAGCATTACCATCATGGTGCCTAGAGACCATCATCATTTGCGTTTTGAAGGTAAATGTTTTTCATTTATGTTAATGTAAAATTAATAATTTTGTACCAAAAAAAAAATGGAAAACTTACCTAACCTTATTATAAAAAGCGCAATTTAATTTAGCCCAATCCAACTAAATATATTTTAGATAGGTTTACAATAATTTAATAATAAAAAAAACAATGAAATATATTTTTTTCGTTAGGTTTAGAATGATTTTTGAGAAATTATTGCAAAACAAATTTTCGCTGCCTTATTCGGCAAGTAGAGCTTTTTTTTATTTAACCCACAATCGCACAACATATTATATATATATATATATATATATATATATATATATATATATATATATATATATATATATATATATATATATATATATATATATATATATATATATATTTACACTTAGGTCACACTGCACTTGCATATATATATACATACTCACATCTAGGGGTATTTCTTCTTTTTCTTAATACCTCTTGTTCTTGTTTTTATTTTCTCTACTGTCCATGGGGAAGTGGAAAAGAATCTTTCCTCCGTAAGCCATGCGTGTCGTATGAGGCGACTAAACTGCCGGGAGCAATGGGCTAGTAACCCCTTCTCCTGTAGACATTTACTAAAAAAGAGAAGAAGAAAAACTTTATAAAACTGGGATGCTTGAATGTGCGTGGATGTAGTGCGGATGACAAGAAACAGATGATTGCTGATGTTATGAATGAAAAGAAGTTGGATGTCCTGGCCCTAAGAGAAACAAAGCTGAAGGGGGTAGGCGAGTTTCGGTGGGGGGAAATAAATGGGATTAAGTCAGGAGTATCTGAGAGAGTTAGAGCTAAGGAGCAATAATGTTGAAGGACCAATTATGGAAGAAGAAGAGGGAATATAAATGTGTAAATTCAAGGATTATGTGGATTAAAATAAGGATCGGATAAGAAAAGTGGGTCATAATAAGCGTGTATGCACCTGGAGAAGAGAGGAATGTAGAGGAGAGAGAAAGATTTTGGGAGATGTTAAGCGAATGTATAGGAACCTTAGAACCAAGTGAGAGAGTAATTATGGTAGGGGACCTAAATGCTAAAGTAGGAGAAACATTTAGAGAGGGCGTGATAGGTAAGTTTGGGGTGCCAGGTGTAAATGATAATGGGAGCCCTTTGATTGAACTTTGTATAGAAAGGGGTTTAGCTATAGGTAATACGTATTTTAAGAAAACAAGGATAAATAAGTATACAATATATGATGTAGGACGTAATGACAGTAGTTTGTTGGACTATGTATTGGTAGATAAAAGACTGTTGAGTAGACTTCAGGATGTACATGTTTATAGAGGGGCCACAGATATATCAGATCACTTTCTAGTTGTAGCTACAGTGAGAGTAAAAGATAGATGGGATACAAGGAGAATAGAAGCAGCAAGTAAGAAAGAGGTGAAGGTGTATAAACTAAAAGAGGAGGCAGTTAGGGTAAGATATAAACAACTATTGGAGGAGAGATTGGCTAGTGAGAGTATAGGTAATGGGGTCGAAGATGTATTGGGTAGGTTTAAGAATATAGTGCTAGAGTGTTCAGCAAAAGTTTGTGGTTACAGGAAAGTGGGTGCAGGAGGGAAGAAGAGCGATTGGTGGAATGATGATGTAAAGAGAGTAGTCAGAGAGAAAAAGTTAGCATATGAGAAGTTTTTACAAAGTAGAAGTGATGCAAGGAGGGAAGAGTATATGGAGAAAAAAAGAGAGGTTAAGAGAGTGGTGAAGCAATGTAAAAAGAGAGTAAATGAGAGAGTGGGTGAGATGTTATCAACAAATTTTGTTGAAAATAAGAAAAAGTTTTGGAGATTAATAAGGTGAGGAAGCCTAGGGAACAAATGGATTTGACAGTTAAAAATAGGAGAGGAGAGTTATTAAATGGAGAGTTAGAGGTATCGGGAAGATGGAGGGAATATTTTGAGGAATTGTTAAATGTTGATGAAGATAGGGAAGCTGTGATTTCGTGTATAGGGCAAGGAGGAATAACATCTTGTAGGAGTGAGGAATAGCCAGCTGTGAGTGTGGGGGAAGTTCGTGAGGCAGTGGGTAGAATGAAAGGGGGTAAGGCAGCTGGAATTGATGGGATAAAGATAGAAATGTTAAAAGCAGGTGGGGCACAAATCACTCTTTAATGTTCCTCGTGTCCATCTCACACTATGTAAAAACTCGATGCACATAAAAGGCCCAAAAATCTGGAATATAAAAGAAATACTGTCTGTTTATCAATTAAAGACATTTCTTAAAAACCACTTACTCAACCACAACTAAATAAATACTGAATAACTGTATCTCATAAATGTATAACCTGTGACCCTATCAAACTATGTTTTTTAATTACATTACCTAATAGAATACTCCATTCTCTTGAATGCACAGTAACTCATCTAATGACCATATGACCTGTTTCTGCACTACAAATCATTGATTTTATTCGATTTGACCGGATTATATTATACATGATTATGCTACAAATTTGTACAATTATAAAGCTTCTTATCTGAAATACTCATTTGTACTTCATGTTGCAATTTGTTTACTGTAATTTTTACCACTGAATATATCATTGCTTAGTTAATCTTAAGTTAATTTTAACCCTGCCCATAATGCTCTGTATACAAGGGGCTTTTGACATGTACACCCAATCACTATATTTCTTTGTACAACTATGTATCACGTTTAAATAATAAAATAAATAAATAAATTAATAAATTAATAAATGTAAGGAAAAGGGTAAGGTGTCTAGGGATTGGCAGAGAGCATGCATAGTTCCTTTGTATAAAGGCAAAGGGGACAAAAGAGAGTGCAAAAATTATAGGGGAATAAGTCTGTTGAGTATACCTGGTAAAGTGTATGGTAGAATTATTATTGAAAAAAATTAAGAGTAAGACGGATAGCAGATGAACAGGGAAGCTTTAGGAAGGGTAGGAGGTGTGTAGACCAAGTGTTGGTAGTGAAACATATAGGACAGGTGAACAGTATTTGGATAAGGGTAAAGAGGTTTTTGTGGCATTTATGGATTTGGAAAAGGCATATGACAGGGTGGATAAAGGGGCAATGTGGCAGATGTAGCAGATGTATGGTGTAGGAGGTAGGTTACTGAAAGCAGTGAAGAGTATTTACGAGGATAGTGAGGCTCAAGTTAGAGTATGTAGGAGAGAGGGAGATTATTTCCCAGTAAAAGTAGACCTTAGACAAGGTTGTGTGATGTCACCGTGGTTGTTCAATATATTTATAGATGGGGTTATAAGAGAAGTGAATGCGAGGGTCTTGACATGAGGTGTAGAGTTGTAAGATAAAGAAACTAACACAAGGTGGGAGTTGTCACAGTTGCTCTTTGCTGATGACACTGTGCTCTTGGGAGATTCTGAAGAGAAATTACAGAGGTTGGGTGATGAATTTGGTAGGGTATGTAAAAGAAGAAGATTAAAAGTGAATATAGGAAAGAGGATAACAAAGAGATTAGGTGACGAAAGATTGGAAATCAAATTGGAGGGAGAGAGTATGGAGGAGGTGAAGGTATTCATATATTTAGGAGTGGACGTGTCAGCAGATGGGTCTGTGAAGGATGAGGTGAATCATAGAATTGATGAGAGGAAAAGGGTGAGCGGTGCACTTAGGAGTCTGTGGAGACAAAGAACTTTATCCGTGGAAGCAAAGAGGGGAATGTGTGCGAGGGGCTTGGCCCTCCAACAAGCGTGCATAAATAAGCTTATTTGATAGGAATGAATGAAGACAAATGATTTTTAGGATTTCACGTACTGTTGGAGTGTGAGCAAAGTAACATTTATAAAGGGATTCAGGGAAACCGGCAGGCCGGACTTGAGTCCTGGAGATGGGAAGTACAGTGTCTTCACTCTGAAGGAGGGGTGTTAATGTTGCATGGAAATCTACAGCTCACTCCAGTAACCTGTTATGTTAGCGTTTAGATTTGGGATCTGGCTCTCCAGTATCTTCCACGTGTGTTTTATCAAATATATTCCCCTTTTCTCCAGAGTACATTGCAAATGCTTTAAGGCATTTCCAATTGTTTGAACGTTTTATTAGCTATGCGGATAGTGAACGATCTCTGTATATTTGCAGCTTTGATACTTCTCTTGTCTTGAACAGAGCTCCTAGCACCCAACAACATTCTAAATATGATTTAAATATTACCATCATTGGCGTTATTTGTTGTGAACTGAAATTTAAGCTAGGAACAGAGTAACATGTGCTAAAGACTTGCTGACATTTCCTCACTCATTTATAAGACTTGGAGCGGCATGTGTGTGTACTCTTGCCCATTTGGTTGCAAGTGTCTTCGTATTGCCCTGGGTGCGACTTTACAAGTTGCAGTTACTCAGACTGAAGACAAGGTAGGCGCCTACAATGTTAACACCAAGTGGGTGATTGCAGAGCGTGGCTGGCCCAAGCGCGTTACTCCAGTCCTAGTGTAAATACTGCACATTGCTTGTGACTTATTCTTCACTACAGATATTAGTATTAATCTTGAGATTTTAATTACTACTCTTGGTTTATGTAAGAGTCGGGGATGAGTGAAAGTGGCCTCAATGAGCGGTTAGTAACTACACTCAGCTTCTTGAGGTGGGGCGGTGAAGGAAGGCAGTGCTTGGCACCTCCTCTCACGTTTATATGATCCCAAACACAATCTGCAGCCTTCACACACTCAAGCTAGTCCACCCTCCTCGGCATCCCTAGTCTGGCACTCTCTTCAACTCATAGTCTTCCTGCCATACAAGAGAAAAGTCATACACGTGTTGGGTCAAACTTGTCACTGATCAGGAGCCATCGTCGCCGCGCCTACTGTCTCACACACGTCTCTCAGCTCAACGAAAACTTAAATCATCAGTAAACTATAATGTTTGGTAGCATACAGTGATAACTGTCACGAACACAGGCGTTTCCGGTGAATAAAGTCGGTTTTATAAAATCAAACAGTGAATAACTGGTGAGATGGGAGGTGCTCCTTCACTACTGGTGCGGTACAACCGCACGGTTCTTATCGTTCCACAGAACTTGACGCGACTCAACCTTAGTAAGTTCACTCCACTTATGAATGCCACAAGCAAGTGTAACTTTATGTTATGGTGTTGTGTTCGTCACTATAGCAGCTAATGGATTTGTGTTGCAGCAAAACAAAAATATTCAGACCACTGAGATAAAACAGGTTCTTGTCTTCATTCATATAACATCTGTCACTCTGTACGGTTTTCTATTTAAAGGTTCATGCATATTCAAAATATCCACACCTATGATGTTGAAGTTAAAATACATAGCATGTGACTCCTTCGTTCACTTAAGCAAACAAACACGACGTTAGCGAGTACTGCAGATTCTGAGACCTTGACCAACTCCACTCTGAGATCACTTTATCAGAAATAGGAAAAAGAGAAGCGAAGAACGTCTAGTATACATATAAATATACTATATATATATATATATATATATATATATATATATATATATATATATATATATATATATATATATATATATATATATATAGAGAGAGAGAGAGAGAGAGAGAGAGACAAAGCGGTCAGACTTATTTTGGCAGACCTTTTCGAAAGCTCTTCGAAACTAAATGTTGATCAAGTGTTGACTCGCACATTCATAGTTCACACAAATATCGATGACATTTATCAGCAGATTTTGTTTTCGTTGCTCACACTCACGGAAGACATTCTTTACCATGTAAATATCCGCTGGCCTCTCAAACACTCTCTCTCTTCCACCTTCCTCTTTGTACCTCCTCTTTTTCTTTTTTTGTTTGGGCATAGCGTCAATATTGTGTGCCTTAGACGACAGAGGCACTACTTCCGTGAAACGCATCATAAAGATAGATAATAAAGAAATATAAATAATTTAAGAAAACACTGATTAGTATAAGATCCTTCATCCCTGTGAAAATATCAGATTATGTTGAGGGTTACGAGAGTAATCCAAAGTAGAAAATACACGTGAAAGTAATCTCTGTATTCAATTGACAAAAAAAAAAATAAAAAAAAAAACACTAGTTGACGAAGTAATCAAGATAGCCAGGTGTTGCGTTTGTATCTTATTTATCAACTTGTCTGTATTGTGTACCATCAATGTAGTGTAGATTTATATTTAAGTCTTTTGCTAAATATTCAATATTTTAAGAAAAAGTTTTTTTAAGTCCTGTTTTATTTCGCTGCATGTTTACAACAGGTAAAGTGCAGCAACAATGTTTTTCTGTGCACGTTCTGTAGTGTTAATACACACGCAGTTTATCTGAACATCTTCGGCAGCGGTGGCGGAGGTGGTGGCGAGAGACTATGAGTGCTGTGTCGCCACTGAGGGCAGCTGGACCGCTTTCTTCTGCGTCTTCTCTTCAGTCTTCCTGTTCGCCATCGCTGTCATCAAATATCTCAGGTGAGACCAGCCTCTGGTGCTTCACCTGTCACTATACATTAGATGTTATGCTCAATAACCCACATGGAGACAAATTCAGGAGATTAATTGATCTGTATATTTCAACCTCCTTTTGGGATCCTCTTCAGCAGATGACCCCCAGCAGGGGGTCGAAATATACACAGCAATTATTCTCCTGAGTTTCTGCCTCCATGTAGGTTATTGTGAGCACTGACAAGGGTTCATTACAATTTAGTTATTCATTAGACATTATGCATAATATAAATGACCCAGGGATACATACAAGCGACCAAGGAGCCTGTACATACCCAATGACGACACCATACATTAGTGTGTCGACCTCCATGAGCTGTGCCCCGTCAGGGTTAAAACACTGACATTATACACACGAAACACTTCTCAAGACACGAACACCAGAGCCAGTGTAGAGTCAGGGTATTCCAAGAAGACGACTCGTATTTACATTCTTGGCTGGCCAGGGGGAAACCAGTTATATAAAGCTGATGCTATGCATTCCTCGCCAGCTCGACTCCAATCATATTACCTCCAGTGAGATCCAGTTCTGTTAAAGTATGTCACCACTAAGGAATTTTTTTTGTGATCGAGACAAAAACAGAATATGGCAGATTTTGAAACCATTATTTTCATCCAAGGATGAGTTAATTTAATTATTTTTTTACTCAAGGGTTAGTTAATCGAGTTATTGAAAATTTTGAATATTTTTATGTTTTATTTTATTTTGTTACCTGTGTCCCATCTACTGACCCCTAGCCTTCCTACTCACATATCTACTTATCTATCCGTCTATATACTTATCTAACTATCCACCTGTCTACTTCCATAACCACCTACCTACTTATCCACCAGCCTACCAACCTATCCACCAACCCAATCACCAACCTTCCCATTTATCTACCTAGTAATTTAATCACCTTTCTATCTATCCACATATATATCCACCTATTTACCTAGCAACATACTTACCTATCAATCTGTCTATTTATCCATCTACTCACCACTCCACCTACCTACCCCTCACACCCCTCCACTGAATCACGTATCCTCGTCTTACATATTTTCTTTTTTTGGGGACAGAAAGCAGAGCTTCAACCCGAAGGAAATACGAAAGAACTGGAAGGCCATCTCCAAGGTGTTGTACGGTAGGTGATGAATAATTCTGTTCTTGCTAGGACAGCTAGCAACTGCTCTCGTTACTGCTAAGACTAGAGTTGAATGTTGTCGTTGTTGCCGGGACAGGTGTTGCGTGTTTTCTTTGCTGCTAGGACAGGTATGGAGTGTTTTCGTTGCAACCAGGACAGGTGTTGATTGTTTTCTTTGCTGCTAGGTCAGGTGTTAGGTGTTTTCGTTTGTATCCAGAACAGGTGGTGAGTGTTGTCGTTGCTGACCGGGGCATGTCCTGACTTTTTGTTGCTACGGGAGGCAGATGGTGACCGAGGTGTTATAATGCTGCGTCTGAGTTACAGTTTGTTCATTCTTTCTTCATGTTAACATACTTGCAAGAGCTGCTAAACTGGAAGGAGACATAAAGATACACAGGAAAATTATTTAAATGTGTACAAAGGCACAATAAATGAGACAGTAAAGAAGGACCAGAAAATAAGCGATTGTACAGGGTGTACCATCAGTCTAGATCCACAGTACAGGGTATACCATCAGTCTAGATCCACAGTACAGGGTGTACCATCAGTCTAGATCCACAGTACAGGGTGTACCATCAGTCTAGATCCACAGTACAGGGTGTACCATAGGTCTGGATTCATAGTATAAAATGTACCATAAGTTTAGACTCATAGTACAGGGTGTACCATAAGTCTGGGCTCATAGTACAGGGTGTACCATCAGTCTAGATCCATACTACAGGGTGTATCACAAGTCTGGAGTTATAGTACAGGGCGTACCATGAGTCTGAATCCATAGTACAGGGTGTACCATAAGTCTGGACTCATAGTACAGAGTGTACCATAAGTCTGGACTCATAGGACAGGGTGTACCATAAGTCTGGAGCCATAGTACAGGGTGTACCATAAGTCTGAATCCATAGTACAGGGTGTACCATAAGTCTGGACTCATAGTACAGGGTGTACCATAAGTCTGAATCCATAGTACAGGGTGTACCATAAGTCTGGACTCATAGGACAGGGTGTACCATAAGTCTGGAGCCATAGTACAGGGTGTACCATAAGTCTGAATTCATAGTACAGGGTGTACCATAAGTCTGGACTCATAGTACAGGGTGTACCATAAGTCTGAATCCATAGTACAGGGTGTACCATAAGTCAAGTGGTGACGTGTACTTAGCTCAGTGGTGACGTGTACTTAGCTCAGTGGTGACGTGTACTTAGCTCAGTGGTGACGTGTACTTAGCTCAGTGGTGACGTGTACTTAGCTCAGTGGTGACGTGTACTTAGCTCAGTGGTGACGTGTACTTAGCTCTGTGAAGACCTGTTCGTGTGCTCTTGAGTGGTGACCTGTACTTTGAGTGCTGACCTGTACTTAACTCTGTGAAGAAGTGTCTTGTTTGCTCCCGTGGACTGAACCAAGATGCCCTCCATCGAGCAACTTTACCAGCAACTTAAGGAAGAATTGAAGGCAGCGAAGATGGAGATACGGCGATTGACCGAGGAAAACAAGAGGATTCGTAGTAGTCCTCCTGTTTCGAGTCCTCAGGTCAAGAAGGGATCGTGGTCAGTGGCTGGACAGCAGGGGACGACGAAGTTGACGATCAAGAAGACGAATGGAAAGCCAGAAACGATGAAGAAGAAAGAGACTGCTGTGGAAACTCCCGTGGAAACCTCCAACGCATTCTCGGTGCTACCCGACGAATGTGAGTCTACTACTGGGATCGTCACGACGAACGACAAGGAAGGTAAGAATATTGTTGTTGTTGGGGATAGCCAGGTTAGATACATGGATAGGGCATTCTGCTTGAAGGACAGGAGTAGGAGACAAAGGGTATGCTTTCCTGGGGCTGGGATGGAGGACATTGTTAGCCGGCTTGACAACATCATGAACGGTAATGGGATCAATCCTATTATTTGCCTCAGTGCTGGAGGCAATGATGTAGGCAAACGTAGAAGTGAGGATTTAGTTAGAAAGTTCAGGACAGCTATAGACATGATTAGGAAGAAGGGGGGGCGCCCTGTTATATGTGGCATTTTGCCAAGAAGAGGTGTTGGTAATGAATGGTTGTCCAGAGCAATTGGTATTAATTGTTGGCTGGATAAACACTGTAAGGATAATGCAGTACCATTCATTGACAACTGGGACAACTTCTATGGCCGAAATGACATGTATGCCAGGGATGGGGTTCACTTATCCAGGGCAGGTGTGGGTTTTCTTGCTAACTCAGTTGAGGGGGTTGTTAGGACTTTAAACTAGGATTAGTTAGAGGTATGGGTTTAGAAATGATTAATAATGAGTATGGATATATTGACTTATGCTCTGATATTAAGAATCTTAATAGTAACTGTCATGGAGTAACTCTGGGTAATGATAATTTCAGAAATTGTGTAAAAACAAAGATGAATAGGAAAAATGTGCAGAAGAAAAAACATATGATGGTATTTTATGCTAACAGTAGAAGTGCAAGAAATAAAATTAATGAACTACGTTTGGTAGCATGTGCTGGGAACTTTGATATCATTGCATTAACTGAAACGTGGTATGATTTAAAGAGTCGGGATATGACTGCTGAGTGTAATATTCAGGGATTTAAGTTATTCAATGTGGATAGATGTAATGGGAAGGGGGGAGGAGTTGCATTGTATGTTCGAGAAAATATTAATTGTTGCATAAAAAAAGGTATAAAAATAGATGGAGCAGTAACAGAGTCTGTTTGGGTAGAGTTCGTGGAGGGTCAAGAAAAACTAATTCTAGGTGTAATATACCGACCTCCAGGCTTGGATCACGATAGAGGGAGACTTCTTTGGGACGAAATTGTTAGGGCTTCTGGACACAGTAACGTAGTCATAGTAGGGGATTTTAACTTTAGCCAAATTGACTGGAATTCTTTGACAGGTAATCTAGAGTCCAGTGACTTCATGGAAACAGTTCAGGACTGTTTTCTGAAACAGAGTGTAACTGAACCTACCAGGGGTAATAATTTGCTAGACCTAGTCTTGTCAAATAAGGAAACACTAGTGAATAATCTGGAGATCACTGAAGAGCTTGGCGCAAGTGATCACAAATCCATCACCTTTAGCATTAATTGGGAATGCAAGAATAATGATAATACAGTAAAAATCCCCGATTTTCGTTCTGCCGATTATAATGGACTTAGGGAACATCTGTCTAATCTTGATTGGGGTTATCTAGCTAATGATTTTATTGACGATAATCATACTTATGAATATGAAGGGATCTGCTTTTATGATTGTTTTCTTAATAATGTACACAGTGCCCAGAGTATATACATTCCCCAGAGAGAAATTAGGTCTAATAATAACGATCCCAAATGGGTTAACAGGAGGTTAAAGCATCTATTAGGGGAGAAAAGGGGAATTTATAGGCGCATCAGAAGAGGAGAGGTTAACCTTACTGACCAATATGTTCAGCTTAAAAGAGAAGTAAAAAAGGCGATTAGAAAGGCTAAACGTGACTATGAAATTAGAGTCGCTAATGAATCAAAGACTAATCCAAAGGGGTTCTTTCAAGTGTATAGGACGAAGGTGAAGGAAAAAGTAGGACCTCTGAAATCTGGGAATGGACAGCTGACGGATAATGAACTGGAAATGTGTTCCTTATTTAATGACTATTTTTTGTCAGTTTTTACACAGGAAGATGTAAATGAGATTCCAGTAATTAACAATTATTTAGTTCCTGATGAATTTAAGTTAACTAATATTACTGTCACGAGGGACATGGTTACTAAACAGATAGACAAACTGAAACAAAATAAGTCCCCGGGACCCGATGAGTTGTTTTCAAGGGTACTTAAGGAATGCAAGATGGAGCTTAGTCAGCCATTAACGAGTGTATTCAATGCGTCCATCCTTACCAGTGTTGTGCCAGAGATGTGGAAGATGGCTAATGTGGTTCCTATATTCAAATCAGGGGATAAGTCCACTCCTTCAAATTACCGTCCAATAAGCCTGACATCTATAGTGGGCAAGTTATTAGAATCAATTATAGCTGACATTATCAGAAGTCACCTTGAAGAGCATAACTTGATAAATGAATCTCAGCATGGATTCACGAGAGGTCGTTCCTGCCTGACAAACTTACTGACGTTCTTCAATAGAACATTTGAGGCAGTTGACAGTGATAAGGAATATGATATTGTTTATTTGGATTTTAGTAAAGCCTTCGACAGAGTACCTCACAAGAGACTCTTAAGAAAAGTGGCAGCTCATGGTATAGGAGGTAAAGTTCTAGCATGGATTGAGGCATGGCTTACCAATAGAAAGCAGAGAGTTACCATTAATGGAGTGAAATCTGAATGGGGATTAGTCACTAGTGGCGTTCCACAAGGATCAGTTTTAGGCCCTCTCTTGTTCATAATTTACATTAATGACCTTGATGAAGGGATTACTAGTGACATGAGTAAGTTTGCTGATGATACAAAGATAGGCCGTATAATTCACTCTGAGGAGGATATCAATGAACTCCAGGACGATTTGAACAAATTAATGTCTTGGTCTGAGAAATGGCAGATGAAGTTTAATGTGGATAAGTGTAAGGTACTTGCCCTTGGTAATGAAAATAACCCTCGAAGCTATAATCTAGGTGAAGTAGAGCTTGGTCATACAGAATGTGAAAAGGACTTGGGAGTCATGGTAAGCAGAAATCTAAAGCCAAGACAGCAGTGCCTCAGTGTGCGCAACAAGGCCAACAGATTACTTGGATTTATCTCAAGAAGTATAAGTAACAGAAGTCCAAAAGTTATTTTACAGCTCTATACATCACTAGTGAGGCCTCATTTAGATTATGCTGCTCAGTTTTGGTCCCCTTACTACAGGATGGACATAGACTCATTAGAGAACATACAGAGAAGAATGACTAAAATGATTTACTGTGTAAGGAACCTCCCGTATGAAGATAGACTTAAAGCCTTAAATCTGCACTCTCTGGAGAGGCGTAGAATGAGGGGAGATATCATTGAAGTGTATAAGTGGATGACGGGCATAAACAAGGGAGACATTAATAAGGTACTGAGGGTGTCGAACCAGGTAAGAACCAGGAATAATGGATTTAAGTTGGATAAATTTAGATTTAGAAAGGACATAGGTAAGTACTGGTTTTCTAACAGAGTTGTAGATGCGTGGAACAGTCTTCCCAGTGGGGTGATAGAGGCTAGGACCTTGGGTAGCTTTAAGAAGAGACTGGACAAATATATGAGTGGGAGGGGCTGGGTTTGATTGGTGTTGGGGGGTGCGGGAGTTGTTTCTTGAGGAAATTAAATCGTCATCAGAGTACAAAACAAATTCGGGCCACAAAATAGAGCGAAACACCAACGTCAAAGACCTGGGAGTGATCATGTCGGAGGATCTCACCTTCAAGGACCATAACATTGTATCAATCGCATCTGCTAGAAAAATGACAAGATGGATAATGAGAACCTTCAAAACTAGGGAGGCCAAGCCAATGATGACACTCTTCAGGTCACTTGTTCTATCTAGGCTGGAATATTGCTGCACACTAACAGCACCTTTCAAGGCAGGTGAAATTGCCGACCTAGAAAATGTACAGAGAACTTTCACGGCGCGCATAACGGAGATAAAACACCTCAATTATTGGGAGCGCTTGAGGTTCCTAAACCTGTATTCCCTGGAACGCAGGAGGGAGAGATACATGATTATATACACCTGGAAAATCCTAGAGGGACTAGTACCGAACTTGCACACGAAAATCACTCATTACGAAAGCAAAAGACTTGGCAGACGATGCACCATCCCCCCAATGAAAAGCAGGGGTGTCACTAGCACGTTAAGAGACCATACAATAAGTGTCAGGGGCCCGAGACTGTTCAACTGCCTCCCAGCACACATAAGGGGGATTACCAACAGACCCCTGGCAGTCTTCAAGCTGGCACTGGACAAGCACCTAAAGTCAGTTCCGGATCAGCCGGGCTGTAGCTCGTATGTTGGTTTGCGTGCAGCCAGCAGCAACAGCCTGGTTGATCAGGCTGTGATCCACCAGGAGGCCTGGTCTCAGACCGGGCCGCGGGGGCGTTGACCCCCGGAACTCTCTCCAGGTAAACTCCAGGCAAGATGTCGTTTTGATAAGGACCTGCCTCGTATGGGCCAGTAGGCCTTCTGCAGTGTTCCTACATTCTTATGTTCTTATAAGAACATAAGAACGAAGGAACACTGCAGAAGGCCTACTGGCCCATGCGAGGCAGGTCCAAGTCTCCTACCGGCTTAAGCCAATGCACCCAACCTAGTCAGGTCAGGTCACATTGACTTAAGGGAGGAACACGGCAACCGACCTGGTAGCACAAGCTATCAGGTCTAACTCACACCCACCCACATCTACTCATGTATTTATCCAACCTATTTTTAAAGCTACACAACGTTCTGGCCTCTATAACGGTACTTGGGAGTTTGTTCCACTCATCCACAACTCTATTACCAAACCAGTACTTTCCTATATCCTTCCTGAATCTGAATTTTTCCAACTTAAAACCATTGCTGCGAGTCCTGTCTAGGCTAGATATTTTCAGCACACTATTTACATCCCCTTTATTTATTCCTGTCTTCCATTTATACACCTCAATCATATCCCCCCCTAATTCTACGTCTTTCTAGAGAGTGCAGTTTCAGGGCCCTTAGTCTATCCTCATAGGGAAGGTTTCTGATACATGGGATCATCTTTGTCATCCTCCTTTGTACATTTTCCAGAGAATTTATATCCATTCTGTAATACGGTGACCAAAACTGTGCAGCATAATCTAAATGAGGCCTAACCAAGGATGTATAGAGTTGAAGAACAACCTGAGGACTCCTATTATTTATGCTTCTTGATATGAAGCCAAGGATTCTATTAGCTTTATTGCGAACACTTATGCACTGTTGTCTTGGTTTCAGATTACTGCTAACCAGAACTCCTAAATCTTTTTCGCAATCCGTAATATTAAGATCTACATTATTTAGTTTATATGTGGCATGGTTATTGTCCTGTCCAACATTTAGAACTTTGCATTTGTCTATATTAAACTGCATCTGCCACTTCTCCGACCACTGCATCAGTCTATTCAAATCTTCCTGGAGTGCTCGAATGTCCTCGTCAGAATGAATTCGACGGCCTATTTTGGTGTCATCGGCAAACTTGCCGATGTCGCTCTTTATGCCCTCATCTATGTCGTTTATGTAGATTGTGAACAGCAGGGGGCCCAACACTGACCCCTATGGAACACCGCTCGTGACGCTTCCCCACTCTGATTTCTCCCCATTTATGCAAACTCTCTGCTGCCTATTTGTCAACCATGCCTCTATCCAGGAAAAAATTTCTCCTCCTATTCCATGTGCTTTAATTTTCCTCAATAGTCTCTGATGTGGGACCCTGTCAAAAGCCTTACTGAAGTCCATATACACAATATCATATTCATTACCATGATCTACCTCCTCAAATACCTTAGTGAAAAAAGTTAATAAATTCGTAAGGCAAGAACGCCCCTTTGTAAAACCATGCTGAGATTCGTTGATTAATTTATGCTTTTCAAGATGGCTACGAACTGCCTCGGCAATTATTGATTCCATAAATTTTCCCACTATGGAGGTTAGGCTTATTGGTCTATAGTTCGAAGCTAAGGACCTGTCACCTGTTTTGAAAATAGGTATCACATTTGCCATTTTCCACTTATCTGGCACCATGCCAGTTTGTAGTGATATGTTGAAAAGATTAGCCAAAGGTGTGCTAAGCTCCGCTTTACATTCCTTTAGAACCCTTGCATACAGTTCATCAGGGCCTGGGGATTTGTTAGGTTTTAATTTATCTATTTGCCTAAGGACCATGTCACTTGTGACCCTAATAGTGCACAGTTTATTATCGTCCTGTTCCACATAATTTATCATTACTGGAATATCGCTGGTATCCTCCTGTGTAAAAACTGAGAGGAAGTATGTGTTAAAAATTCTACACATTTCCTTATCACTGTCAGTGAGCTGACCCGAGGAACTTTTGAGTGGGCCTATCTTGTCCCTGATCTTACTTCTGTATACCTGAAAGAATCCTTTTGGGTTAGTCTTCGATTCTTTTGCAACTTTAACCTCATAATCTCTTTTTGCTTTTCTAATTCCCTTTTTTATTTCTCTCTTTAACTGAATATATCGATTTCTTAATTGCCCCTCTCCTCTTTTGATTTGCCTATATATGCCTCTCTTTTGACCAATCAGATATTTTAATCTATTGTTCATCCATTTAGGATCATTTTTGTTTGATCTGATTTCCCTATTTGGAACATAATTTGACTGAGCAGCTAGAACTATGCCCTGGAAAGCATCATATCGGCAACCATCACCACCTACCTGACCCTTAGTCAGGTCATTCCAGTTCAGCCCACCTAAGTAATTTTTCAGTCCTATGAAATCAGCCAAGCGGAAGTCAGGGACGGAGACTTGATTGCCATTATTAGGGGAATTCCATGATATATTAAAACTGAGTGATTTGTGATCACTCTCCCCAAGCTCATCATTAACCTCAAGATTATTAATTAGTGTTTCCCTACTGGCAAGAACCAAGTCAAGGAGGTTATTTCCCCTAGTTGGCTCTGTCACAAACTGTTTTAAAAAACAATCCTGGATCGTATCAAGAAAGTCACCCGACTCTAAATTTCCTGTCAAATTGCTCCAGTCAATCTGTCTATAGTTGAAATCTCCCATTAGCACAACATTTTCGTATGTAGATGCCTTACGAATTTCGTCCCATAGAAGTTTACTGCACTCCCTATCAAGATTTGGGGCCCTGTAAATCACACCCAAAATTAGTTTTTCTCGGCCCTCGAGAAGCTGTAACCAAACAGATTCAGTGGCTGACGCTTCTAATTTAATATCTTGTCTAACACAACAATTTAAATTGTCTCTGACATACATCGCTACTCCACCACCTTTCCCGTTGACCCTGTCAGTGTGGAATAATTTATAGCCTTGTATGTGACATTCAGAGGGCATCTCTCTATCTTTCAGATTGAGCCAGGTCTCTGTTATAGCAATAATATCTATGTTTCCTGCACTTGCAATTAATCTTAGCTCATCTATCTTATTTCTAACACTCCTGCTATTAGTATAGTAAACCTTAAGGGAGCTAGTCCCTTGCTGCCCTCTGCTGTCCCCCTTTGTTTGCTGACCTGTTCTATTGTCTTTATTTATAACTTCATGCTGAATGCCTTTTATACATTTACTGTTTCCAACCCTAGTGTTGCAACCTGCTTGTTTCCCACACACACCCATACCTCTATCTTCCATCAGTTTAAAATCATAGGCATTTCACCAATGGCCTTCTCAATCGAGTCTGCAAGTGCTACCACCCCTGACCCAGAGAGATGTATACCATCCCTTGCATACATATCATGTTTGCCATAAAAGTTGTTCCAGTTGTCAATGAATGGGATTGCAAGTTCCTTGCAGTATCTTTCTAGCCAGCAATTTACACCAATTGCCCTAGACAACCATTCATTTCCTACTCCCCTTCTAGGCAAGATGCTACATATGATTGGGATCCCTCCTTTAGACTTAATGAAATCTATAGCTGACCTGTACTTATCTAGCAGCTCTTCTCTCCTACCCTTCCCAATATCATTTCCACCAGCACTGAGACAGATAATGGGCTTGTTCCCATTACCTGACATGATATTATCCAGCCTGTTGACAATGTCCCCAACACCAGCTCCAGGGAAGCACACTCTATCTCTCATCTTCTTATTCCTATTACAAAAAGCACGGTCAATATATCTTACCTGAGAGTCACCAACCACAAGAATACTACAGGGTGTACCATAAGTCTGGATCCATAGTACAGGGTGTACCATAAGTCTGTATCCATAGTACAGGGTGTACCATAAGTCTAGACTAATAGTGCAGGGTGTACCATAAGTCTGAATCCATAGTACAGGGTGTACCATAAGTCTGGATCCATACACAGGGTGTACCATAAGTCTGGATCCATACTACAGGGTGTACCATAAGTCTGGATCCATACTACAGGGTATACCATAAGTCTGGATCCATACTACAGGGTGTAGAATAAGTCTGGATCCATACTACAGGGTGTACCATAAGTCTGGATCCATACTACAGGGTGTACCATAAGTCTGGATCCATACTACAGGGTGTACCATAAGTCTGGATCCATACTACAGGGTGTACCATAAGTCTGGATCCATACTACAGGGTGTACCATAAGTCTGGATCTATACTACAGGGTGTACCATAAGTCTGGACGCACGGTATGAAACACACACTGTTGTCTGGAGTGAGTCTCGCCTCTCTGCTGTCAACAGATCCTCACAGTTTACCAAAATCTGTCATCCAGGTTGACAGACTTCTTTAAGAGGAAGGATATCAGGTAGAAACCAAAGGATGACTGCTCGTTTCGCCCACTTCGATGCTGCCTCGTGCAGTGGGGGTTATCAAGGATGGGGCAGGGGGGAATTTCTGTGACCTTTTTCTCAGGGGAATATGTGAGAGATTCTTCCATACATGGATGAGGTGGGTGATTGTACTTATGTACATGTCTGCCGTGTGGCTTATGATCGTGTACGTGTCTGCTTTGTACATTGTCTTTACCCACTTGTTTGTTGCAAATGACTATGTTTCGCTCTGCGTATAGCTTTTATGAAGCTCTACTTTGGCCCAAGTAAACCCTTCGATCGCGTTACACTCGTTTCCTTCAGTCGTGTGGGAAATACACCGCGGTATACAGTTGTTTATGGCAATAATGGTGTTTACGGTATGATAATAATACTGGGGCCTCAGCCTTGATAGAAGGTGGTCAGTCCCTCAGCTTTGATAGGAGGCCGTCACTCCCTCAGCTTTGGTAGGTGGTCACTCCCTCAGCTTTGATAGGAGGTGGTCAGTCCCTCAGCTTTGATAGGAGGCCGTCACTCCCTCAGCTTTGGTAGGTGGTCACTCCCTCAGCTTTGATAAGAGGTGGTCAGTCCCTCAGCTTTGATAGGAGGTGGTCAGTCCCTCAGCCTTGATAGAAGATGGTCAGTCCCTGAGCCTTGATAGAAGGTGGTCAGTCCTTCAACCTTGATAGAAGGTGGTCAGTCCCTCAGCTTTGATAGGAGGTGGTCAGTCCCTCAGCTTTGATAGGAGGTGGTCAGTCCCTCAGCTTTGATAGGAGGTGGTCAGTTCCTGAGCCTTGATAGAAGGTGGTCAGTCCCTCAACTTTCATAGAAGGTGGTCAGTCCCTCAGCCTTGATAGAAGGGGGTCAATCCCTCAGCCTTGATAGAAGGTGGTCAGTCCCTCAGCCTTGATAGAAAGTGGTCAGTCCCTCAATTTTGATAGAAGGTGGTCAGTCCCTCAGCTTTGATAGGAGGTGGTCAGTCCCTCAGCTTTGATAGGAGGTGGTCAGTCCCTGAGCCTTGATAGAAGGTGGTCAGTCCCTGAGCCTTGATAGAAGGTGGTCAGTCCCTCAGTCTTGATACAAGGTGGTCAATTCCTCATCCTTGATAGAAGGTGGTCAATCTCTCAGCCTTGATAGGTGGTCAGTTCCTCAACCTTGATCGAAGGTGGTCAATCCCTAAGCATTGATAGAATGTGATCAGTCCCTCAACCTTGAAATAAGGTGGTCATTCCCTCAGCCTTGATAGAAGGTAGTCAATCCCTCAGCCTTGATAGAATGTGGTCAGTCCCTCAACCTTGATAGAAGGTAGTCAATCCCTCAGCCTCAATTGATAGGTGGTCTGTCCCTCAGCCTTGACAGAAGGTGGTCAGTCCCTCTCCCTGGATTGAAGGCGCTCAAGCATCTAATCGTATTCATCAATCGTATATACTTTCTGTCTGTTCATTAAAGCTATTGTAGCTGTGTTTTGTCTGTTCATTAAAGTAGTGGACGCCGCTTATAACTGAGCGTGAGCAGCGAGTTCGTATTGACCACAACACAAAATTATTTTGGTGGCTGCTGCTACCTGCCTACCTCCCTGCCTACCTGCCTACCTCCCTGCCAACCTGCCTACCTCCCTGCCTACCTGCCTATATACCTGCCTACCTGCCTAACTACCTACCTGCCTACCTCCCTGCCTACCTGCCTACCTCCCTGCCTACCTGCCTACCTCCCTGCCAACCTGCCTACCTCCCTGCCTACCTGCCTACCTCCCTGCCTACCTGCCTACCTCCCTGCCAACCTGCTTACCTCCCTGCCTACCTGCCTACCTCCCTGCCAACCTGCCTACCTCCCTGCCTACCTGCCTACCTCCCTGCCAACCTGCCTACCTCCCTGCCTACCTGCCTATATACCTGCCTACCTGCCTAACTACCTACCTGCCTACCTGCCTACCTGCCTACCTGCCTACCTGCCTACCTGCCTACCTGCCTACCTGCCTACCTGCCTACCTCCCTGCCTACCTGCCAACCTCCCTGCCAACCTGCCTACCTCCCTGCCTACCTACCTACCTACCTACCTACCTGCCTACCTACCTGCCTACCTGCCTACCTACCTACCTACCTACCTGCCTACCTACCTGCCTACCTGCCTACCTACCTGCCTACCTGCCAACCTCCCTGCCCACCTGCCTACCTGCCTACCTGCCTACCTGCCTACCTGCCTACCTACCTGCCTACCTGCCTGCCTACCTGCCTACCTGCCTACCTGCCTACCTACCTGCCTACCTCCCTGCCTACCTGCCTACCTGCCTACCTCCCTGCCTACCTGCCTACCTACCTGCCTATCTGCCTACCTGCCTATCTACCTGCTTACCTGCCTACCTCCCTGCCTACCTGCCTACCTGCCTGCCTACCTGCCTACCTGCCTACATGCCTACCTGCCCGCCTGCCTGCCTACCTGGTTACATGCCTACCTGCCTACCTGCCTACCTACCTGCCTACCTGCCTGCCTACCTGCCTACCTGCCTACCTGCCTACCTACCTATCTCCCCTCCCTGCCTACCTGCCTACCTACCTATCTCCCCTCCCTGCCTACCTGCCTACCTACCTGCCTATCTGCCTACCTGCCTATCTACCTGCTTACCTGCCTACCTCCCTGCCTACCTGCCTACCTGCCTGCCTACCTGCCTACCTGCCTACCTGCCCGCCTGCCTGCCTACCTGGTTACATGCCTACCTGCCTACCTGCCTACCTGCCTGCCTACCTGCCAACCTGCCTACCTAACTGCCTTCCTACCTACTTACTTGCCTACTTGCCTACCTCCCTGTCTAACTGCCCACCTGCCTACCTACCTACCTCCCTGCCTACCTACCTGCCAACCTGCCTACCTACCTACCTCCCTGCCTACCTGCCTGCCTACCTGCCTACCTGCCTACCTGCCCGCCTGCCTGCCTACCTGGTTACATGCCTACCTGCCTACCTGCCTACCTACCTGCCTACCTGCCAACCTGCCTACCTGCCTGCCTACCTGCCTACCTGCCTACCTACCTACCTCCCTGTCTAACTGCCCACCTGCCTACCTACCTGCCTACCTGCCAACCTGCCTACCTACCTGCCTGCCTACCTACCTACCTGCCTACCTGCCTACCTCCCTGTCTAACTGCCCACCTGCCTACCTACCTACCTACCTACCTACCTACCTACCTACCTACCTACCTACTTACCTACCTACCTACCTACCTGTCTGCCTACCTGCCTGCCTACCTACCTACCTGCCTGCCTACCTGCCTACCTGCCTACCTACCTGCCTACCTGCCTACCTCCCTGCCTACCTGCCTACCTGCCTACCTGCCTGCCTACCTACCTACCTGCCTACCTGCCTGCCTACCTGCCTACCTGCCTGCCTACTTACTTGCCTACCTGCCTACCTACCTGCCTACCTGCCTACCTGCCTACCTGCCTGCCTACCTGCCTACCTGCCTGCCAACTGCCTGCCTACCTACTTACTTGCCTACCTGCCTACCTACCTGCCTACCTGCCTACCTGCCTACCTACCTGCCTACCTGCCTACCTCCCTGCCTACCTGCCTACCTGCCTACCTACCTGCCTACCTGCCTACCTGCCCGCCTGCCTGCCTACCTGGTTACATGCCTACCTGCCTACCTGCCTACCTGCCTGCCTACCTGCCAACCTGCCTACCTAACACCGCCTCCCTGCCTACCTGCCGTGCCTGCACTACTGCCTAGCCTGCCTACCGTGCACCTGCCTACCCGCCCTACCCTGCCTACCTGCTACCTGCCTGCCACCCGCTGCCAGCCTGCCTGCCCGCTCGCCTGCCTACCGCGTGCCTACGCCCACCCGCCTGCCCACTCACTGCACTGCTGCCCGTCCTGCCCCCACCTGCACCCGCCCACCCACCTGCTCACCCACCGTGCCCGCCGCACGCCGCCCTGCCGCCTGCTGCACCCACCCCACCACCCGCATGTCCACCACCTGCCTGCCTGCCCTGCCACCTGTGCCCCGCCTACCTGCCTGCCTGCCTGCCCTGCCTGCCTGCCTGCCACCTGCCCACCCGCTGCCACCTGCCTGCCCCGCTGCCTGCCCGCCGCCTGCCTCTCTCACGTAACTGCCCACCCGCTCCCGCACCACCGCCTGCCCGACCTCCCACCTGCCACCCACCACCTGCCCTGCCCTGCCTTCCTGCCTGCCTACCTGCCTACCTGCCTACCTACCTGCCTACCTCCCTGTCTAACTGTCTACCTTCCTACCTACCTACCTACCTACCTACCTACCTACCTAAATACCTACCTACCTATCTACCTACCTACCTGCCTGCCTACCTACCTACCTACCTACCTACCTGCCTGCCTACCTGCCTTCCTGCCTGCCTACCTGCATGCCTATCTGTCTACCTGCCTACCTACCTGCCTGCCTACCTGCCTTCCTTCGTCCTGCCTACCTGCCTGCCTACCTGTCTACCTACCTACCTGCCTACCTGCCTAACTGTCTGCCTACCTGCCTGTCTGCACCCCGCCCACCGCCTGCCCACCCGCGCACCTGCCCGCCACCCTGCCTGCCTGCCGCCCACCCCCGCCCTGCCCGCTGCACCCGCGCTGCCCTGCCGCCACCGCCCTGCGCCCCCCGCTTGCACCCGCTCACCTCTTGCCGCCCACCTGCTTGCGCTGCCTGCCCACCTGCCCTACCTGCCTACCTACCTGCCTGCCTACCTGCCTTCCTTCGTCCTGCCTACCTGCCTGCCTACCTGTCTACCTACCTACCTTCCTGCGTTCCTTCGTCCTGCCTACCTGCCTGCCTACTTGCCTGCCTACCTGCCTGCCTACCTGCCTAACTGTCTGCCTACCTGCCTGTCTGGCTGCCTGCCTACCTGCCTGCCTACCTGCCTTCCTGCCTACCTACCTGCCTGCCTGCCTACCCGCCTTCCTGCTTGCCTACCTGCCTACCTGCCTGTCTGCCTACCTACCTTTACCTCCTTGCCTGCCTGCCTGCCTACCTACTTGCCTGCCTACCTACCTGCCTGCCTGTCTGCTTACCTACCTGCTTACCTTCCTTCCTACCTGCCTACCTGCTTTGCTACCTGCGTATCTGAATGCCTACCTGCCTGCTTACCTACCTGCGTGCCTGCCTGCCTACCTGTCTGCCTGCCTACCTACCTCCCTGCCTTTAACAGGCGTCTGCCGTCATCATGATCATCATCATCATCATCATCAGCAGCAGCAGCAGCAGTTAAAGGGCACATATTACTCTAGCTATGATAGTCTCTCCTGCCACTCTGCACCACCTGCACAGTGTCTGACTGCCACTAACAGGACGATACTTGTCACTAAGACAGGACGATACCTGTCACTAAGACAGGACGATACCTGTCACTAAGACAGGACGATACCTGTCACTAAGACAGGACGATACCTGTCACTAAGACAGGACGATATCTGTCACTAAAACAGGACGATACCTGTCACTAAGACAGGACGATACCTGTCACTAAGACAGGACGATACCTGTCACTAAAATAGGACGATGCCTGTCACTAAGACAGGACGATAATTGTCACTAAGACAGGTCGATAAATGTTACTAAGACAGGACGATACCTGTCACTAAGACAGGACGATACCTGTCACTAAGACAGGACGATACCTGTCACTAAGACAGGACGATACCTGTCACTAAGACAGGACGATACCTGTCACTAAGACAGGACGATACCTGTCACTAAGACAGGACGATACCTGTCACTAAAACAGGACGATGCCTGTCACTAAGACAGGACGATAATTGTCACTAAGACAGGTCGATAAATGTCATTAAGACAGGACGATACCTGTCACTAAGACAGGACGATACCTGTCACTAAGACAGGACGATACCTGTCACTAAGAGAGGACGATACCTGTCACTAAGGCAGGAAGATGCCTGTCACTAAGACAGGACGATAATTGTCACTAAGACAGGTCGATACCTGTCATTAAGACAGGACGATACCTGTCACTAAGACAGGACGATGCCTGTCATTAAGACAGGACGATGCCTGTCATTAAGACAGGACGATACCTGTCACTAAGACAGGACGATGCCTGTCACTAAGACAGGACGATGCCTGTCATTAAGACAGGACGATACCTGTCACTAAGACAGGACGATGCCTGTCACTAAGACAGGACGATACCTGTCACTAAGGCAGGAAGATGCCTGTCACTAAGACAGGACGATACCTGTCACTAAGACAGGACGATACCTGTCACTAAGGCAGGAAGATGCCTGTCACTAAGACAGGACGATAATTGTCACTAAGACAGGTCGATACCTGTCATTAAGACAGGACGATACCTGTCACTAAGACAGGACGATGCCTGTCATTAAGACAGGACGATAATTGCCATTAAGACAGTACGATACCTGTCATTAAGACAGGATGATGCCTGTCATTAAGACAGGACGATACCTGTCATTAAGACAGGGCGATACCTGTCATTAAGACAGTACGGTGCCTGTCATTAAGACAGGACGATACCTGTCATTAAGACAGGACGATACCTGTCATTAAGACAGGACGATACCTGTCATTAAAACAGGACGATACCTGCCATTAAGACAGGACGATACCTGTCATTAAGACAGGACGATACCCGTCATTAAGACAGGACGATACCTGTCATTAAGACAGGACGATACCTGTCATTAAGACAGGACGATACCTGTCATTAAAACAGGACGATACCTGTCATTAAGACAGGACGATACCTGTCATTAAGACAGGACGATACCTGTCATTAAGACAGGACGATACCTGTCATTAAGACAGGACGATACCTGTCATTAAGACAGGACGATACCTGTCATTAAGACAGGACGATACCTGTCATTAAGACAGGACGATACCTGTCATTAAGACAGGACGATACCTGTCAATAAGACAGGACGATGCCTGTCATTAAGACAGGACGATGCCTGACATTAAGACTGGACGATACCTGTCACTAAGACAGGACGATACCTGTCATTAAGACAGGATGATGCCTGTCATTAAGACAGGACGATGCCTGACATTAAGACAGGACGATACCTGTCACTAAGACAGGACAATACCTGTCATTAAGACAGGACGATACCTGTCATTAAGACAGGACGATACCTGTCACTAAGACAGGACGATAACTGTCATTAAGACAGGACGATACCTGTCATTAAGACAGGACGATACCTGTCACTAAGACAGGACGATATCTGTCATTAAGACAGGACGATACCTGTCATTAAGACAGGACAATACCTGTCATTAAGACAGGACAATACCTGTCATTAAGACAGGACGATACCTGTCATTAAGACAGGACGATACCTGTCACTAAGACAGGACGATATCTGTCATTAAGACAGGACGATACCTGTCATTAAGACAGGACAATACCTGTCATTAAGACAGGACGATACCTGTCATTAAGACAGGACGATGCCTGACATTAAGACAGGACGATACCTGTCATTAAGACAGGACGATACCTGTCATTAAGACAGGACGATACCTGTCACTAAGACAGGACGATGCCTGTCATTAAGACAGGACGAAGCCTGTCACTAAGACAGGACGATGCCTGTCATTAAGACAGGACGATACCTGTCACTAAGACAGGACGATACCTGTCATTAAGACAGGACGATACCTGTCACTAAGACAGGACGATGCCTGTCATTAAGACAGGACGATACCTGTCACTAAGACAGGACGATACCTGTCATTAAGACAGGACGATGCCTGACATTAAGACAGGACGATACCTGTCACTAAGACAGGACGATACC
The DNA here is from genome assembly GCF_038502225.1 of Cherax quadricarinatus. Lineage (NCBI taxonomy): Eukaryota > Metazoa > Arthropoda > Malacostraca > Decapoda > Parastacidae > Cherax > Cherax quadricarinatus. Next base: position 4,254,811 of record NC_091312.1, on the reverse strand, counting down.
TGTCACTAAGACAGGACGATGCCTGTCATTAAGACAGGACGATACCTGTCATTAAGACAGGACGATACCTGTCACTAAGACAGGACGATGCCTGTCACTAAGACAGGACGATGCCTGTCATTAAGAGAGGACGATACCTGTCACTAAGACAGGACGATACCTGTCACTAAGACAGGACGATGCCTGTCACTAAGACAGGACGATGCCTGTCATTAAGACAGGACGATGCCTGTCATTAAGACAGGACGATGCCTGACATTAAGACAGGACGATGCCTGTCATTAAGACAGGACGATGCCTGTCATTAAGACAGGACGATGCCTGACATTAAGACAGGACGATGCCTGTCATTAAGACAGGACGATGCCTGTCATTAAGACAGGACGATGCCTGACATTAAGACAGGACAGTGTATGTACACACGCCACACACTGTATGTACACACGCCACACATTGTATGTACACACGCCACACACTGTATGTACACACGCCACACATTGTATGTACACACGCCACACACTGTATGTACACACGCCACACATTGTATGTGCTCACGCAACACACTGTATGTACACACGCCACACATTGTATGTACACACGCCACACATTGTATGTACACACGCCACACATTGTATGTACACACGCCACACATTGTATGTATACACGCCACACATTGTATGTACACACGCAACACACTGTATGTACACACGCCACACATTGTATGTACACACGCCACACAGTGTATGTACACACGCCACACATTGTATGTACACACGCCACACACTGTATGTACACACGCCACACATTGTATGTACACACGCCACACACTGTATGTACACACGCCACACACTGTATGTACACACGCAACACACTGTATGTACACACGCCACACACTGTATGTACACACGCCACACATTGTATGTACACACGCCACACACTGTATGTACACACGCCACACACTGTATGTACACACGCCACACATTGTATGTACACACGCCGCACACTGTATGTACACACGCCACACACTGTATGTACACACGCCTCACACTGTATGTACACACGCCACAAACTGTATGTACACACGCCACACACTGTATGTACACACGCCACACACTGTATGTACACACGCCACACACTATATGTACATACGCCACACACTGTATGTACACACCCCACACATTGTATGCACACACGCCACACACTGTATGTACACACGCCACACACTGTATGTACACACGCCACACACTGTATGTACACACGCCACACACTGTATGCACACACGCCACACACTGTATGTACACACGCCACACACTGTATGTACACACGCCACACACTGTATGTACACACGCCACACACTGTATGTACACACGCAACACACTGTATGTACACGCGCCACACACACTGTATGTACACACGCCACACACTGTATGTACACACGCCACACACTGTATGTACACACGCCACACACTGTATGTACACACGCCACACACTGTATGTACACACGCCACACACTGTATGTACACACGCCACACTCTGTATGTACACACACCACACATTGTATGTACACACGCCACACACTGTATATACACACGCCACACACTGTATGTACACACGCCACACATTGTATGTACACACGCCACACACTGTATGTACACACGCCACACACTGTATGTACACACGCAACACACTGTATGTACACACGCCACACACTGTATGTACACACGCCACACATTGTATGTACACACGCCACACATTGTATGTACACACGCCACACACTGTATGTACACACGCCACACATTGTATGTACACACGCCGCACACTGTATGTACACACGCCACACACTGTATGTACACACGCTCCACACACTGTATGTACACACTCCACACACTGTATGTACACACGCCACACACTGTATGTACACACGCCACACACTGTATGTACACACGCCACACACTGTATGTACACACGCCACACATTGTATGTACACACGCCACACACTGTATGTACACACGCCACACACTGTATGTACACACGCCACACACTGTATGTACACACGCCACACACTGTATGTACACACGCCACACACTGTATGTACACACGCCACACACTGTATGTACACACGCCACACACTGTATGTACACACGCTACACACTGTATGTACACACGCTACACACTGTATGTACACACGCCACACACTGTATGTACACACGCCACACACTGTATGTACACACGCCACACACTGTATGTACACATGCCACACACTGTATGTACACACGCCACACACTGTATGTACGCCCAACACCTTCGTTACACTTGGCATTAATCTGGTAATTTAAGGTTGTATAAAAACCGTCTCAGTGGCTGCCAGAGGTAATGTTCAAATTAACGAAGAAAAATAACCTTGTGGATTTTAAAACGTTAATTAAGGAGAGAGAAGGAAAATAACAGTGACGGCTGAGCCTAGGGAGGATCCTAGTAAAAACCTCTGGTGGTGTGAGGAGCCTCTGGTGGTGAAATGAGCCTCTGGTAGTGTGAGGAGCCTCTGGTGGTGTGATGAGCCACTGGTGGTGTGATGAGCCACTGGTAGTGTGAGGAGCCTCTGGTGGTGAAAGGAGCCTCTGGTAGTGTGAGGAGCCTCTGGTGGTGTTAGGAGCCACTGGTAGTGTGAGGAGCCTCTGGTAGTGAAACGAGCCTCTGGCAGTATGAGGATCCTCTGGTGGTGTGATGAGACACTGGTGGTGTGAGGAACCTCTGGTGGTGTGATGAGCCACTGGTTGTGTGAGGAGCCTCTGGTGGTGTGAGGAGCCTTTGGTAGTGAAACGAGCCTCTGGCAGTGTGAGGATCCTCTGGTGGTGTGAGGAGCCTCTGGTAGTGTGAGGAGCCTCTGGTAGTGAAACGAGCCTCTGGCAGTATGAGGATCCTCTGGTGGTGTGATGAGACACTGGTGGTGTGAGGAACCTCTGGTGGTGTGATGAGCCACTGGTTGTGTGAGGAGCCTCTGGTGGTGTGAGGAACCTCTGGTAGTGAAACGAGCCTCTGGCAGTGTGAGGATCCTCTGGTGGTGTGATGAGCCACTGGTGGTGTGAGGAGCCTCTGGTAGTGAAACGAGCCTCTGGCAGTGTGAGGATCCTCTGGTGGTGTGAGGAGTCTCTGGTGGTGTGATGAGCCTCTGGTGGTGTGAGGAGCCTTTGGTAGTGAAACGAGCCTCTGGCAGTGTGAGGATCCTCTGGTGGTGTGAGGAGCCTCTGGTAGTGTGAGGAGCCTCTGGTGGTGTGAGGAGCCACTGGTAGCGTGAGGTGACTCTGGTGGTAAAAGGAGCCTCTGGTCTTGTAGGGAGCCTCTGGTGGTGTGAGGAACCACTGGTAGTGTGAGGTGACTCTGGTGGTAAAAGGAGCCTCTAGTCTTGTAAGGAGCCTCTGGTGGTGTTAGGAACCACTGGTAGTGTGAGGTGACTCTGGTGGTAAAAGGAGCCTCTGGTCTTGTAAGGAGCCTCTGGTGGTGTGAGGAACCTCTGGTGGTGGAAGGATCCACTGGTAGTGTGAGGAGACTCTGATGGTGAAAGGAGCCTCTGGTGTTGTGAAAAGCCTCTGGTTGTGTGAGGAGCCTCTGGTGGTGTGAGGAGCCTCTGGTAGTGTGAGAAGCTTCTGGTGTTGTTAGGAGCCTCTGGTGGTGTGAGGAGCCTCTGGTGGTGTGAGGAGCCTCTGGTAGTGTGAGGAGCCTCTGGTGGTGTTAGGAGCCACTGGTAGTGTGAGGAGACTTTGGTGGTGTGAGGAGCTTCTGGAGGTGTGAGGAGCCTCTGGTGGTGTGAAGAGCCTCTGCCTGTGTACCCCAAGACAATGCAAATAAAGAAAGAAGCCTCCGAAGCATTTATCATTTGAACCCCGCTCTGCAGAGTCACCAAACAAACTGGTTATAAATGGTGGGAAGGGGTGGTCGCAGCAAGTGTGTTTGCCTGTGGAGAGGAAGGAATGAAGTTGTTCACTTCATCACCCTACACAAGAAGCATCCGTCTCTCAACGAGTTATCCTGATGTCGTGCCTGCATATTTCAGCATCCAGACACAGGTACAAGCAGGATTTGGCCGACATTTCCCAAATTTCTTCGAGAAATACATGTATAAGTGGTGTCCCAGTGACCCCACGCTACAGCGTCCCATGCTGTTTCTCAAGTCACGTGTTCAGCATCACTTGTATGTTCTGCTGCTGTTGTTCAACTCAGCACAGCTATTTCAGCAAGCCAGAGGTGAGTTTTGTAGTGATTTCTGCGTCCAGTGTGCGTGCCTCGTGTTTGTGGGAGAAGAGGAGGAAGTGGCCGGGTTCCTGCCTCACTCACACCTAACCCGCCTACCACCACATTCCACCACTATGTACTCACTCCCTCTGCTGCTTTGTCTGCTGTTTTCCATGTGAATTCATTGCCAGAGCTGTGTATCCGAGTGCCCGAGGCCACTCGAAGCTATGTGGATCAGCATGCCACGTAGATCACGACGCCATGTAGATCACGACGTCATGTGGATCACGACACCACGTGAGGTGTGGACGAAGCCAGGTGAGTTACCGAACCAGACGTCTCAGACCACATGTGCTGCTGCCCGACTTCATGACGTCACAATGTCTGCCTGATGTCACCTCAAGATGTTTGCTGACATCACAGTGCTGTTGACGTCACCTCACAACGTCACATCTGACATCACATGATGTCACATCGAGTGTTTCAGTAATTATGTCAGTATTGACGAGAAAATTGAGAGAAGATATATGTCCTGTGTTAATTAATTCCTCTCAGTCAGTGTTTTCACGTGTTAGTGTATGGCTTAGTGTCAATTTTGTGCACAGAAAAGCATCATTTGCTAGATAAGCCATGTTGTACCGCATGTACCGCGGGTGTGTAAAGTTTTCCGTGTGTCCAGTGTGGTCTTGAGAGCAGACCATTGTGTAGCACCACTGTGTTATTGTCACCCGGTGTGACCGGCGTGTTTGACAGCTGATATTAGTCAGCCCTGAGCGTCTGAGCCTCTTGTACAGAAAGCTCTTATGCTCGTCGCTCATAGATGTTCTGCAGAATCGTACCTGCTATGATTCCCATCGAGATTTGTTTCATTTCACCTCCAGACCTTCAGAGTGCAGTTATATGTAGAGAAACAAGTCTGGGGACATTTAGACTAACCTCTGCTATAACTCCAACTGTCGAGAGAATGACACTCACCAAGCTGCAGTTTAAGCCCTGTCGGCAGGTGCTGTGTCAGCCTCATAGCTTCAGCGAGCTTCAGTGTCGTCACTTTGACTGCTAGCTCGCTCACTGCAGTCTGGTGTATGAATGTTACGACTCCCAGATGTTTTGTCGAGTCGTCTCTGCCCCGACTCACCCCATGCTCGCCGGCAGTGACAGCCCCAGCGACAGTACCAGTCGAGAAGTGTCCTCCTGAGTTGCTTGCCAGAAGTCCTGCCCAGTTGCTGAGTTTTGATGGTGCCTCACTCGAGGGCACCAGCATGTTGTGCCCCAGGTTGAGTGAAACCTGCAGTGACTCCTACGATGACTGCTTCACCATTCTAAAGATGACCGTACCCCGTTACGTCACAGCTCAGCCGCAGCGATGTCTCCTGTGTTGCAGTATCTGTCTAGACCCAGGAAGGTGTGCGGTGATGCCCTTCGATGCTCACTGCCTATGACCACAATGTTTAGCACACCCCACATGTTTTTTTCTTCCCTCTCTGTAGGAAGTTTTTTTTCCATTTCCATATTTATATACATGTTCTTTATTTTGTGTTCTGTGCCCTGTTCCTATGAGAGAGAAACCGAGTTTTTTTTTTACTGCCAGACATGGTCGGGACAACCATGTGATAGGTGGCCGAGCGAATGTAAACAGCCTGTACTGTCTGCACAGACAGCCTATGCTGTCTGCCAGCTGAGTTCATATTTTGCTGGTGCTGCCACCTATAGGCTTACCACTTCAGTATGCCCACCCCTGCACCTGCCTCACTCAGCGGCCTAGAAACAGTCAACAGTCCTACTCCCTCTCTCCCTCGTGGGCATGGCCCTCCCGGGCCATTTTGATGGTGAAAGGAGCCTCTATTGGTGTGAGAAGCCTCTGGTAGTGTGAGGAACCTCTGGTGGTGTTAGGAGCCACCGGTAGTCTGAGGATACTCTGGTGGTGAAAAGAGCCTCTCGTAGTGTGAGGAGTCTCTGGTGGTGTGAGGAGCCTCTGGTGGTGTGAGGAGCCTCTGGTGGTGTGAGGAGACTCTGGTGGTGAAAGGACCCTCTGGTGGTGTGAGGAGTCTCTGGTGAAGTGAGGAGCCTCTAGTAGTGTGAGAAGCCTCTGGTGGTGTGAGGAGTCTCTGGTGGTGTGATAGCCACTGGTAGTGTGAGGAGCCTCTGGTGGTGTGAGGAGCCTCTGGTGGTGTGAGGAGCCTCTGGCAGTGTGAGGAGCTTCTGGTGGTGTGAGGAGTCTCTGGTGGTGTGAGGAGCCTCTGGCAGTGTGAGGAGCTTCTGGTGGTGTGAGGAGTCTCTGGTGGTGTGAGGAGCCTCTGGCAGTGTGAGGAGCTTCTGGTGGTGTGAGGAGTCTCTGGTGGTGTGAGGAGTCTCTGGTGGTGTTAGCTTCCGCCTTCCTCAGTTTCATCTCTGGCACCCCATACTCCCACCACCACCACCACAACCACCTACCACTTTCAGCAGATGGGCTAGAATGCTGGTGAAAGACTGCGATGAATGGGGCCAGGTAATGTCAAGACAGCAATGGATGTGGCCAGGTAATGTCACGGCAACAATGGATGGGGCCAGGTAATGTCAAGACAGCGATGGATGGGGCCAGGTAATGTCAAGACAGCGATGGATGGGGCCAGATAATGTCAAGACAGCAATGGATGGGGCCAGGTAATGTCAAGACAGCAATGGATGTGGCCAGGTAATGTCAAGACAGCGATGGATGGGGCCAGGTAATGTCAAGACAGCGATGGATGGGGCCAGGTAATGTCAAGACAGCGATGGATGGGGCCAGGTAATGTCAAGACAGCAATGGATGTGGCCAGGTAATGTCAAGACAGCGATGGATGGGGCCAGGTAATGTCAAGACAACGATGGATGGGGCCAGGTAATGTCAAGACAGCAATGGATGTGGCCAGGTAATGTCAAGACAGCAATGGATGGGGCCAGGTAATGTCAAGACAGCAATGGATGTGGCCAGGTAATGTCACGGCAGCAATGGATGGGGCCAGGTAATGTCAAGACAGCGATGGATGGGGCCAGATAATGTCAAGACAGCAATGGATGGGGCCAGGTAATGTCATGACAGCAATGGATGGGGCCAGGTAATGTCAAGACAGCAATGGATGTGGCCAGGTAATGTCACGGCAGCAATGGATGGGGCCAGGTAATGTCAAGACAGCGATGGATGGGGCCAGGTAATGTCAAGACAGCAATGGATGGGGCCAGGTAATGTCAAGACAGCAATGGATGTGGCCAGGTAATGTCAAGACAGCGATGGATGGGGCCAGGTAATGTCAAGACAGCGATGGATGGGGCCAGGTAATGTCAAGACAGCAATGGATGTGGCCAGGTAATGTCAAGACAGCAATGGATGGGGCCAGGTAATATCAATACAGGAATGGATGTGGCCAGGTAATGTCAAGACAGCAATGGATGTGGCCAGGTAATGTCAAGACAGCGATGGATGGGGCCAGGTAATGTCAAGACAACGATGGATGGGGCCAGGTAATGTCAAGACAGCAATGGATGTGGCCAGGTAATGTCAAGACAGCAATGGATGGGGCCAGGTAATATCAATACAGGAATGGATGTGGCCAGGTAATGTCAAGACAGCAATGGATGTGGCCAGGTAATGTCAAGACAGCGATGGATGGGGCCAGGTAATGTCAAGACAGCGATGGGTGGGGCCAGGTAATGTCAAGACAGCAATGGATGTGGCCAGGTAATGTCAAGACAGCGATGGATGGGGCCAGGTAATGTCAAGACAACGATGGATGGGGCCAGGTAATGTCAAGACAGCAATGGATGTGGCCAGGTAATGTCAAGACAGCAATGGATGGGGCCAGGTAATATCAATACAGGAATGGATGTGGCCAGGTAATGTCAAGACAGCGATGGATGGGGCTAGGTAATGTCAAGACAGCGATGGATGGGGCTAGGTAATGTCAAGACAGCGATGGATGGGGCTAGGTAATGTCAAGACAGCGATGGATGGGGCTAGGTAATGTCAAGACAGCGATGGATGGGGCCAGGTAATGTCAAGACAGCGATGGATGGGGCCAGGTAATGTCAAGACAGCGATGGATGGGGCCAGGTAATGTCAAGACAGCGATGGATGGGGCCAGGTAATGTCAAGACAGCGATGGATGGGGCTAGGTAATGTCAAGACAGCGACAGAGTTGGTCAAGTCAGGGATTGTGTTATGCCACAGAAATGTACTGCTGTCCTTGGTCATAAACCACAGGTGCTGGACAGGAAAACAGTCACTGGTCATAATAACAAAGGTAAGAGTAGTAGAAGGGTTGTTGATAATGTCAGTCTTGTCGAGCTGTTGCAACACACGTTCCTACAGCTTGGCTTTAATTTGCACATTTGGAATGTACTTCATGTGGTCAGGGTGAGATCCCTTAATTGCACCACTGGCAGTCTCTTTCACTTCAACTTTATTGCCGTGAATCTGTTTGAGGATACGGTAAGGACCGAAAAATTTGGGAGCTACTTATATACACCAGGGTTTTGAGCGGAACTTTGCAATATGACTTTGCAGCCTGGTACTTCCTTACTCTTCTTAGCAATGACATTACGAGTAATCTTATCTGTTGCCTTCTTAAGATGTTACACAACACACCATTACAAATTAGTAGCAATGGTTCGTCCCAGCAGCACCACATGATAACCACGAAGCCAGGGAGTGCGAGTTCGTTCCAGTTCATCACTTTGCATCTCCTATATCCAAGTGTCTACGGCGTTCAAATCCATCCCAGCATACTGCAAGACGTCAGAGGCACCCTGTCATCCACATTTAACATCAAAATTAGGCATAGTCGTCGCGGCGTCACCTCTGGACAAGGGTCACGTGTTAACCTCAACAGCAGTCTCTTCGGAGTCTTCGGCTCGTATCCCACTGCTGCCACCAATTTGTAAAAGGCAGCTTGTATAGATAAACCAGCTTCTCCATGTTTACCGGGTACATCAACGAGGTAGCTGGCGAGTTAGAAGTGAGGAAGGATAATATAAACTCACCTAGACTAGATGTGGTTCATGGGCAGGTGGTTACCTCCAGGCAGACACGGGTAAGGGGGAGCCATGGGCCAAGGGCGAGCTGTTGATCCAGGCACGACTGGGGGCAAGAGTAAGGTAAAGATCTGTTGCGCGAGGCCTCACACTCAGTACACACCGCCTAGCGAGGACCATGGGAAACAGGCCTAGGCGGGAATTATGAAATTAGGGGTAGGAATCCCGTTACACTGGCACCTCCCGCTTCCGCTACTGGCATCTCAAATCAACTACTAGTACCGCACTAGATCACGCTAGTCGATGCGCTGAGTTCAGCGCTACATAGGTGAGGCGGGGCCACGAGCCAAGACTCGACCCACTGCAACCACAAATAAGCGAGTACACACCCACTCTTGTCCGAATATAATGCACTCTTTCCAGGCCACTTCTTTCCCCCTCACTCTATCTTTAATCTTACTTTGTCTATATTCTTCCATCCCATCCCATCTCTCTCTTTCTCTCTCTCTCTCTCTCTCTCTCTCTCTCTCTCTCTCTCTCTTTTCTCTCTCTCTCTCTCTCTCTCTCTCTCTCTCTCTCTCTCTCTCTCTCTCTCTCTCTCTCTCTCTCTCTCTCTCTCTCTCTCTCTCTCTCTCTCTCTCTTTCTTCCTCTTCAACCTGGCTCCACCACCACCAGCCTCAGTTGCTTGGCAATCCTCATCGCTACACCATACTCTCTCCTCCCCTCACCATCACCACCACCACCATCGTGACTCGCAGATATTGTTGGTTCCCAACTCACCACACAACAATACTCTCCAGTGTACAGCAGATGCGTTACTGATAGTTACACCTGGTGTACTGTTGTTAGTAATGACGTGGTTACACCTGGTGTACTGGTGTTTGTGATGACGTGGTTACACCTGGTGTACTGTCGGTAGTGATGACGTAGTTACACCTGGTGTATTGGTAGTAGTGATGACATAGTTACACCTGGCGTACTGGTGTTACTGATGACATAGTTACACCTGGTGTACTGGTGGTAGTGATGACATTGTTACACCTAGTGTACTGGCGGTAGTGATGACGTTGTTACATCTGGTGTACTGTCGGTAGTGATGACATTGTTACACCTGGCGTACTGGTGTTAGTGATGACATAGTTACACCTGGTTTACTGGTGGTAGTGATGACAGTTACACCTGGTGTACTGGTGGCAGTGATGACTGAAGTTACCCCTCGAGTACTGGTGTTGGTAGTGACGGAGCTGATCCTAAGGTACTCCAGTACCGGTGATAAATCTTTCTTGAAGACGAGGGTCTTAAACGTGAAGAGTTAACATAGCAGGTTTTAGAATTACGAAGAAAGAGAGACAGGCTGCATAACAAGCATTCATTGGGGCAGCGTTACGCTCTGTTTAAAGCTTTCTCAAATCGTGATAAAGCTATATGCAGAGTAAAACGTCGCACTCTGTTGTCTTCCTTTACAACTGCCGGAAGAACGCTGTCTGGATCCAGTTTTTGTTATCAGTGCCAACGTGAATTTTGTCTCGATGACTGAAAGAAGCCTCGGCATGACACTAGCATGACACGGCGCGACACGGCGTGACACGGCGTGACAAGGCGTGACAGGGGTCTTGTGTCCACTGCAACAGGTTATCTTGCAAGCGTTTAGAGGGACACAGAGGTGAGCAGAGACTCAAATGTGAACATTCATCCTCTTGTTATTACCAACTGGACGCCCCTCTTTACAATTCCTGGTGCACTCACATACGTAAGCACACACTCATACACACACACACACACACACACACACACACACACACACACACACACACACACACACACACACACACACACACACACACACACACACTAACACTAACACTAACACACACACACTAACACTCACATCTCCACGGCCATGATCGTTGCAGAGAACTCAGGCAGTACTGGAGGCTGGCTGAGTGTGCGTGTGCGGTGTGTGTGAGTGTGTGTGTGTGTGTGTGTTCTTCATCCTCTGGCTTAGCTCAGACAACAGTGACTCACTGAGCACCGTCCAGGAACCACGTCAAGGAAAATGAGCGCCCCTTGTGTACTTGCAAGTGCGGCGTGAAGATGAATAGCGTGAGAGTGAAAGTGACAGTCCCCGTGTCATGAGGCGCTTCGCTTTTTTTTCCCCTGACGAACAAACCACCACTACCATCACTACCAGACTCTGGACCAGATAAGTGCCTCTGTAAAAAAATTCCTCCAGGATGTGTGTGAGAGGCACAAGAAAAATATATCAATTTGACGTTATCACTTATAAAATATAAACCAAAAATATGCTTAAAAAAAATACGGTCCCCTTATCCTAGGAATGTTAAGCAGCGTCGTCAAAGATAAACAGGTGATGGAACTCGAAGTGACAAAGGTAACGTTTGCAACATATTAAGAGACAAGACAGTGATCCAGGGAGGTAAACTACTTAATTGCACCGAATAGTTACCATTCTTGGACCAGTTGTTTGGACTTGACAGTAACTATTTTTTGAAAAAGTTGTGTTAGCGACCTAGGAAACTGTTGTTCAAAGTTCAGACTGACTTGTGTAAATGTAACGTGAAGGACTTATCTTCAAGAATGTCAGCAGTGAACTTGGCACACTTCTGGCACTACAGCGTAACGTGAAGAGCTCTAGAGCTCTCTAATGGTGAAGGCGGCGGCAGCGAGACTGGCACACTGTTGGCACTACAGTAGTCTGGTTCTACTCTAATGTCCTTTCTGTGTTCTATAATACAAAACAAATAAATAAAACCATCGTCTAAATTATCCTAATTCCTTCTTAAACTTACTAAAGGTTTTAAATCTACAAATAAACGTAAACACACTTAAAAGAGCATGTTTACCTATGTCTGTCAGGGGATACGAGAGGGATGGGACTTAAAAATGGACTTAAGGGAAAATGGGGCAGGGAGGGTAGATGGGCACCCTTTGTGTAGTCCGGTTCAGAATTAATAAGAAAATGCAATAACCCACATCACAAGAACAGAAAATTTTCTATCTTTCGAAAATTTTTGAAATTTTATAATATTATTAATGCCTCGTTATCCTGAAAGTTTAAGCATTTTATGAAAAGGAGAAAATATATCACGATAACATTATCCTGTGTATCATCAGCACGACACAAGAGATAACACAAAGTGTCATGAGATTTCAAGGTACCAAGATAGTGGAAGGGAGCTGCAACATACGCTATCTTTACGCAGTTGGATGCTGCATCAGGTTTTATGTAGTTCATGATCATCTGGATGTTGCATTCATTGTGATAAACTTAATGACCATCACACTGGATGTTGATAGTCTCTGTCCGGTAGTGGAAGGTAGCGGGTGATCATAGTTCCAGTGTCGGGTGATGGAGGAGCCGTTGATCAGGGAGGTGATGGAGGTGGGGGCTGGGAGGGGGAAAAGTGGGAGAGTTCGTTCATCGGGGAGTCGAGGCTCGTTGATAGGATGCGGATTTCCAAAAGATCAAGTATTATTACGAAGATATGAATCGACTGCTTGTTCTTTCTGAAATTAAATGAATTAAAGGTGGAAGCAGAGTAAGATATAAGCAAGTATTGGATGAAAAGTGGGCTAGAGAGAATACAGGTAATTAGGAGGTCGAAGGAGCTTGGGGGGGGGAAATGTTCTGTTGTGTGGAGCACAAACCATACCACGGGTGGGGATAGAACCCGCGATCAGAGAGTCTAAATCTTATTGTGGCTAGCTGGTCCAGTGGCTAAAGCGACGGTCTGGAGTTTTGAGACTCTCTATCCTCGCCCGTGGTATGGTTTGTTTGTAATCGTGTCATTACGATTTCGTGAGTCGTGTGGAGCACAAGTTTATGGGTATAGGAGGGCGGGTGCGGGTGGGAAAAGGAGGGATTGGTGGAATGATGAGGTACAGAGGCGGGTACAGGAGAAAACGCACTTGAGAGGCTTTTGCAGTTAAAAGAGTGGTGAGGGAGTGTAAGAGAGCCAGTGATAGTGGGTGAGCTTTCATCAACAAATTTGGCTGAGAATTAGAAAAGCCATAAGATGAGTAAGCCTAGGGAACGCATGGCTTAAACAGTTTAAAGAAAAAAAGGAGGGAAGAGGTGGAGGTACTGGGATGATGGAGCGAATGTTTTAAATGGTTGTTAAATGTTGATGAAGAAAGAGGCATTTATATCATAAACTAGGCAGGAAATTATTTTATCTTGCAGATGTGACGAAGAGCCAAGTGTGAGAGCCAGGTGTGAGAGCCAGGTGTGTGAGCCAGGTGTGAGAGCCAGGTGTGAGAGCCAGGTGTGAGAGCAAGGTGTGAGACCCAGGTGTGAGAGCCAGGTGTGAGAGCCAGGTGTGAGAGCCAGGTGTAAGAGTAGAGGAACTGTGGGAGACAGTAGGTAGACTGAAGGAGGGGTAAAGCAGCTGCGACAAAAGAGATTAAGACATAAATGTCAAAAGAAGGTGGGGATATAGTTTTGGAGAGGTTGGTGCATTTGTTCAATGTTTGCATGAAAAAAAGACGATGAGGTACGAAAGGGTTGGCAGAGAGCATGCATAGTTTGTTTGTATAAGGAGAAAGGGACAAAAGAGAGCGTAAGAATTATAGGGGAATAAGTCTGTTGGGATACCAGGTAAAGTGAAAGAGTTAAGAGCAAGACAAAGAGTAAGACCATAGAGGAACTGGATTTTCAAAGTGTTTACAATGAAGCACATAAGTCGATAGTATTTAGATAAAGCCAAGGAATTTTTGCCACATTTATGGATGTAGAAAAGGAATGGGATAAGGTGGATAGAAGAGCAACCTGACAGATGCTATACATGCATGAACACGTAATTGGTTACTAAAGCAGTAAAGACTTTTGATGAAGATTATGAAGCTCAGGATAAGGTATCGGGAGCGCTAATTTTCCCGTAAAAGTAGAAATTAGACAGGGTTGTGTAATGTCACAATAGTTATTGTTTAATACATTTATAGATGAAGTTATAGAAGAATTGAATGGTAGGATGTTGGGGAGAGGTGTGGGATAAAAATATTACGAATTCGATACACAGTGTTAGTTTTCCTACTTGTTTTTTGCTGGTGAAATAGTTCTTTTGAGAAAGGCAGGACGTTGCAAAGGCTGGCAAAAGAATTTGGGAGGGTATGCAAAAGAAGGGAATTAAAAGCAAACATAGGAAAAAGTGACAATGACAAAAATCCATGAAAGAGTGAATATCAGATTGGATGGAGTATGTAGGAAGGAAATGTGTTCAGATTTTACAAGTGGACTTACTGGTAGACGAGTCTATGAAAGACGAGGCGAACCATGGAATATACGAGGGGGGGGGGATGTATCGAGGTATCTGTGGACACAAACAACCTTGCTTGTGGAGACAAAAGGGAAAACGTTCTACAATGTAGTAGTATCAACACTTGTATGTGTACACAGAGTGGGTTTTAAAAGCTGCAGGAAGGACAAAGCTGGGAGTGATGTGTAAGGTTAATATTATTCAGAAAATTCGGAATATGGAAATTAGGAGTGAGTTTTTCATAAGTAAAGTTCAGAGCGCTGAGGAGGGGTTGCTGAGGAGGGGTTGCTGAGGAGGGGTTGCTGAGGAGGGGTTGCTGAGGTAGTTTAAGTTTCTGGAGAGGATGGATCAGAATAGGATGACTAAGAGAGCATATAAATCTGGCGTAGAAGGAATGATAGAGGTCGTCACAGGAAAGTTTGAAGGGAGAAGATAAATCAGGGCTTAAGTGCTAGGGGCTTGAACATCCAGCAGGTTTGTGTAAGTGCGTTAGATCGGAGTGGAAACAAATAGTTTGAATGTCCCGACGCGCTCTTGAAGTGTGAGCAAGGAACCCAGGGGAAATCAGTTAGCTGGACTTGAATCCTGGAGAATGAAAGGGGGAAGAGGGATGGAGAGGGGGAGGGGGAGGGGAAGGGGAGGGGAGGGGGAGGGGGGGAGGGGAAGAGGGTGGTTGAGGATGTCGCACTTCGGTGGATCATTCGAACCGCGATGTCAGCTTCTGTCAAAGCAGCGAATGTGTGAATAACGGTGAAGGTGTTTCCTCCTTCATGGGTCACCTGACCTCGGTGGGAGACGTTCGGTGTTATAAAAAAAAAATTAATAAACGAATAAAGAAAAATAAACATTGTTACTATATTACAATTAAATTTTAATAGTGATAAAATAACTATGAAAACTGCCGGTTTTTTTTTTTTTAGTGTTTACTAACATCGTAAATTTCTAAAACACACCTCAGTTTCCTCATAAATCCGTATCTTATATATATAAAATAAACAGAAAAGCTCAACAATCACTTTTTCGAACTTTTTTTTAAGGCATTTGAGAGACATTCCATTTTTTCCCACAGAAATTAAGTTATATATGATAAAAATAAACATTAATTTAAAACAAGAGTGACTCAACCAAAATGAAATTTTTGTTATCCCATAGAGAAGGAAAATGAAATTACCGGGAGTTGTAGAGTTTGAGGGTCACACTGGTGACCTGCAGTGAGGGTCACACTGGTGACCTGCAGCGAGGGTCACACTGGTGACCTGCAGCGAGGGTCACACTGGTGACCTGCAGCGAGGGTCACACTGGTGACCTGCGGCGAGGGTCACACTGGTGACCTGCAGTGAGGGTCACACTGGTGACCTGCAGTGAGGGTCACACTGGTGACCTGCAGTGAGGGTCACACTGGTGACCTGCAGCGAGGGTCACACTGGTGACCTGCGGCGAGGGTCACACTGGTGACCTGCAGTGAGGGTCACACTGGTGACCTGCAGTGAGGGTCACACTGGTGACCTGCAGTGAGGGTCACACTGGTGACCTGCAGCGAGGGTCACACTGGTGACCTGCAGCGAGGGTCACACTGGTGACCTGCAGTGAGGGTCACACTGGTGACCTGCAGCGAGGGTCACACTGGTGACCTGCAGCGAGGGTCACACTGGTGACCTGCAGTGAGGGTCACACTGGTGACCTGCAGTGAGGGTCACACTGGTGACCTGCAGTGAGGGTCACACTGGTGACCTGCAGCGAGGGTCACACTGGTGACCTGCAGCGAGGGTCACACTGGTGACCTGCAGTGAGGGTCACACTGGTGACCTGCAGTGAGGGTCACACTGGTGACCTGCAGTGAGGGTCACACTGGTGACCTGCAGCGAGGGTCACACTGGTGACCTGCAGCGAGGGTCACACTGGTGACCTGCAGTGAGGGTCACACTGGTGACCTGCAGTGAGGGTCACACTGGTGACCTGCAGCGAGGGTCACACTGGTGACCTGCAGTGAGGGTCACACTGGTGACCTGCAGTGAGGGTCACACTGGTGACCTGCAGTGAGGGTCACACTGGTGACCTGCAGTGAGGGTCACACTGGTGACCTGCAGCGAGGGTCACACTGGTGACCTGCAGTGAGGGTCACACTGGTGACCTGCAGTGAGGGTCACACTAGTGACCTGCAGCGAGGGTCACACTGGTGACCTGCAGTGAGGGTCACACTGATGACCTGCAGTGAGGGTCACACTGGTGACCTGCAGTGAGGGTCACACTGGTGACCTGCAGTGAGGGTCACACTGGTGACCTGCAGCGAGGGTCACACTGGTGACCTGCAGTGAGGGTCACACTGGTGACCTGCAGTGAGGGTCACACTGGTGACCTGCAGCGAGCGTCACACTGGTGACCTGCAGTGAGGGTCACACTGGTGACCTGCAGTGAGGGTCACACTGGTGACCTGCAGTGAGGGTCACACTGGTGACCTGCAGTGAGGGTCACACTGGTGACCTGCAGTGAGGGTCACACTGGTGACCTGCAGTGAGGGTCACACTGGTGACCTGCAGTGAGGAGCGTCACACTGGTGACCTGCAGTGAGGGTCACACTGGTGACCTGCAGTGAGGGTCACACTGGTGACCTGCAGTGAGGGTCACACTGGTGACCTGCAGTGAGGGTCACACTGGTGACCTGTAGTGAGGGGTCACGCTGGTGACCTGCAGTGAGGGTCGCGCTGGTGACCTGCAGTGAGGGTCACACTGGTGACCTGCAGCGAGGGTCACACTGGTGACCTGTAGTGAGGGGTCACACTGGTGACCTGCAGTGAGGGTCGCGCTGGTGACCTGCAGTGAGGGTCACACTGGTGACCTGCAGTGAGGGTCACACTGGTGACCTGCAGTGAGGGTCACACTGGTGACCTGCAGTGAGGGTCACACTGGTGACCTGCAGTGAGGGTCACACTGGTGACCTGCAGTGAGGGTCACGCTGGTGACCTGCAGTGAGGGTCACACTGGTGACCTGCAGTGAGGGTCACACAGGTGACCTGCAGTGAGGGTCACGCTGGTGACCTGCAGTGAGGGTCACACTGGTGACCTGCAGTGAAAGGTCACGCTGGTGGCCTTCAGTGAGGGGTCACGCTAGTGACCTGCAGTGAGGGTCACGCTGGTGACCTGGAGTGAGGGTCGCGCTGGTGACCTGCAGTGAGGGTCACGCTGGTGACCTGCAGTGAGGGTCACGCTGGTGACCTGCAGTGAGGGTCGCGCTGGTGACCTGCAGTGAGGGGTCACGCTGGTGACCTGCAGTGAGGGGTCACACTGGTGGCCTGCAGTGAGGTTTACGCTGGTGACCTGCAGTGAGGGGTTACGCTGGTGACCTGCAGTGAGGGGTCACGCTGATGACCTGCAGTTAGGATCACTCTGGTGACCTGCAGTGAGAGGTTACGCTGGTGACCAACAGCTGCAGTGAGGGTTACGCTGGTGACCAACAGTGAGAAGTTACGCTGGTGCAGTGAGAGGTCACGCTGCAGTGAGAGGTTACGGGTGACCAACGGTGAGAAGTTACGCTGGTGACCACCAGTGAGAAGTTACGGGTCAACAGTGGAGGCGCTGCAGTGAGGTTTACGCTGGTGACCTGCAGTGAGGGGTTACGCTGGTGACCTGCAGTGAGGGGTCACGCTGATGACCTGCAGCGAGGGTCACGCTGGTGACCTGCAGCGAGGGTCACGCTGGTGACCTGAAGTGAGGGGTCACGCTGGTGACCTGCAGTGAGGGTCACGCTGGTGACCTGCAGTGAGGGTCACGCTGGTGACCTGCAGTGAGGGTCACGCTGGTGACCTGCAGTAAGGGTCTCGCTGGTGACCTGCAGTGAAAGTCACGCTGGTGACCTGCAGTGAGGGTCACGCTGGTGACCTGCAGTGAGGGTCACGCTGGTGACCTGCAGTGAGGGTCACGCTGGTGACCTGCAGTGAGGGTCAAGCAGGTGACCTGCAGTGAGGGTCACACTGGTGACCTGCAGTGAGGGTCACACTGGTGACCTGCAGTGAGGGTCACGCTGGTGACCTGCAGTGAGGGTCACGCTGGTGACCAGCAGTGAGGGTCACGCTGGTGACCTGCAGTGAGGGTCACGCTGGTGACCTGCAGTGAGGGTCACGCTGGTTACCTGCAGTGAGGATCACACTGGTGACCTGCAGTGAGGGTCACGCTGGTGACCTGCAGTGAGAGTCACGCTGGTGACCTGCAGTTAGGATCACTCTGGTGACCAACAGTGAGAGGTTACGCTGGTGACCAACAGCGAGAGGTTACGCTTGTGACCAACAGTGAGAAGTTACGCTGGTGACCAACAGTGAGAAGTTACGCTGGTGTCAAACAGTGAGAGGTCACGCTGGTGACCAACAGTGAGAGGTTACGCTGGTGACCAACGGTGAGAAGTTACGCTGGTGACCACCAGTGAGAAGTTACGCTGGTGACCAACAGTGAGAAGTTACGCTGGTGACCAACAGTGAGAGGTTACGCTGGTGACCAACAGTGAGAAGTTACGCTGGTGACCAACAGTGAGAGGTTACGCTGGTGACCAGCAGCGAGAGGTCACGCTGGTGACCAACAGTGAGAAGTTACGCTGGTGATCAACAGTGAGAAGTTACGCTGGTGTCAAACAGTGAGAGGTCATGCTGGTGACCAACAGTAAGAGGTTACGCTGGTGACAAACAGTGAGAAGTCATGCTGGTGACCAACAGTGAGAAGTTACGCTGGTGACCAACAGTGAGAGGTTACGCTGGTGACCAACAGTGAGAAGTTACGCTGGTGACCAACAGTGAGAGGTTACGCTGGTGACCAACAGCGAGAGGTCACGCTGGTGACCAACGGTGAGAAGTCACGCTGGTGACCAACAGTGAAAGGTTACGCTGGTGACCAGCAGCGAGAGGTCACGCTGGTGACCTGCAGTGAGGGTCACGCTGGTGACCTGCAGTGAGGATCACACTGGTGACCTGCAGTGAGGGTCACGCTGGTGACCTACAGTGAGGATCACACTGGTGACCTGCAGTGAGGGTCACGCTGGTGACCTGCAGTGAGAGTCACGCTGGTGACCTGCAGTGAGGGTCACGCTGGTGACCTACAGTTAGGATCACTCTGGTGACCAACAGTGAGAGGTTACGCTGGTGACCAACAGCGAGAGGTTACGCTGGTGCCCAACAGTGAGAAGTTACGCTGGTGACCAACAGTGAGAAGTTACGCTGGTGTCAAACAGTGAGAGGTCACGCTGGTGACCAACAGCGAGAGGTCACGCTGGTGACCAACAGTGAGAAGTTACGCTGGTGACCAACAGTGAAAGGTTACGCTGGTGACCAGCAGCGAGAGGTCACGCTGGTGACCTGCAGTGAGGGTCACGCTGGTGACCTGCAGTGAGGATCACACTGGTGACCTGCAGTGAGGGTCACGCTGGTGACCTGCAGTGAGGATCACACTGGTGACCTGCAGTGAGGGTCACGCTGGTGACCTGCAGTGAGAAGTTACGCTGGTGACCAACAGTGAGAAGTTACGCTGGTGTCAAACAGTGAGAGGTCACGCTGGTGACCAACAGTGAGAGGTTACGCTGGTGACCAACAGTGAGAAGTTACGCTGGTGACCAACAGTGAGAAGTTACGCTGGTGACCAACAATGAGAGGTCACGCTTGTGACCAACAGTGAGAGGTTACGCTGGTGACCAACAGTGAGAAGTTACGCTGGTGACCAACAGTGAGAGGTTACGCTGGTGACCAGCAGCGAGAGGTCACGCTGGTGACTAACAGTGAGAAGTTACGCTGGTGATCAACAGTGAGAAGTTACGCTGGTGTCAAACAGTGAGAGGTCACGCTGGTGACCAACAGTAAGAGGTTACGCTGGTGACAAACAGTGAGAAGTCATGCTGGTGACCAACAGTGAGAAGTTACGCTGGTGACCAACAGTGAGAGGTTACGCTGGTGACCAACAGTGAGAAGTTACGCTGGTGACCAACAGTGAGAGGTTACGCTGGTGACCAACAGCGAGAGGTCACGCTGGTGACCAACAGTGAGAAGTTACGCTGGTGACCAACAGTGAAAGGTTACGCTGGTGACCAGCAGCGAGAGGTCACGCTGGTGACCAACAGTGAGAAGTTACGCTGGTGATCAACAGTGAGAAGTTACGCTGGTGTCAAACAGTGAGAGGTCACGCTGGTGACCAACAGTAAGAGGTTACGCTGGTGACAAACAGTGAGAAGTCATGCTGGTGACCAACAGTGAGAGGTTACGCTGGTGACCAACAGTGAGAAGTTACGCTGGTGACCAACAGTGAGAGGTTACGCTGGTGACCAGCAGCGAGAGGTCACGCTGGTGACCAACAGTGAGAAGTTACGCTGGTGACCAACAGTGAGAAGTTACGCTGGTGTCAAACAGTGAGAGGTCACGCTGGTGACCAACAGTGAGAGGTTACGCTGCTGACCAACAGTGAGAAGTCATGCTGGTGACCAACAGTGAGAAGTTACGCTGGTGACCAACAGTGAGAAGTTACGCTGGTGACCAACAGTGAGAAGTTACGCTGGTGACCAACAGTGAGAGGTCACCCTGGTGACCTACAACGAGAGGTCACGCTGACGAAGGTCACGCTAAAACATAAATGAACTGTGATAAGAGCCGAGATACACAGACGGAACTAGACACTGACGAGGCCACAGAGCCTCACACATACCATCACGTGACGGGAAACAGCCAGACGCTCACTGGCGTGAAAAGAAAATACTACGTTCTTGATACGGGGAAATCAGGGAGCATGTGGAGGGGGGGGTGGCTGGATCCCAGGCACAGGAGGCCTAAGACTCACAGGCCGGTGCGTTAACCACCCGTCTCGCGATTTTTTTCCAATTGTGTTATTACGCGCTGTTCAATCTTGATACAACGAATTAGAGCCCCCGATCCCTTCCTAGAATCAATACTCCCTTGAGGGAAAGTAAGATGCATTTGATAACGAGTGATAACGAGTGATCATTTACACTTGTAAACAAACACTTCTTACGTCACAACGGCCTATGTTCACATTTTTTTCAGTGCAATAAGGATATACACAAGCCTGAACTTTTATTAGCCCAGTGTTAATTGTCATGATATGGCATGACATGGTGGTGTGAGGAAATACTCGTACCTGCTTTAATGATCCGTCTGGTGGAATGACCAGTCTCGTGGAATGACCAGTCTGGTGGAATGACCTGTCTGGTGGAATGACCAGTCTGGTGGAATGACCAGTCTGGTGGGATGACCAGTCTGGTGGGATGACCAGTCTGGTGCAACAGTCTACTAGGTGTAACGACCTGATTATTGACAAGAATGACTAAGCGATTGAGCCGAGGCAGATGGTGGACTCACCCGCCAGGTGGACTCACCCGCCAGGTGGACTCACCCTCCAGGTGGACTCACCCGCCAGGTGGACTCACCCTCCAGGTGGACTCACCCGCCAGGTGGACTCACCCTCCAGGTGGACTCACCCTCCAGGTGGACCCACCCGCCAGGTGGACTCACCCTCCAGGTGGACTCAGCCTCCAGGTGGACCCACCCTCCAGGTGGACCCACCCGCCAGGTGGACTCACCCTCCAGGTGGACTCACCCTCCAGGTGGACTCACCCTCCAGGTGGACTCACCAGCCAGTTGCACTCACCCTCCAGGTGGACTCACCCTCCAGGTGGACTCAGCCTCCAGGTGGACCCACCCGCCAGGTGGACTCACCCTCCAGGTGGACTCACCCGCCAGGTGGACTCACCCTCGAGGTGGACTCACCCGCCAGGTGGACTCACCCTCCAGGTGGACCCACCCGCCAGGTGGACTCACCATCCAGGTGGACTCACCCGCCAGGTGGACTCACTCTCCAGGTGGACTCACCCTCCAGGTGGACTCACCCTCCAGGTGGACCCACCCGCCAGGTGGACTCACCCTCCCGGTGGACTCACCCGCCAGGTGGACTCACTCTCCAGGTGGACTCACCCTCCAGGTGGACCCACCCGCCAGGTGGACTCACCCTCCAGGTGGACTCACCCTCCAGGTGGACCCACCCGCCAAATGGACTCACCCTCCAGGTGGACTCACCCGCCAGGTGGACTCACCCTCCAGGTGGACTCACCCTCCAGGTGGACTCACCCGCCAGGTGGACTCACCCGCCAGGTGGACTCACCCTCCAGGTGGACCCACCCGCCAGGTAGACTCACCCTCCAGGTGGATCCATCCACCAGGTGGACTCACCCGCCAGGTGGACTCACCCTCTAGGTGGACTCACCCTCCAGGTGGATTCACCCTCCAGGTGGACTCACCCTCTAGGTGGACCCACCCGCCAGGTGGACTCACCCGCCAGGTGGACTCACCCGCCAGGTGGACTCACCCTCCAGGTGGACTCACCCTCCAGGTGGACTCACTCTCCAGGTGGACCCACCCGCCAGGTGGACTCACCCTCCAGGTGGACTCACCCTCCAGGTGGACTCACCCTCCAGGTGGACTCACCCGCCAGGTGGACTCACCCTCCAGGTGGACTCACCCTCCAGGTGGACCCACCCGCCAGGTGAAGTCACCCTCCAGGTGGATTCACCCGCCAGGTGGACTCACCCTCCAGGTGGAGCCACCCGCCAGGTGGACTCACCCTCCAGGTGGACTCACCCGCCAGGTGGACTCATCCTCCAGGTGGACTCACCCGCCAGGTGGACTCACCCTCCAGGTGGACTCACCCTCCAGGTGGACTCACCCTCCAGGTGGACTCACACGCCAGGTGGACTCACTCTCCAGGTGGACCCACCCGCCAGGTGGACTCACCCTCCCGGTGGACTCACCCGCCAGGTGGACTCACTCTCCAGGTGGACTCACCCTCCAGGTGGACCCACCCGCCAGGTGGACTCACCCTCCAGGTGGACTCACCCTCCAGGTGGACCCACCCGCCAAATGGACTCACCCTCCAGGTGGACTCACCCTCCAGGTGGACTCACCCTCCAGGTGGACTCACCCTCCAGGTGGACTCACCCTCCAGGTGGACTCACTCTCCAGGTGGACCCACCCGCCAGGTGGACTCACCCTCCAGGTGGACTCACCCGCCAGGTGGACTCACCCTCCAGGTGGACCCACCCGCCAGGTAGACTCACCCTCCAGGTGGATCCATCCGCCAGGTGGACTCACCCGCCAGGTGGACTCACCCTCCAGGTGGACTCACCCTCCAGGTGGATTCACCCTCCAGGTGGACTCACCCTCTAGGTGGACCCACCCGCCAGGTGGACTCACCCGCCAGGTGGACTCACCCGCCAGGTGGACTCACCCTCCAGGTGGACTCACCCTCCAGGTGGACTCACTCTCCAGGTGGACCCACCCGCCAGGTGGACTCACCCTCCAGGTGGACTCACCCTCCAGGTGGACTCACCCTCCAGGTGGACTCACCCGCCAGGTGGACTCACCCTCCAGGTGGACTCACCCTCCAGGTGGACCCACCCGCCAGGTGAAGTCACCCTCCAGGTGGATTCACCCGCCAGGTGGACTCACCCTCCAGGTGGAGCCACCCGCCAGGTGGACTCACCCTCCAGGTGGACTCACCCGCCAGGTGGACTCATCCTCCAGGTGGACTCACCCGCCAGGTGGACTCACCCTCCAGGTGGACTCACCCTCCAGGTGGACTCACCCTCCAGGTGGACTCACACGCCAGGTGGACTCACTCTCCAGGTTGACTCACCCTCCAGGTGGACCCACCCGCCAGGTGGACTCACCCTCCAGGTGGACTCACCCTCCAGGTGGACTCACCCTCCAGGTGGACCCACCCGCCAGGTGGACTCACCCTCCAGGTGGACTCACCCTCCAGGTGGACTCATCCTCCAGGTGGACCCACCCGCCAGGTGGACTCACCCTCCAGGTGGACTCACCCTCCAGGTGGACTCACCCGCCAGGTGGACTCACCCTCCAGGTGGACTCACCCTCCAGGTGGACCCACCCGCCAGGTGGACTCACCCTCCAGGTGGACTCACCCGCCAGGTGGACTCACCCTCAAGGTGGACCCACCCGCCAGGTGGACTCACCCTCCAGGTGGACCCACCCGCCAGGTGGACTCACCCTCCAGGTGGACTCACCCGCCAGGTGGACTCACCCGCCAGGTGGACTCACCCTCCAGGTGGACCCACCCGCCAGGTAGACTCACCCTCCAGGTGGACCCATCCGCCAGGTGGACTCACCCGCCAGGTGGACTCACCCTCCAGGTGGACTCACCCTCCAGGTGGACTCACCCTCTAGGTGGACCCACCCGCCAGGTGGACTCACCCGCCAGGTGGACTCACCCGCCAGGTGGACTCACCCTCCAGGTGGACTCACCCTCCAGGTGGACCCACCCTCCAGGTGGACCCACCCGCCAGGTGGACTCACCCTCCAGGTGGACCCACCAGCCAGGTGGACTCACCCTCCAGGTGGACTCACCCGCCAGGTGGACTCACCCGCCAGGTGGACTCACCCTCCAGGTGGACCCACCCGCCAGGTAGACTCACCCTCCAGGTGGACCCATCCGCCAGGTGGACTCACCCGCCAGGTGGACTCACCCTCCAGATGGACTCACCCTCCAGGTGGACTCACCCGCCAGGTGGACTCACCCGCCAGGTGGACTCACCCTCCAGGTTGACCCACCCGCTAGGTGGACTCACCCTCCAGGTGGACTCAATCGCCAGGTGGACTTACCCGCCAGGTGGACTCACCCTCCAGGTTGACCCACCCGCCAGGTGGACTCTCCCTCCAGGTGGACCCACCCGCCAGGTGGACTCACCCTCCAGGTGGACTCACCCGCCAGGTTGACTCACCTGCCAGGTGGACTCACCCGCCAGGTGGACTCACCCTCCAGGTTGACCCACCCGCCAGGTGGACTCACTCTCCAGGTGCACCCACCCGCCAGGTGGACTCACCCGCCTGGTGGACTCATCCTCCAGGTGGACTCACCCGCCAGGTGGACTCACCCGCCAGGTAGACTCACCCTCCAGGTGGACCCACCCGCCAGGTAGACTCACCCTCCAGGTGGACCCATCCGCCAGGTGGACTCACCCGCCAGGTGGACTCACCCTCCAGATGGACTCACCCTCCAGGTGGACTCACCCGCCAGGTGGACTCACCCGCCAGGTGGACTCACCCTCCAGGTTGACCCACCCGCTAGGTGGACTCACCCTCCAGGTGGACTCAATCGCCAGGTGGACTCACCCGCCAGGTGGACTCACCCTCCAGGTTGACCCACCCGCCAGGTGGACTCTCCCTCCAGGTGGACCCACCCGCCAGGTGGATTCACCCTCCAGGTGGACTCACCCGCCAGGTTGACTCACCTGCCAGGTGGACTCACCCGCCAGGTGGACTCACCCTCCAGGTTGACCCACCCGCCAGGTGGACTCACCCTCCAGGTGCACCCACCCGCCAGGTGGACTCACCCGCCTGGTGGACTCATCCTCCAGGTGGACTCACCCGCCAGGTGGACTCACCCGCCAGGTGGACTCACCCTCCAGGTGGACCCACCCGCCAGGTGGATTCACCCTCCAGGTGGACTCACCCGCCAGGTGGACTTACCCGCCAGGTGGACTGACCCTCCAGGTGGACCCACCCGCCAGGTGGACTCACCCTCCAGGTGGACTCACCCGCCAGGTGGACTCACCCGCCAGGTAGACTCACCCTCCAGGCGGACCCACCCGCCAGGTGGACTCACCCTCCAGGTGGACCCATCCGTCAGGTGGACTCACCCGCCAGGTGGACTCACCCTCCAGGTGGACTCACCCTCCAGGTGGACTCACCCTCCAGGTGGACCCACCCGCCAGGTGGACTCACCCGCCAGGTGGACTCACCCGCCAGGTGGACTCACCCTCCAGGTGGACTCACCCTCCAGGTGGACTCACCCTCCAGGTGGACCCACGCGCCAGGTGGACTCACCCTCCAGGTGGACTCACCCTCCAGGTGGACTCACCCTCCAGGTGGACCCACCCGCCAACTGGACTCACCCGCCAGGTGGACTCACCCGCCAGGTGGACTCACCCTCCAGGTGGACCCACCCGCCAGGTGGACTCACCCTCCAGGCGGACCCACCCGCCAGGTGGACTCACCCTCCAGGTGGACCCATCCGTCAGGTGGACTCACCCGCCAGGTGGACTCACCCTCCAGGTGGACTCACCCTCCAGGTGGACTCACCCTCCAGGTTGACTCACCTGCCAGGTGGACTCACCCGCCAGGTGGACTCACCCTCCAGGTTGACCCACCCACCAGGTGGACTCACCCTCCAGGTGGACCCACCCGCCAGGTGGACTCACCCTCCAGGTGGACTCACCCTCCAGGTGGACTCACCCTCCAGGTGGACTCACCCTCCAGGTGGACTCACCCGCCAGGTGGACTCACCCTCCAGGTGGACCCACCCGCCAGGTGGACTCACCCTCCAGGTGGACTCACCCTCCAGGTGGACTCACCCTCCAGGTGGACTCACCCTCCAGGTGGACTCACCCGCCAGGTGGACTCACCCTCCAGGTGGACCCACCCGCCAGGTGGACTCACCCTCCAGGTGGACTCACCCTCCAGGTGGACTCACCCTCCAGGTGGACTCACCCTCCAGGTGGACTCACCCGCCAGGTGGACTCACCCTCCAGGTGGACCCACCCGCCAGGTGGACTCACCCTCCAGGTGGACTCACCCTCCAGGTGGACCCACCCGCCA
Source organism: Cherax quadricarinatus (assembly GCF_038502225.1). Classification (NCBI taxonomy): domain Eukaryota; kingdom Metazoa; phylum Arthropoda; class Malacostraca; order Decapoda; family Parastacidae; genus Cherax; species Cherax quadricarinatus. The sequence continues at coordinate 4,227,668 of NC_091312.1, read as the reverse complement.
GGTGGACTCACCCTCCAGGTGGACTCACCCTCCAGGTGGACTCACCCTCCAGGTGAACTCACCCTCCAGGTGGACTCACCCGCCAGGTGGACTCACCCTCCAGGTGGACTCACCTAGAGCATCACGTTTCTGCTCTCGGTAACGCGTCAAATTCCGGTAACAAGACAAGCAAAAAAAAAAATCTACATTCTCGATTTTCTGTTGTTTTTGCTAAGCTGTCGAGTAATTACGCTCCCGTGTAATGAGTTAATTAGCAAACGTCAGTTGTTGGGTGGTTGATTAGTGGCTCATAGAGATAATTTAGCCACTTAAAGAGATGGTTCAAGTGACTGAGGGAGATGATTTGGTGGCTCAGAGAAACGATTTAGCGATTGAAAAAGATGATTCAGTGACTGAAAGAGACGATTAATACCCTAATCTGAGCTTCACTATCCTCATAAAAACTCCTAACTGCTTACAGTAACATGCCAGTTATTCCATACACTTGCAACATCGGCCACATAGTTCCCCTAGCCACCCTATCGTATGGCTTTTCTAAACCTATAAATGCAACGAAAACTTCCTTACCCTTATCTAAGTATTGTTCACCCATATGCTTGAATATAGACACATGGTCTACACACGTCCTATCCTTGCTTCTTGTTCCTCTGCAATCCCAGTATCTGTCTTGCATTTAATTCTGTCAGCAATAACTCAGTCAAAAATGTTACCAGGTCTACTATGTTACCAGGTCTACTATGTTACCAGGTCTACAATGTTACCAGGTCTACTTAACAGACACCAGCAATCCTGCCATTTTGAAAACAATCACAGGTTTCCGTTTCACAAGCATTTGGCAGGAAGATATTATGTCCCTGAGTGGTTGCTGTATACCAGACTATTACTACTACTACTACTACATACACACACACACACACACACACACACACACACACACACACACACACACACACATAAACACAGTTCCCCACAAGAGATTAGTGCAGAAGCTGGAGGATCAGGCACACGTAAAAGGAAGGGCACTGCAATGGATAAGGGAATACCTGACAGGGAGGCAGCAACGAGTCATGGTACCTGAAGAGGTATCACAGTGGGCGCCTGTTACGAGCGGGCTCCCACAGGGGTCAGTTCTAGGATCAGTGCTATTTTTGATATATGTGAACGACATGATGGAAGGAATAGACTGAAGTGTCCCTATTCGCAGATGACGTGAAGTTGATGAGAAGAATTAAATCGGACGAGGATGAGGCAGGACTGCAAAGAGACCTGGACAGGCTGGACATGTGGTCCAGTAACTGGCTTCTCGAATTCAATCCAGCCAAATGCAAAGTCATGAAGATTGGGGAGGGGCAAAGAAGACCGCAGACAGAGTATAGGCTAGGTGGACAAAGACTACAGACCTCACTCAGGGAGAAAGACCTTGGGGTGACCATAACACCGAGCACATCACCGGACGTACACATCAACCAAATAACCGCTGCAGCATACGGGCGCCTGGCAAACCTGAGAATAGCGTTCCGATACCTTAATAAGGAATCGTTCAAGACACTGTACACTGTGTATGTTAGGCCCATACTGGAGTATGCAGCACCAGTCTGGAACCCACACCTGGTCAAGCACGTCAAGAAGTTAGAGAAAGTACAAAGGTTTGCAACAAGGCTAGTCCCAGAGCTCAAGGGAATGTCGTACGAGGAAAGGTTAAGGGAAATCGGACTGACGACACTGGAGGACAGAAGGGTCAGGGGAGACATGATAACGACATACAAGATACTGCGGGGAATAGACAAGGTGGACAGAGATAGGATGTTCCAGAGAGGGGACACAGGGACAAGGGGTCACAACTGGAAGCTGAAGACTCAGACGAGTCACAGGGACGTTAGGAAGTATTATTTCAGTCATAGAGTTGTCAGCAAGTGGAATAGCCTAGCAAGTGAAGTAGTGGAGGCAGGAACCATACATAGTTTTAAGAAGAGGTATGACAAAGCTCAGGAAGCAGAGAGAGAGAGGATCCAGTAGCGATCAGTGAAGAGGCGGGGCCAGGAGCTGAGTCTCGACCCCTGCAACCACAAATAGGTGAGTACAATTAGGTGAGTACACACACACACACACACACACACACACACACACACACACACACACACACACACACACACACACACACACACACATATACACACACACACACACACACACACAATGATAATGTGAGTGTTTGTACATATAATATTTTTACATTATATATAACATCTCTCAATCCAGTAGGATTCGAACTCGCACACTGCATCAAAGTACGCAGTACTTTATCCACACAGCTAGAGTGTGCAGAATGTGCAGGTTCGAATCCTTCTGTTGACTGAGAGGTAATGTTTGTAAATAATTTCGCCCGTTTGAGTAATATGTATACATATATATATATATATATATATATATATATATATATATATATATATATATATATATATATATATATATATATATATATATATATATATATATATATATATGTGTGTGTGTGTGTGTGTGTGTGTACTCACTTAGTTGTACTCACCTAGTTGAGGTTGCAGGGGTCGATCCCTAGCTCCTGGCCCCGCCTCTTCACTGGTCGCTACTAGGTCACTCTCCCTGAACCGTGAGCTTTGTTATACCTCTGCTTAAAGCTGTGTATGGATCCTGCCTCCACTACATCGCTTCCCAAACTATTCCACTTACTGACTACTCTGTGGCTGAAGAAATACTTCCTAACATCCCTGTGATTCATCTGTGTATTCAACTTCCAACTGTGTCCCCTTGTTGCTGTGTTCAGTCTCTGGAACATCCTGTCTTTGTCCACCTTGTCAATTCCTCTCAATATTTTGTATGTCGCTATCACATCCCCCCAATCTCTCCTGTCCTCCAGTGTCGTCAGGTTGATTTCCCTTAACCTCTCCTCGTAGAACATACCTCTTAGCTCTGGGACTAGTCTTGTTGCAAACCTTTGCACTTTCTCTAGTTTCTGTACGTGCTTGGTTAGGTGTGGGTTCCAAACTGGTGCCGCATACTCCAATATGGGCTTAACGTACACGGTGTACAGTGTCCTTAACGATTCCTTATTAAGATGTCGGAATGCTGTTCTGAGGTTTGCTAGGCGCCCATATGCTGCAGCAGTTATTTGGTTGATGTGCGCTTCAGGAGATGTGCCTGGTGTTATACTCACCCCAAGATCTTTTTCCTTGAGTGAGGTTTGTAGTCTCTGGCCCCCTAGACTGTACTCATTCTGCGGTCTTCTTTGCCCATCCCCAATCTTCATGACTTTGCACTTGGTGAGGTTGAACTCCAGGAGCCAATTGCTGGACCAGGTCTGCAACCTGTCCAGATCCCTTTGTAGTTCTGCCTGACCTTCGATCGAATGAATTCTTCTCATCAACTTCACGTCATCTGCAAACAGGGACACTTCGGAGTATATTCCTTCCGTCATGTCGTTCACAAATACCAGAAACAGCACTGGTCCTAGGACTGACCCCTGTGGGACCCCGCTGGTCACAGGTGCCCACTCTGACACCTCGCCACGTACCATGACTCGCTGCTGTCTTCCTGACAAGTATTCCCTGATCCATTGTAGTGCCTTCCCTGTTATCCCTGCTTGGTCCTCCAGTTTTTGCACCGATCTCTTGTGTGGAACTGTCTCAAACGCCTTCTTGCAGTCCAAGAAAATGCAATCTACCCACATCTCTCTTGTCTTACTGCTGTCACCTTGTCATAGAACTCCAGTAGGTTTGTGACACAGGATTTCCCGTCCCTGAAACCATGTTGGCTGCTGTTGATGAGATCATTCCTTTCTAGGTGTTCCACCACTCTTCTCCTGATAATCTTCTCTATGACTTTGCATACTATACATGTCAGTGACACTGGTCTGTAGTTTAGTGCTTCATGTCTGTCTGCTTTTTTAATGCTTGGGGCTACATTTGCTGTCTTCCATGCCTCAGGGAATCTCCCTGTTTCGATAGATGTATCAAATATTGTTGTTAGGGGTACACATAGTGCGTTTGCTCCCTCTCTCAGGACCCATGGAGAGATGTTATCCGGCCCCATTGCCTTTGAGATATATAGCTCACTCAGAAGCCTCTTCACTTCTTCCTTGGTTGTGTGTACTGTGTCCAGCACTTGGTGGTGTACACCACCTCTCCGTCCCTCTGGAGCTCCTTCTGTCTCCTCTGTGAACACTTCTTTGAATCTCTTGTTGAGTTCCTCACATGCTTCACGGTCATTTCTTGTTGTCTCTCCTCCTTCCTTCCTTAGCCTGATTACCTGGTCCTTGACTGTTGTTTTCCTCCTGATGTGGCTGTATAACAGCTTCAGGTCAGATTTGGCTTTCGCTGCTATGTCGTTTTCATATTGTCGTTGGGCGTCCCTTCTTATCTATGCATATTCATTTCTGGCTCTACGACTGTTCTCATTCTCCTGGGTCCTTTGCCTTCTATACTTCTTCCATTCCCTAGCACACTTGGTTTTTGACTCCCTGCACCTTTGAGTGAACCATGGGCTCATCCTGGCTTTTTCATTATTCCTGTTACCATTGCGTGTGTGTGTGTGTGTGTGTGTGTGTGTGTGTGTGTGTGTGTGTGTGTGTGTGTGTGTGTGTGTGTGTGTGTGTAACTGGAAGTGCTATTTCCATAGAGTTTTATAATTAAAGTGGTGAGCAGTCTGGCTTGAGAAGAGAGACACAAATGAAGATTGGGAGATAATATTAGTTTTTAGAGGGAGACAGTCTCGCAGGAGGGGAGAGGAAGGTTCCTAGGCCTGGGGGGGGAGGGGTTCTCCTAGGCCTGGGAACCTTGCTTGAGAATATCATTTTACAATGTATATATATATATATATATATATATATATATATATATATATATATATATATATATATATATATATATATATGTAT
>NC_091312.1:4137756-4220256 GCF_038502225.1 Cherax quadricarinatus | reverse complement strand
AACCCTTCCCTCTCACTAGAACCCTTCCCTCTCAATAGAACCCTTCCCTCTCACTAAAACCCTTTCCTCTCAATAGAACCCTTCCCTCTCACTAGAACCCTTCCCTCTCAATAGAACCCTTCCCTCTCACTAGAACCCTTCCCTCTCAATAGAACCATTCCCTCTCACTAGAACCCTTCCCTCTCAATAGAACCCTTCCCTCTCACTAGAACCCTTCCCTCTCACTAGAACCCTTTCCTCTCACTAGAACCCTTCCCTCTCAATAGAACCCTTCCCTCTCACTAGAACCCTTCCCTCTCACTAGAACCCTTCCCTCTCACTAGAACCCTTCCCTCTCACTAGAACCCTTTCCTCTCACTAGAACCCTTCCCTCTCACTAGAACCCTTCCATCTCAATAGAACCCTTTCCTCTCACTAGAACCCTTCCCTCTCAATAGAACCCTTCCCTCTCACTAGAACCCTTCCCTCTCAATAGAACCTTTCCCTCTCACTAGAACCCTTCCCTCTCACTAGAACACTTTCCTCTCACTAGAACCCTTCCCTCTCAATGGAACCCTTCCCTCTCACTAGAACCCTTCCCTCTCACTAGAACCCTTCCCTCTCAATAGAACCCTTCCCTCTCACTAGAACCCTTTCCTCTCACTAGAACCCTTCCCTCTCACTAGAACCCTTACCTCTCAATAGAACCCGTTCCTCTCACTAGAACCCTTCCCTCTCAATAGAACCCTTCCCTCTCACTAGAACCCTTCCCTCTCAATAGAACCCTTCCCTCTCACTAGAACCCTTCCCTCTCACTAGAACCCTTTCCTCTCACTAGAACCCTTCCCTCTCAATAGAACCCTTCCCTCTCACTAGAACCCTTCCCTCTCACTAGAACCCTTCCCTCTCAATAGAACCCTTCTTTCTCACTAGAACCCTTCCCTCTCACTAGAACCCTTCCCTCTCACTAGAACCCTTCCCTCTCACTAGAACCCTTTCCTCTCACTAGAACCCTTCCCTCTCAATAGAACCCTTCCCTCTCACTAGAACCCTTCCCTCTCACTAGAACCCTTCCCTCTCACTAGAACCCTTCCCTCTCACTAGAACCCTTCCCTCTCACTAGAACCCTTCCCTCTCAATAGAACCCTTCCCTCTCAATAGAACCCTTCCCTCTCAATAGAACCCTTCCCTCTCACTAGAACCCTTTCCTCTCACTAGAACCCTTCCCTCTCACTAGAACCCTTCCCTCTCACTAGAACCCTTCCCTCTCAATAGAACCCTTCCCTCTCACTAGAACCCTTCCCTCTCACTAGAACCCTTCCCTCTCACTAGAACCCTTTCCTCTCACTAGAACCCTTCCCTCTCACTAGAACCCTTCCCTCTCACTAGAACCCTTCCCTCTCACTAGAACCCTTCCCTCTCACTAGAACCCTTTCCTCTCACTAGAACCCTTCCCTCTCACTAGAACACTTCCCTCTCACTAGACCCCTTCCCTCTCACTAGAACCCTTCCCTCTCACTAGACCCCTTCCCTCTCACTAGAACCCTTCCCTCTCACTAGACCCCTTCCCTCTCACTAGAACCCTTCTGACTTTAAACCGAGTTCCCTGAACCCGTGTTTGCCTTCCTCTGTACCCTTAACTTTTAGGTCGCCCTTGAGCTTACAGACTTTAGGTCTTCCTTGAACTTTCATTCTTCAAGTCTTTCCCCTGATTCCTCAGTGTCCAAGCTTCTGTTCAATGTTCAACATTAACGTCACCGTTGAACTTCTCAGACTGGTCCTGTTTAATGTTTACATCCTTAAATTCAACTCCTTAGCCTGAGTCTGTTTCTCAAATCTATTTTTTTCCAGCCATTTCTTGTGTATTAACTTGCCCAGGTCTCTCAGAACCCATCTCCTCTGGCTGTCTCGCCTGTCTCTCCCTAGCTGTCTCAATGCCATCTCTCTCTCTCTCTCTCTCTCTCTCTCTCTCTCTCTGGGGACACTGGCCTTGTATCAACTTGTAGCAACGAGCAACATCAACAGCTCTTAAAATCTCGGCTGATAAATAACCTTGCAACACTGTAGCACCTTTTAACTTCTTTGCAATTTATCAAGTTTAAACACTCGTATACCATCTCAGAGTGAATACACCGACACCTGACTGACACGGTCTATCGGCACTGGCATACTAATTTCGGTCTATTAGGGCCAGATCTTGGGAGCTGGGTCCAGACTGACTCATTAATTTACAAAAATTCTACCTAATTAAGAGAAACATAAGCGTAAAATAAATCACTGTTAATAATTGCGAATGGATCGTTCACGGGGCTCTAAATGGATCGTTCACGGGGCTCTAAATGGATCGTTCACGGGGCTCTAAATGGATCGTTCACGGGGCTCTAAATGGATCGTTCAAGGGGCTCTAAATGGATCGTTCAAGGGGCTCTAAATGGATCGTTCACGGGGCTCTAAATGGATCGTTCACGGGGCTCTAAATGGATCGTTCAAGGGGCTCTAAATGGATCGTTCAAGGGGCTCTAAATGGATCGTTCAAGGGGCTCTAAATGGATCGTTCAAGGGGCTCTAAATGGATCGTTCACGGGGCTCTAAATGGATCGTTCATGGGGCTCTAAATGGATCGTTCAAGGGGCTCTAAATGGATCGTTCAAGGGGCTCTAAATGGATCGTTCAAGGGGCTCTAAATGGATCGTTCACGGGGCTCTAAATGGATCGTTCACGGGGCTCTAAATGGATCGCTCAAGGGGCTCTAAATGGATCGTTCAAGGGGCTCTAAATGGATCGTTCAAGGGGCTCTAAATGGATCGTTCAAGGGGCTCTAAATGGATCGTTCACGGGGCTCTAAATGGATCGTTCATGGAGCTTCAGATGAATCGTTCATTATTTAAAAACAGTGAAAATTCTAGTTGTACCGTACATATCGGACGAATGATCAAGCGTCCATTACTTTCTGCTGGATGACCCACACGGGCTTAATGTCCCAATAATAATAATAATAATAATAATAATAATAATAATAATAATAATAATAATAATTAATGATAATGATAATTATAATAATAGGACACTGACCGACATAAAACATGCCTAAGAAATCTAATGGAGTTTATCTACTTTGCGTCTACATATCTACCCGTAGTCTGTTCCTGGGGCCATCAGGCTGTTGGCGCCAGTAGCGTGCAGTCAAGCCTACGCACCACAGCCCAGCTAGTCAGGAACTCACTTTAAGGAACTTATCCAATTCCCTCTTGAAGACAGCCATGAGTCTGTTGGTAAACCCCCTTATGCATGAAGGGAGGATGCTGAAGAGTCTTGGCTTTCTTACACTGATATCGGTCTTTTTTATTTGATTGGGGTCTGTTTTAGCCTCTCACCTGATCTCTATAAATGTATAGAGATTTGTGTGTGGTATTTCAGGCCGCCATCTTGATTTTCTGACGATGGTACTTAACGTCTGAGAAATATTTAAATCTTTCTTAACAATAGGAAGATCTTAAACCTTTAAAAAAGATCTTAAACCTTTAAGAAAGACGTTAAACCTTTAACAGAGATCTCAAACCTTTAAGAAAGACGTTAAACCTTTAACAAAGATCTCAAACCTTTAAGAAAGATCTTAAACCTTTAAGAAAGATTTTAAACCATTAAGAAAAATTTTAAACCTTTAAGAAAGATCTTAAACCTTTAAGAAAGATCTTAAACGTCTAAGGATATTAAAAGTGTTTGGATGATCTTAGGCAGCCTAGGTTGGTCTAACTTGTATAAGATGCGACAGCAGTTCTGGTTACACCAAGTGTGACGTTAACACCGTCACGGGTCGTGATCACTCACCACTTGTAACACCGTCACGGGTCGTGATCACTCACCACTTGTAACACCGTCACGGGTCGTGATCACTCACCACTTGTAGCACCGTCACGGGTCGTGATCACTCACCACTTGTAACACCGTCACGGGTCGTGATCACTCACCACTTGTAACACCGTCACGGGTCGTGATCACTCACCACTTGTAACACCGTCACGGGTCGTGATCACTCACCACTTGTAGCACCGTCACGGGTCGTGATCACTCACCACTTGTAACACCGTCACGGGTCGTGATCACTCACCACTTGTAACACCGTCACGGGTCGTGATCACTCACCACTTGTAACACCGTCACGGGTCGTGATCACTCACCACTTGTAACACCGTCACGGGTCGTGATCACTCACCACTTGTAACACCGTCACGGGTCGTTACCACTCACCACTTGTAACACCGTCACGGGTCGTGATCACTCACCACTTGTAACACCGTCACGGGTCGTGACCACTCACCACTTGTAACACCGTCACGGGTCGTGACCACTCACCACTTGTAACACCGTCACGGGTCGTGACCACTCACCACTTGTAGCACCGTCACGGGTCGTGATCACTCACCACTTGTAACACCGTCACGGGTCGTGACCACTCACCACTTGTAACACCGTCACGGGTCGTGACCACTCACCACTTGTAACACCGTCACGGGTCGTGACCACTCACCACTTGTAACACCGTCACGGGTCGTGATCACTCACCACTTGTAACACCGTCACGGGTCGTGATCACTCACCACTTGTAACACCGTCACGGGTCGTGACCACTCATCACTTGTAACACCGTCACGGGTCGTGATCACTCACCACTTGTAACACCGTCACGGGTCGTGACCACTCACCACTTGTAACACCGTCACGGGTCGAGACCACTCACTACTTGTAACACCGTCACGAGTCGTGATCACTCACCACTTGTAACACCGTCACGGGTCGTGACCACTCACCACTTGTAACACCGTCACGGGTCGTGACCACTCACCACTTGTAACACCGTCACGGGTCGTGACCACTCACCACTTGTAACACCGTCACGGGTCGTGACCACTCACCACTTGTAACACCGTCACAGGGTGGGGTCGTGACCACCCTGCTCTCACCACAGGGTGGACGACTTCCACCCTGCTTACAATATTGAACGTCAACTTAGACTTCTCATCCACACCCACACAGGGTTCAGTTACCCACAACTTCCACTACAGCACAGGGTGGACGACTTCCACCCTGAGTGGACGACTTCCACCCTGCTCATCCACACCCACACTGGGTGGACGACCTTCATCCACTTGTAACACCGTCACGGGTCGTGACCACTCACCACTTGCTTACAATATTGAACGTCAACTTAGTTCTTCAGTTAAAACTAAGCAGTGGAGAGAGACCTTCATCCACACCCACACAGGGTGGACGACTTCCACCCTGCTCATCCACACCCACACAGGGTGGACGACTTCCACCCTGCTCATCCACACCCACACAGGGTGGACGACTTCCACCCTGCTCATCCACACCCACACAGGGTGGACGACTTCCACCCTGCTCATCCACACCCACACAAGGTGGACGACTTCCACACTCCTCATCCACACCCACACAAGATGGACGACTTCCACACTTCTCATCCACACCCACATAGCGTGGACGACTTCCGACCTGCCCATCCACACCCACACAAGGTGAACGGCTTCCACCCTACCCATCCACATCCACACAAGGTGGACGACTTCCACCCTGTTCATCCACACCCACACAGGGTGGACGACTTCCGACCTGCCCATCCACACCCACACAGGGTGGACGACTTCCACCCTGCTCATCCACACCCACACAGGGTTGGCGACTTCCGACCTGCCCATCCACACCCACACAGGGTGGACGACTTCCGACCTGCCCATCCACACCCACACAAGGTGGAGACTTTCGACCTGCCCATCCACACCCACACAGGGTGGACGACTTCCAGCCTGGTCATCCACACCCATACAGGGTGGACGACTTCCATCCTGCTCATTCACGCCCACACAGGGTGGACGACTTCTACCATAGTCATCCACATCCACACAGGGTGAACGGCTTCCACCCACCCCAGCCACATCCACACAGGGTGAACGGCTTCCACCCACCTCATCCAGATCCACACAGGGTGGACGACTTCCAACCTGGTCATCCACACCCATACAGGGTGGACGACTTCCATCCTGCTCATTCACGCCCACACAGGGTGGACGACTTCTACCATAGTCATCCACATCCACACAGGGTGAACGGCTTCCATCCACCTCATCCATATCCACACAGGGTAGACCACTTCCACCCTACTCATCCACACCCACACAAAGTGGACAACTTCCACCCTGTTCATGAATATTTAAGTAAGAAAAGTTCTCAGCAACCTTACACATAATATAAAGGAATTAGAACCTTTGAGGCTTAAAGAAAGGTTCAGAAGACGTTGTATACAGAAGATCTTATATTGACACATGATATATATAACCTACTAATTTTTAATTAATACTATATTATTAAATCATCATTAATATTAGTTATGAAAAATTATTGCAATTTGATATTGCAATGTTTTAGATAGCCTGTACAGCAAGATGACATTTATCCAGTTTTGGTGCTGGAGAAACTGCCGCAGGTGTTGGATACAGGCAGGTCTCTCTTTACGGCGCTTCGTATTACAGTGTATCACTAATACAGCGGTTTTCAATTATACCCATTCTTCATTTATTCAGACTTCCTACAATAAAAATTTTCACCACTCGCTATAAGCTAAGTACGAAAATATTTTAAGGTAAGTAATGAGTGTTTTGTACATGTAGTTTTTAGACCTGCCTCTATTGCTCACTTAATATTTGAAAATGCGAACATGTTATTGTGCTTTAATATGCATTTGAAAGTTAAAAATAAAGTTATGATTCACTTTACAGCGATTTTCGCTTTACAGCGGTAGTATGGAACTTAACCTGATGTATAAGCGGGGCCCTCCTGTACTCTCAAGAGATATTTAAAGCTATTTCAACCTCTTTTTCTGAAACGGGAAGTTATGCTGACACTAACAAGGCGCAGTGTACTGTTCGTCGACTCACGAAATTACAATAACGCGATTGCAAAGAAATCACGGAGCTTTAAGTTTCAGGTCTCCTGTGCCATGGGTTCGATTCCCACCATTTATGTGAATTAATTGCTAGTTGATATGGAATGTGATGAGTTGACAGACGTAATAAGTTGGCGTGTGACACTGTCACATGATGAATAATCCTGACATTATGACACATTGCATTGTTGAGTAGCACGTCATTGGTCAAGGATTGGGTCTCAAATCTCTGAGCAATGATTGAGTTGCACAACATGAACAATGGACTGTTTTGAGCATTACTGTTCATTACTGGGTTGCAAATTTCTAGGCTATGGGCTGAGGCTTTATTATTGGCTGTTATATTTTGGTGGTTTCCCAGGGCTTGGTCCCAGACCTGACCTCTCAGGGCTTGGTCCCAGACCCGGCATTCCAGGTTGAATACACAAATAACCCGCACATGGGAGTAAGAAGCTTATGGCGACCTTTCGGTCCGACTTGGACCAATGACAATGGTCCAAGTCGGACCGAAACGTCGTAAGTTTCTTTCTCCTATGGGCGGGTTATTTGTTTATAAAAAGGAAATATTAGAGGAATAAAAGGAATTAAACAGCAGATAGGTAAGTAAAGGTGCGAGTATAATGGACGTAAACAGAAATTTTGGAAGGTATACCTGGGTGTACCTGTCATCTTAGGTATCCACGAGACATTAAACGTCAGTAGTCTTGCCAGAATAAAAAAAATTCAATTTTACATCATTTGACATACGTGAGCAGACTATCACAATAAATTTAAAGTCTTATCGTGTGTGTGTGATTGTTAGAGTCATCTTGCGATCCTGCCATCCAGCTGTGTTGTCATTTACTGTGTGATTTTTGTTTTATCTTTCAGCCAGACACATTGAAGAACGACGATGTATAGAGAAATGTTTGAATAAACTGTGTGGAATACCAACTCAAGATAATAAATATTATTAATAATAAGATTTACTGTGGTGCACTCGCTTCCAAGGTGGTGCACTCGCTTCCAAGGTGGTGCACTCGCTTCCACGGTGGTGCACTCTCTTCCGCGGTGGTGCACTCTCTTCCACGGTGGTGTACTCTCTTCCACGGTGGTGCACTCTCTTCCACAGTGGTGCACTCTCTTCCACAGTGGTGCACTCTCTTCCACGGTACTGCACTCTGCTGCTTAGCTATCGAAAATTTGAGAATTAATTTCACAGAGGAAAACTTCTCTACGGATACACAGACGCTAATTAGAAACTAAGACTATACGTATGAACAATGAAAGTTGGTAGGCAGGTGAATGAATGACTAACGTCGTTGCAGCCCCCAGTCCTCCCCAGCGCCAGCTGTGGTACTCTGAAGAACTAATAATTGAAGAGGCCACTGTTCCAGCTGCTGCTGTCCGGAGCTACGAACTGCGGGTTGCCAGACTTCTGGCCTCCTCAAGTACACGAGAAGAAAAATTCTGGCCCGAGATTCATGTGTCGAATCTCTTGGTCAATGTTAAGGTGGACCATAAAGATAAAAATCCAATTTCAAGAATCACGAGCATTGGTGAGTTGCTTGGAGGCGAAGTCAGTAGAGAGAATGACTTACCTGAGAGAGAGCCTTGTGACTCTCCTACGGTGACTTACGAGGATAGCTCAGTTGGTGACGTGGAGTCGTCCACAGGGTGGTGGAACACAAAGCTCCTTGTGTGTGTCATCCACTTGGCCCTCATTTTGGGACTGATCATCTATATCGAGACTGCGAAAATGGTCATGGTGCCCATCACCATATTCCTCATCGTGCTCTGTTTGGTTCTCTTTGTCTTCATCCTGTTCTGTGTGTGCTTCGTTATATTCCTCTGATGTTGGGAGAGCGGCGGGAGCTCTCGACGACCCGCCAGGCAGCCTCACGAGGCTTGCTGTAGCTGTCATGTTTCGCACATACATCTTCGAGAACTCCCGCCCCGTGGAAGACCTTCGTAGCTACAAAGTTAATCATGTTTCGACGTTATCGGTTACATACCTATTATAAATTTAAAAAAAATAGAAAGAAATCAATTAGTCACGTACTGAGTCATACGTGACCTACTTTCTCCCGGCACTACTTAAAACCTTCCCTCAGCTACTTCTTCTTATAAGTGGTTATGAATCATGAATATATATATATATATATATATATATATATATATATATATATATATATATATATATATTTTTATTTTATTATTTTTTTATATATATATATATTATATATATATATATATATGCAACATTATTTTGTTCTATCAGAGATTTTCCTGCTAATATTGGTAACGTGATGAACTAGTACGAAATTCGAGAAGAGATTCAATATGAATCAAAAGGTATGATGTAGTGTATACCAGCTAATCCAGAGAAGATTTGGCATCCTGTCCCTGTGAGAGAGCTGACCAGAGTCAACTTACTCTGTGCTCTAAAGAAAAACTCTTAGTTTCTTCTTGTAGAGACTTTATCATGGTTTAACCCTACCCAGCAATCATAGCCCTTCCTGCAATCTATGATTGGTTTCCTCCTCTGGAGCTAATAGTCGTGCCACGTAGTGTTTCTACGTGTACTGGGGCCTTACCTATGTGGTGTCCTAAGGCTCTTTCATAGAGTCAGGTTCATGTCTATTAACCTCCACCCGTTTACAAGATGGAGGTTAATGAGCATTATCCACAGCTTGCAACACTAACGTGCTACACACAAACACCTGAACTGTTAGCTAAACATATACAGTGAGTGGACACTCAGAACCCAGCACTGTAAACATCAGAGCCCAACACTGTAAACATTAACTAGACCATCAGAGCCTAACACTGTAAATATTAACTGGACACACAGAGCCCAACACCGTAAACATTAACCGGACCATCAGAGCCTAACACTGTAAATATTAACTGGACACACAGAGCCCAACACTGTAAACATTAACTGGACAATCAGAGCCCAGCACTCGCCACTGTGACATCCTCAGTAGGCAGACGCCATCCCATAGATGCTTGTAAGTTGTTTTTAATGTATAGTAGTTGATTTTGTGGGGAAGATTCTGTGCCAAGCATTATGGCTTCAGACCGAAGATAATAAAGAAGTTTACTGCATAGACTTCAGTGCACCGCTGCCAGGGGCGCAGGACAAGGACTTAACGTATTGCAGAAGAAAATAAAGACTTGGGATAGCCCCTCAGGAATACCCCAGTGTCATGCATGTTATTGGTACTGAGGGTGGGAGTCAGAGAGGTACGAGATGAAGGATAGGATGGTGCCCCAGTCTAATGTATCGCCTCAAACAGTGAGGTGTGCGCTGGGTATCAGACTCGGGCAACCACTGGCGGCCGGGGGCGCATACTTGGCGTGGACCCCGGGTGCTGCCACGGTTTTAGCCGCGCAGGTGTGGGGTAAGCTAGCGGTGCAGTACCTCTGGGACAGAGCTCAGAGCCGTGCCCATACCCCTGTGTGCTCAGAGTGTGCCCTCTCGCCGCCCCTTTCATCGCGGCCGTGCCCGGCGGAGTTCCGGTGAAGTGCCTGCAGGTGTGTGTGTGTGAGCGCGCGCGCACGAGCGCGTTTCCGTGGCGGTACCGGGGGGGGCGGGTAGTGGCGCGTCCATGTTTCGTATAGCGACCCCACCTGAAGCTGGTCAGTTTGTGGAATAGTGCGAGCTACTGAAGGTGTTGCTCGAGCCGAGGATGATGCGCGAGAGAGATGCCATGTCTACCAGCAACAGCGCCGCCTCGTCCTCCGCGGGGGGCGGCGCTGTCATCGACTCCACCGTCGTAGGGGAAGATCACGTCCCCGTCAGAGGCTTCAAAGATGGCAGGAAAGGCCGATCAAAAACAAGAAGCAATGACAAGCCGAAGAAGACGAGATTCCTCAGCACCTCCTCCAAGTCCCTCTCTGCCATTCCTGACCGTATCCAACTCTCAATGCTCAGCTCCGGCCTCATCACAATCAGTAAGTCCTCCATCTTTTTCTTTTTTTTTTTTGCATCCCTCCTACATCAAATTCTTTTCTCCCCATTTTCCAGGCGATGTATTGCCCCTAAGAATATAAATCATATTATCCTTACTCAGGAGACTATATCCCCAGTGAAAACTTTTCCACAGCATTCAAGGTAATTAATGCTCATGACACAAGAAAAGGTAAAATATTAGCCCATGGAGCCCCCTCCCCCAAACACACTCAGTGAGCATTTTTTACGGATTTTCTAAAAATCTCAAGAGTTTTTCGCGAGTTTCAACACATGTAGACCATTCTCGTAGATATTTTTTCTCGTCGACATCTCTGTCTTTTAGACACTGTGTTTGTACATAACTTTATATTGTTAAGAACTGTCTCCGAGACACTTGCTAATATTTACGGCCTTTTTTCACTCGATTTTCTATAGGCATCATTGCAGCCATTTTGTTTATCCAATCTTGAGAAAGTTGCATTCTTGTGAATTATTATTATTATTATTATTATTATTATTATTATTATTATTATTATTATTATTATTATTATTATTATTATTATTATTATTATTATTATTATTATTACTATTATTATTATTATTATTATTAATATTACTATTATTATTATTATTATTATTATTATTATTATTATTATTATTATTATTATCAAAAAGAAGCGCTAAGCCACAAGGGCTATACAGCGCTGTTGATGTGAATGATCTTACGTATTTTTAATATATTTCTTATTGTTTAGCTTTCATGTGAGTTTGTGTTCGTGTATCCCTGGGCACTTTGTGGATCAGTGTTCGTGTATCCCTGGGCACTTTGTGGAACAGTGTTCGTGTATCCCCGGGCACTTTGTGGAACAGTGTTCGTGTATCCCTGGGCACTTTGTGGAACAGTGTTCGTGTATCCCTGGGCACTTTGTGGAACAGTGTTCGTGTATCCCTGGGCACTTTGTGGAACAGTGTTCGTGTATCCCCGGGCACTTTGTGGAACAGTGTTCGTGTATCCCTGGGCACTTTGTGGAACAGTGTTCGTGTATCCCCGGGCACTTTGTGGAACAGTGTTCGTGTATCCCTGGGCACTTTGTGGAACAGTGTTCGTGTATCCCTGGGCACTTTGTGGAACAGTGTTCGTGTATCCCCGGGCACTTTGTGGAACAGTGTTCGTGTATCCCTGGGCACTTTGTGGAACAGTGTTCGTGTATCCCTGGGCACTTTGTGGAACAGTGTTCGTGTATCCCCGGGCACTTTGTGGAACAGTGTTCGTGTATCCCCGGGCACTTTGTGGAACAGTGTTCGTGTATCCCTGGGCACTTTGTGGAACAGTGTTCGTGTATCCCCGGGCACTTTGTGGAACAGTGTTCGTGTATCCCCGGGCACTTTGTGGAACAGTGTTCGTGTATCCCTGGGCACTTTGTGGAACAGTGTTCGTGTATCCCTGGGCACTTTGTGGAACAGTGTTCGTGTATCCCTGGGCACTTTGTGGAACAGTGTTCGTGTATCCCCGGGCACTTTGTGGAACAGTGTTCGTGTATCCCCGGGCACTTTGTGGATCAGTGTTCGTGTATCCCCGGGCACTTTGTGGATCAGTGTTCGTGTATCCCTGGGCACTTTGTGGAACAGTGTTCGTGTATCCCTGGGCACTTTGTGGAACAGTGTTCGTGTATCCCCGGGCACTTTGTGGAACAGTGTTCGTGTATCCCTGGGCACTTTGTGGAACAGTGTTCGTGTATCCCCGGGCACTTTGTGGAACAGTGTTCGTGTATCCCTGGGCACTTTGTGGAACAGTGTACGTGAATACCTGGGCACTTTGTGGCTCTGAGTTCGTGTATCCCCGGGCACTTTGTGGAACAGTGTTCGTGTATCCCTGGGCACTTTGTGGAACAGTGTTCGTGTATCCCTGGGCACTTTGTGGAACAGTGTTCGTGTATCCCCGGGCACTTTGTGGAACAGTGTTCGTGTATCCCCGGGCACTTTGTGGAACAGTGTTCGTGTATCCCTGGGCACTTTGTGGAACAGTGTTCGTGTATCCCTGGGCACTTTGTGGAACAGTGTTCGTGTATCCCCGGGCACTTTGTGGAACAGTGTTCGTGTATCCCCGGGCACTTTGTGGATCAGTGTTCGTGTATCCCCGGGCACTTTGTGGATCAGTGTTCGTGTATCCCCGGGCACTTTGTGGATCAGTGTTCGTGTATCCCCGGGCACTTTGTGGATCAGTGTTCGTGTATCCCCGGGCACTTTGTGGATCAGTGTTCGTGTATCCCCGGGCACTTTGTGGATCAGTGTTCGTGTATCCCCGGGCACTTTGTGGATCAGTGTTCGTGTATCCCTGGGCACTTTGTGGATCAGTGTTCGTGTATCCCCAGGTACTTTGTGGATCAGTGTTCGTGTATCCCCGGGCACTTTGTGGATCAGTGTTCGTGTATCCCCGGGCACTTTGTGGATCAGTGTTCGTGTATCCCCGGGCACTTTGTGGATCAGTGTTCGTGTATCCCCGGGCACTTTGTGGATCAGTGTTCGTGTATCCCTGGGCACTTTGTGGATCAGTGTTCGTGTATCCCCGGGTACTTTGTGGATCAGTGTTCGTGTATCCCCGGGCACTTTGTGGATCAGTGTTCGTGTATCCCCGGGCACTTTGTGGATCAGTGTTCGTGTATCCCCGGGCACTTTGTGGATCAGTGTTCGTGTATCCCCGGGCACTTTGTGGATCAGTGTTCGTGTATCCCCGGGCACTTTGTGGATCAGTGTTCGTGTATCCCCGGGCACTTTGTGGATCAGTGTTCGTGTATCCCCGGGCACTTTGTGGATCAGTGTTCGTGTATCCCCGGGCACTTTGTGGATCAGTGTTCGTGTATCCCCGGGCACTTTGTGGATCAGTGTTCGTGTATCCCTGGGCACTTTGTGGATCAGTGTTCGTGTATCCCCGGGCACTTTGTGGATCAGTGTTCGTGTATCCCCGGGCACTTTGTGGATCAGTGTTCGTGTATCCCCGGGCACTTTGTGGATCAGTGTTCGTGTATCCCCGGGCACTTTGTGGATCAGTGTTCGTGTATCCCCGGGCACTTTGTGGATCAGTGTTCGTGTATCCCCGGGCACTTTGTGGATCAGTGTTCGTGTATCCCCGGGTACTTTGTGGATCAGTGTTCGTGTATCCCCGGGCACTTTGTGGATCAGTGTTCGTGTATCCCCGGGCACTTTGTGGTCCCCGGGCACTTTGTGGATCAGTGTTCGTGTATCCCCGGGCACTTTGTGGATCAGTGTTCGTGTATCCCCGGGCACTTTGTGGATCAGTGTTCGTGTATCCCCGGGCACTTTGTGGATCAGTGTTCGTGTATCCCCGGGCACTTTGTGGATCAGTGTTCGTGTATCCCCGGGCACTTTGTGGATCAGTGTTCGTGTATCCCCGGGCACTTTGTGGATCAGTGTTCGTGTATCCCCGGGCACTTTGTGGATCAGTGTTCGTGTATCCCCGGGCACTTTGTGGATCAGTGTTCGTGTATCCCCGGGCACTTTGTGGATCAGTGTTCGTGTATCCCCGGGCACTTTGTGGATCAGTGTTCGTGTATCCCCGGGCACTTTGTGGATCAGTGTTCGTGTATCCCCGGGCACTTTGTGGATCAGTGTTCGTGTATCCCCGGGCACTTTGTGGATCAGTGTTCGTGTATCCCCGGGCACTTTGTGGATCAGTGTTCGTGTATCCCCGGGCACTTTGTGGATCAGTGTTCGTGTATCCCCGGGCACTTTGTGGATCAGTGTTCGTGTATCCCCGGGCACTTTGTGGATCAGTGTTCGTGTATCCCCGGGCACTTTGTGGATCAGTGTTCGTGTATCCCCGGGCACTTTGTGGATCAGTGTTCGTGTATCCCCGGGCACTTTGTGGATCAGTGTTCGTGTATCCCCGGGCACTTTGTGGATCAGTGTTCGTGTATCCCCGGGCACTTTGTGGATCAGTGTTCGTGTATCCCCGGGCACTTTGTGGATCAGTGTTCGTGTATCCCCGGGCACTTTGTGGATCAGTGTTCGTGTATCCCCGGGCACTTTGTGGATCAGTGTTCGTGTATCCCCGGGCACTTTGTGGATCAGTGTTCGTGTATCCCCGGGCACTTTGTGGATCAGTGTTCGTGTATCCCCGGGCACTTTGTGGATCAGTGTTCGTGTATCCCCGGGCACTTTGTGGATCAGTGTTCGTGTATCCCCGGGCACTTTGTGGATCAGTGTTCGTGTATCCCCGGGCACTTTGTGGATCAGTGTTCGTGTATCCCCGGGCACTTTGTGGATCAGTGTTCGTGTATCCCCGGGCACTTTGTGGATCAGTGTTCGTGTATCCCCGGGCACTTTGTCGGATCCCCGGGCACTTTGTGGATCAGTGTTCGTGTATCCCCGGGCACTTTGTGGATCAGTGTTCGTGTATCCCCGGGCACTTTGTGGATCAGTGTTCGTGTATCCCCGGGCACTTTGTGGATCAGTGTTCGTGTATCCCCGGGCACTTTGTGGATCAGTGTTCGTGTATCCCCGGGCACTTTGTGGATCAGTGTTCGTGTATCCCCGGGCACTTTGTGGATCAGTGTTCGTGTATCCCCGGGCACTTTGTGGATCAGTGTTCGTGTATCCCCGGGCACTTTGTGGATCAGTGTTCGTGTATCCCCGGGCACTTTGTGGATCAGTGTTCGTGTATCCCCGGGTACTTTGTGGATCAGTGTTCGTGTATCCCCGGGCACTTTGTGGATCAGTGTTCGTGTATCCCCGGGCACTTTGTGGATCAGTGTTCGTGTATCCCCGGGTACTTTGTGGATCAGTGTTCGTGTATCCCCGAGCACACTTTGTGGATCAGTGTTCGTGTATCCCCGGGCACTTTGTCCCCGGGCACTTTGTGGACTTTGTGGAACAGTGTTCGTGTATCCCCGGGCACTTTGTGGATCAGTGTTCGTGTATCCCCGGGCACTTTGTGGATCAGTGTTCGTGTATCCCCGGGCACTTTGTGGAACAGTGTTCGTGTATCCCCGGGCACTTTGTGGATCAGTGTTCGTGTATCCCCGGGCACTTTGTGGATCAGTGTTCGTGTATCCCCGGGCACACTTTGTATCCCCGGGCATGGAACAGTGTTCGTGTATCCCCGGGCACTTTGTGGATCAGTGTTCGTGTATCCCCGGGCACTTTGTGGATCAGTGTTCGTGTATCCCCCACTTTGTGGATCAGTGTTCGTGTATCCCCGGGCACTTTGTGGAACAGTGTTCGTGTATCCCCGGGCACTTTGTGGACTTTGTCAGTGTTCGTGTATCCCCGGGCACTTTGTGGATCATCAGTGTTCTTGTATCTCCCCGGGCACTTTGTGGAACAGTGTTCGTGTATCCCCGGGCACTTTGTGGATCAGTGTTCGTGTATCCCCGGGCACTTTGTGGAACAGTGTTCGTGTATCCCTGGCACTTTGTGGATCAGTGTTCGTGTATCCCCGGGCACTTTGTGGAACAGTGTTCGTGTATCCCCGGGCACTTTGTGGATCAGTGTTCATGTATCCCCGGGCACTTTGTGGAACAGTGTTCGTGTATCCCCGGGCACTTTGTGGATCAGTGTTCGTGTATCCCCGGGCACTTTGTGGATCAGTGTTCGTGTATCCCCGGGCACTTTGTGGATCAGTGTTCGTGTATCCCCGGGCACTTTGTGGATCAGTGTTCGTGTATCCCCGGGCACTTTGTGGAACAGTGTTCGTGTATCCCCGGGCACTTTGTGGATCAGTGTTCGTGTATCCCCGGGCACTTTGTGGATCAGTGTTCTTGTATCTCCGGGCACTTTGTGGAACAGTGTTCGTGTATCCCCGGGCACTTTGTGGATCAGTGTTCGTGTATCCCCGGGCACTTTGTGGAACAGTGTTCGTGTATCCCCGGGCACTTTGTGGATCAGTGTTCGTGTATCCCCGGGCACTTTGTGGAACAGTGTTCATGTATCCCCGGGCACTTTGTGGATCAGTGTTCGTGTATCCCCGGGCACTTTGTGGAACAGTGTTCGTGTATCTCCGGGCACTTTGTGGATCAGTGTTCGTGTATCCCCGGGCACTTTGTGGAACAGTGTTCGTGTATCCCCGGGCACTTTGTGGATCAGTGTTCGTGTATCCCCGGGCACTTTGTGGAACAGTGTTCGTGTATTCCCGAGCACTTTGTGGATCAGTATTCATGTATCCCCGGGCACTTTGTGGAACAGTGTTCGTGTATCCCAGGGCACTTTGTGGATCAGTGTTCGTGTATCCCCGGGCACTTTGTTGATCAGTGTTCGTGTATCCCCGGGTACTTTGTGGATCAGTGTTCGTGTATCCCCGGGCACTTTATGGATCAGTGTTCATGTATCCCCGGGGACTTTGTGGATCAGTGTTCATGTATCCCCGGGCACTTTGTGGAACAGAGTTCATGTATCCCCGGGCACTTTCTGGAACAGTGTTCGTGTATCCCCGGGCACTTTGTGGATCAGTGTTCGTGTATCCCCGGGCACTTTGTGGATCAGTGTTCGTGTATCCCTGGGCACTTTGTGGAACAGTGTTCGTGTATCCCCGGGCACTTTGTGGATCAGTGTTCGTGTATCCCTGGGCACTTTGTGGAACAGTGTTCATGTATCCCCGGGCACTTTGTGGATCAGTGTTCGTGTATCCCCGGGCACTTTGTGGATCAGTATTCATGTATCCCCGGGCACTTTGTGGATCAGTGTTCGTGTATCCCCGGCACTTTGTGGATCATTATTCGTGTATCACTTGCACTTTCTTGCGGCTGCAGGTGCGCGACTCCCTGAAGGCCTCTTTAAGTTCACATATTGGTTTCACATTCACAAAACTCTTGTACTTGTGGTGGTAAAGTAGGAAATTTACCGCATGTTGGGCGTCAAGGACACACTTTGCTCTTCCCAACAGTGAATGTATGGCAGACTTCTTTTTTTTTACGGTGGCAACGCAAAGCAGCTTTCATTCATGGTGTGTCGTGGCAGTCACACTGTCATATTAACGACGTAATAATACCTGACAACCCTCCACATGTGCCTTGTAATTCTAATCTTGGGCCAGACATCCAGGTAGATTTCCTTTCGCCTGCTGTTACTGCTGTGCCACTAGCAGTGAGTATGCACTTAGGAGTGAATCGGCTATTGTGGGTTTCATCCTGGAGATGAGAACCTGAGGGTTATTCCGGGTTATTAACCTTTCGGGATTAATAACCAGGCATTGCCTGGGCGGGCGTTTCTGAAGGCATGCTGAGATAATCAATATGGCCAGGGAGAAACCGCTAAAAATCTGAGATAAAGAGTTCAACACTACCATGAAAGACAGAGGGGTTCAACACTACCGTGAAACACTCAAACTAAAGGTTCAACAATACCACAGCAAAGGCTTTCAGCTGTAAGAGATGTATCACCACTCCCTTCTGAGGTGATACACTTGTTTCATCACTACTGTGCCCGAGGTTGGTGTGTCACCATTACTGTATCTCAGGACGCATCACCGCTATTCCTGTACCTGGTAGGAGAAGGTTCTGTTGATTAGATTTAGCTGAATGAAAGAGAGATCCCCAGGGAGAAAGGGTGCGTAGGTGATCACCTGTTCGACTCCTAACACCCATAAACCCAATTCCACAAACGTCAGTCAGTGCAGACCCCCACCCGCCTCCCTGCCAACTCTCTCTTCCCATCATCAGGGAGGGGGGTGAACCCCTACCTCTCCCACCCTCATTTCCCCACCATGGTGAACCTCACCTCACCCGCACCAGGTGACCTTGACACTGTTCTCTCCTCTACTCTCCCGATAATTATGCAACTGTGTGGTTTTTACTTACATATGGGCAAGTCTCCTCACACCTGTTGCTCCTGCTCACCTGTCAGTAATTAGGTAAATGTGTTAGTCTCCTTCACCTGCTTCCTCTGCTCACCTAGGAGTAGGTTCTTGTGAGTCAGGCGACTTTTGTAGGTCACATCCTGGGAAAACATGACCTAGGAACTCAACGAGAATTACTATGCTAATAGAACGAGGCACCAGGCTGGTGTTGGTCTTGGGGGCACCAGGCTGGTGTTGGTCTTGGGGGCACCAGGCTGGTGTTGGTCTTGGGGGCACCAGGCTGGTGTTGGTCTTGGGGGCACCAGGCTGGTATTGGTCTTGGGGGCACCAGGCTGGTGTTGGTCTTGGGGGCACCAGGCTGGTGTTGGTCTTGGGGGCACCAGGCTGGTGTTGGTCTTGGGGGCACCAGGCTGGTGTTGGTCTTGGGGGCACCAGGCTGGTGTTGGTCTTGGGGGCACCAGGCTGGTATTGGTCTTGGGGGCACCAGGCTGGTGTTGGTCTTGGGGCACCAGGCTGGTGTTGGTCTTGGGGGCACCAGGCTGGTGTTGGTCTTGGGGGCACCAGGCTGGTGTTGGTCTTGGGGGCACCAGGCTGGTGTTGGTCTTGGGGGCACCAGGCTGGTGTTAGTCTTGGGGGCACCAGGCTGGTGTTGGTCTTGGGGGCACCAGGCTGGTGTTGGTCTTGGGGGCACCAGGCTGGTGTTGGTCTTGGGGGCACCAGGCTGGTGTTGGTCTTGGGGGCACCAGGCTGGTGTTGGTCTTGGGGGCACCAGGCTGGTATTGGTCTTGGGGGCACCAGGCTGGTGTTGGTCTTGGGGCACCAGGCTGGTGTTGGTCTTGGGGGCACCAGGCTGGTGTTGGTCTTGGGGGCACCAGGCTGGTGTTGGTCTTGGGGGCACCAGGCTGGTGTTAGTCTTAGGAGCACCGGGCTGGTGTTGGTCTTGGGGGCACCAGGCTGGTGTTGGTCTCGGGGGCACCAGGCTGGTGTTAATCTTGAGGCACCAAGCTGGTGTTAAGCTTGGGGGCACCAGGCTGGTGTTAGTCTTGGGGGCACCAGGCTGGTGTTGGTCTTGGGCTCACCAGGCTGGTGTTAGTCTTGGGAGCATCAGGCTGGTGTTAGTCTTGGGGCCATCAGGCTGGTGTTAGTCTTGGGAGCATCAGGCTGGTGTTAGTCTTGGGGGCACCAGGCTGGTGTTAGTCTTGAGGCACCAAGCTGATGTTAAGCTTGGGGTCACCAGGCTGGTGTTAATCTTGGGGCACCAAGTTGATGTTAAGCTTGGGGTCACCAGGCTGGTGTTAATCTTGGGGCACCAAGGTGGTGGTAAGCTTGGGGGCACCACTGGCAAAGTAGGCAGATGGATCTTCAACTTTCTAATCTATCGCACACAAAGAGTAGTGGTGAACAGTGTTAAATCAGATGCTGCCATAGTGAAGCTCTCTGTCCCACAAGACACATTAGTATCCCCGATCCTGTTCCTCGTTCTCATGTCAGACATAGACAGAGATGCAAACCATAGCACTGTATCATTCTTTGCAGACGACACTAGTATCGGTATGAGAGTGTCGTCCATTGAGGAGACGGCAAAGCTCCAAGAAGATATAAACCAATGTGAAGGAAAAGTAATATGAAGGACCTGGGTGTGGTAACGTCCGAAGACCTCACCTTCAAGGACCACAACAATGCCACTATCACATCTGCGAGGAAGCTGATAGGATGGATAATGAGAACATTCAAGACAAGAGATGCTAAGCCACTGAGGATCCTTTTTAAATCAGATCTAGAGAATGTACAGAGAACCTTTACTGAACGTATAAGTTCCATCAAACACCTTAACTACTGGGAGCGCCTGGAAGCACTTGACTTACACTCACTGGAGCGCAGGCGAGAGAGATATATCATAATCTACACTTGGAAGATTCTGGAGGGACTGGTCCCTAATATGCACACATCAATCACTCCATACTAAAGCAAAAGACTTGGCAGGCGATGCAACATACCCCCAGTGAAATGTAGAGGCATCACTGTTACACTAAGAGAAAACGTAATAAGTGTCCTGGGCCCAAGATTGTTCAACGGCCTCCCACCAGCAATAAGGGGCATTACCAGTAGACCCCTGGTTGTCTTCAAGAAAGAGCTGGACAGATATCTAAAGTCGGTGCCGGATCAGCCGGGCTGTGGTTCGTACGTTGGATTGCGTGCGGCCAGCAGTAACAGCCTCGTTGATCAGGCCCTGATCCACCGGGAGGCCTGGTAGGGGACCGGGCCGCGGGAGTGTTGATCCCCTGAATACCCTCCAGGTAGACTCCAGGTAGACCACGCTGGTGTAAAGCTTGGGGCACCAGGTTGGTGCTAAGCTTGGGACACCATGCTGGTGTTAAACTTGGGGTGCTAGGCTAGTGTTAAACTTGGGGCACCAAGGTGGTGTCAAGATGTTGGGGGCACTAGGCTGGTGTCAAGAATGGGGGCATTAGGCTGGTGTCAATATGGGGGGCATTAGGCTGGTGTCAATATGGGGGGCACTAAGCTGGTGTCAAGATGGGGAGGCACTAGCGAGGCACTAGGGGAGGCACTGTGTCTTCTTTACAGACTAAGTATTATAAATTAAGAGTATATAAAGTAATGTGGCACCCCTATAGGCACCGGTGGGGGCTGCACGTCGCTCCCCAACTGGGGGAAGGTCTTAACAGTCTAAAAATTTGGAACCAGATTTTCCACATCCCTCGTGCGAGATAAAACACTCCAGTATACAGTCATACATATATGTAAAACAAGTAACAGGGAGTGGGAGGGGAATGCAACAGCTAAAGGCCTTTCGCGCTGCTGCCAGTACTTCGTTAGGAGCTTTGTAATATGAGGAGGTTGGTAAATGAGATGCAATGTTTCTCTTATGTGAGCGAAAGGTAGCAAGAGAGGGACGAATAATGGAGGAAAAAGAAGGCAGAGGTAGGGAAGGAGAATGTTACGGAGAATAAGAAAAGGTCGTGGGGTAGTAATGAGTGAAGAGTAGGTAGCAGTCTGGCATGGCCAGGGGTAAGAGGGAGGTGGGGTGAAAAATAAGAAGAGAAGAAACATCCAGGGGAGGGGGAGGCAGGGGTGAAGTGGGGGTTGGGAGGGAAGGGGAGGCTCAGGGGGGGGTGTGGTTGTCACTTGGGGTGAGGTGAATGTAGTACGAGACCAATAATAACTCGAGTAACACTCAAGTAGGTCAAGGCTTGACGTGTCGTAGTGTTATACCTAACGTCTTCATCACTTTTTTTTTCTCTCTCTCTCCCTCTCTACTGCCATTAAGCATGAGGGAAGAGGGAGAGGGGAGGGAGAGGGAGAGGGAGAGGGAGAGGGAGAGGAAGAGGGAGAGGGAGAGGAGAGGGAGAGGGAGAGGGAGAGGGAGAGGAAGAGGGAGAGGGAGAGGAGAGGGAGAGGGAGAGGGAGAGGGAGAGAGAGAAGACAGAGAGACGAGAGGGAGAGGGAGAGGAAGAGAGGAGAGAGAGGGAGAGGGAAGGGAGAGGGAGAAGGGAGAGAGAGGGAGAAGGGAGGGAGAGGGAGATATGAGAAAGAGATAAGAAAATTAAATGTTCTTATAAAAAAATCGGTAAATAAAAGAAGGAAAACCAGGAAAAGTTCACTTACAATATAAATAAATGAAATCTGCCCGATTTTTTTTGTCACGTGACAGCCACAGAAAAAGTCTGTCACAGCTGTTTATTAACTTGATAGACAGGAATTCACTAATTGCAAACTCTTTTGTCTAAATATTTTTTTTTGACCATCGTCACAAGGACACTTGACGAGCCGACAACAATTTAAAGAGCTTTATTTTTTATACAATTTTGCAATATTGTCAGTTATTTTCTATTTATCTGTCAAAAAAAATCTCTCGAGAACATCTAGACTCGATTTTTAAGAATATTTTGAAGCCCTGGACAATATCTCTCCTTATACTTTTTGCTTTTTATATTCTCAGTTTTACATTAGTAGTTTATTTATTTCTTCCGCCACATCACATTCTTCCAGTTCATTATTATTATTATTATTATTATCAAAGCTAAGCGCTAAACCCACCAGGTTGTTGCAGTTAAGGAAAGTGTCGTGGGGTTGAGTGCCACTTCCCGTACTGTCAGCTCTGTAAACACACACATTGCAGCCTCTCATATAGTATTTTTTTCCCAATTTCTTCCTCCGACGATGTTATCTGATGCGGACACCTCGGGAGAGATGTTGGGTGTGATGTCTACTCCTAGGTCCTTTTCTTCATTATCAGTCTCGAGTTGCTCTTTCAGGTTTCTTCCAGAGGCCTTTCACTCTGGTTCCTCTCAACGTCAAGAAGTCTGTGACATGTGTATGTGGGGGTGGGGGGGAAACGTAGTCAATAAAGGATTATATAATACTACATTTGTGGCTATTTTTCCACCGTTAGTGAGTCACACTGAGGTAAACATGGAACAATAACTGCTACATTTTGTCTGCGCTTTTTCACAGGTTCTATGTTCCACAATGTTCATATCTCATGAGGTTTGGACCAACAAGCAGTAACTTACTTCCCACTGGTGGGTTACTGACATGTATCAGAGTCTTAGTATTAAGACGGATGAGAGCTCGTCTCTCTGGTGGAATTACCTGTTTGTAAGTGCTTTAGTGTGCAGGGGATGAACTCTAGCTCTTGGTTCAAACTCTTGACTATCGGCCAACTGAAATGAAACGTCGATTTTTTCTTGAAGCTCGTGTCTGGCGTTCCTGAAGAAATGTAATTTTCACCCACTTTCGTTGTATAGTACGCTGTTCCTGTCCCAGGTTAATGTGCATGTCGTGATCATATCTCCCATTGTGCATCGCTCCCGCAGTGAGAGAGAGAGAGAGAGAGAGAGAGAGAGAGAGAGAGAGAGGATATCAAGCAGATAAAATTTTAAATTGAAGGCGGGCTGTGGGTGGGTTACTGCCGCCTCTCCCAGACATGTCGTTTATCATCGAACTGGCAGACTCTTCCCAGGCAGACGCCTCCCTATCCTTAGATCTCTCTCTCTCTCTCTCTCTCTCTCTCTCTCTCTCTCTCTCTCACTGTCACATAAAACACGAATATATACCAAAGAGGCTGCAGGGAAGAGCACCGGAACTAACATTAAGACATAAACCATACGATAAAACACTTACACCATTCAATTTGTTATCACTCAGAGTAAAGCTACGGTGGGACCATCGCACCAACCTTCAAGATACCAAAATACCATAAGCTCAAGCATTAGGATCTTTTGTGAAGCATAAAGTGATACCATCACGCAAAACAGTGACGTGAAACTCGGTGGCAAGCGGTCTCAGATACATGTCTACCTGGAGTCTACCTGGAGGGTATTCCGGGGATCAGCGCCCCCGCGGCCCGATCCATGACCAGGCCTCCCGGTGGATCAGGGCCTGATCAACGAGGCTGTTACTGCGGGCCGCACGCAATCCAACGTATGAGCCACAGCCCGGTTGATCCGGCACTGACTTTAGGTATCTGTCCAGCTCCCTCTTGAAGACAACCAGGGGTCTACTGGTAATGCCCCTTATTGCTGGTGGGAGGCTGTTGAACAGTCTTGGGCCCCGGATACTTATTGCGTTTTCTCTTAGTGTACCAGTATTACAACCCAGGATTCCAAATGGCCTGTTATCCCGGGTGTAATGGGAGCAAAATAAACACAGCAGAAAAAGTTTAGACTTATATTATCCTTCACCAATTTAGAACAGCAATATGTACACTATGTACAGTGATAAGTATAGTGCACTCCACGGTAAGCAAGGCAGAAATAGAAGCCACAAAATAGCAGACCGTGCTTCAACCAGCTCTAGAATGGGAATGACAAGGGCAGACAGGAGAGTGGTACCCACATAACCTCTGCGATTGCCAAAACCATCTTCTTATTGGCTAGAACCTGGTCACTAGTTGAACGACGGGGCCCCATCATCAACTCTTAGCAACCTGGTTCGCTGGTTGGGGGAGATAGCCTGTAAATGAGGGTGTGTACATGCGCCGAATAAAGGTTACGTACTCTTTGCATGCCACAACCAGTGACGCCCCTACTTTTCACTGGGGGTATGTTGCATCGCCTGCCAAGTCTTTTGCTTTCGTATGGAATGATTTATGTGTGCATTTTAGAGAGCAGTCTCTCCAGAATCTTCCAGGTGTAGATTATGATATATCTCTCTCGCCTGCGCCCCAATGAGTACAAGTCAAGTGTTTCCAGGCGTTCCCAGCAGTTAAGGTGTTTGATGGAACTTATACGTTCAGTAAAGGTTCTCTGTACATTCTCTAGATCTTCGATTTCACCTGCCTTGAATGGAGATGTTAATGTACAGCAGTATTCCAGCCTAGAGAGAACAAGTGATTTAAAAAGGATCATCATTGGCTTAGCATCTCTTGTCTTGAATGTTCTCATTATCCATCCTATCAGTTTCCTCGCAGATGTGATAGTGGCATTGTTGTGATCCTTGAAGGTGAGGTCATCGGACATTACCACACCCAGGTCCTTCACATTACTTTACCGCTCTATTGTGTGATTAGAGTTTGGTTATTATTTCCTCCAGTTTTCTATAACGGAGTAGTTGGAATTTGTCTTCATTGAACATCATATTGTTCTCTGTTACCCATTGGAAAACTTGGTTTATATCTTCTTGGAGCTTTGCCGTATCTTCAATGGATGACACTCTCATGTAGATCCTATTGTCGTCTGCAAAGGATGATAAAGTGCTGTGGTTTACATCTCTGTCTATGTCTGACATGAGAATGAGGAACAGGATCGGGGCGAGTACTGTGTATTGTGGAACAGAGCTCTTCACTATTGGCAGCATCCGATTTAACTCTGTTTACCACTACTCTTTGTGTGCGATTGGTTAGAAAGTTGAAGATACATCTGCCTACTTTGCCAGTTATCTCTTTAGCACGCATTTTGTGTGCTATTACACCATGGTCGTACTTGTTAAAGGCTTTTGCAAAATCTGCGTATACCTGCAAGTTTTTTTCGCAGAGTCATTGATCAATTGAATGCAATTGTCAGTGCTAAATTAATTCAGTCTTTCGAGAATCAGCTGGAGAAATATTATGCAAATCTGTTGGTTCACAGGATGGGTAGATCTGCTTGTGTTGGTTCACAGGATGGGTAGATCTGCTTGTGTTGGTTCACAGGATGGGGAGATCTGCTTGTGTTGGTTCACAGGATGGGGAGATCTGCTTCCGTTGGTTCACAGGATGGGGAGATCTGCTTCCGTTGGTTCACAGGATGGGGAGATCTGCTTCCGTTGGTTCACAGGATGGGGAGATCTGCTACCGTTGGTTCACATGGGGATGGGGAGATCTGCTTCCGTTGGTTCACAGGATGGGGAGATCTGCTTCCGTTGGTTCACAGGATGGGGAGATCTGCTTCCGTTGGTTCACAGGATGGGGAGATCTGCTTCCGTTGGTTCACAGGATGGGGAGATCTGCTTCCGTTGGTTCACAGGATGGGGAGATCTGCTTCCGTTGGTTCACAGGATGGGGAGATCTGCTTCCGTTGGTTCACAGGATGGGGAGATCTGCTTCCGTTGGTTCACAGGATGGAGAGATCTGCTTCCGTTGGTTCACAGGATGGGGAGATCTGCTTCTGTTGGTTCACAGGATGGGGAGATCTGCTTCTGTTGGTTCACAGGATACAAACAGTTTCTTCTGTAAGCTCACAATTAACAGACAGCTTCTTCGGTGGGTTCACAACTATAGGAGAACTTTTTTATGTGGGTTCACAAGCCAAGGGGGGAAGAAAAAAAGAAGTTGGCGTTGGTCAGACTGTTGAGCAGAGAGATGTAGGTTGGAGCCAGCCAGCCAGCCAGCCAGCAGGCTGTGCACCAAATTGAGGTATCAGATCAAAGGTACTTTAGAGAACACGAGCAAAACACAACAAGACAGAGAGGAGAGATTCCGAAGTATGTGCTCAGCATTGCTAGAATCATGAGAAAG
Source organism: Cherax quadricarinatus (assembly GCF_038502225.1). NCBI lineage: Eukaryota > Metazoa > Arthropoda > Malacostraca > Decapoda > Parastacidae > Cherax > Cherax quadricarinatus. The sequence continues at coordinate 4,193,612 of NC_091312.1, read as the reverse complement.
AGGTCGAACTTTGTGGACATAGCGTGAGATGCCTCACGACACTGAGTCACGGAGTGCGTTGTGTGCCTCAGCACTCACTCTAAGGCACGATGTTTTCTTTAGCCTCTAAGACATGCATTTATCAGCACTCCCTCTAATGGAAGATGTATTTATCAGAACTCCCTCTATCAGCACTGTTTACCAGAACTCCCTCTATCAATGCTCCCTCTAAGAGACGATGTGTTTATAAGCACTGACTCGAAGGGACCGACCATCATTCTATGAAGGCTGATGGACTCATCACCTCAAAATCACCTCTCCACTCCTACCTTCTCCAGTGTTATCTTCTGCACTCAACTGAAAAAGCCTGTCGTGTAGGCTGAAACACTCCAGCAGTGAGGACACCTTAGTGTTGCACATGTGTGTGTGTGTGTGTGTCAGTAAGCTCCCCTTTATCAACGCCACTCACTGCTCTTCTCAGTAAAGACGCTTCCTCTGTAAATCACTGATCACTGTTTACTCCCTGAGAAAACCAGTCTCATAATTCAGGACTGTTATTATCAACGGTATATAATTTCAAATTATATAATACTTGTCGAAAGAATTTCTGGTAATTATGGCATGCTAAGTATGGGGAATTATTTTTTTTTAATTCCGTTTTTTTTCTAATAAATTATTTTATTAAAAAAAGGAAGGGAGAGTATTTTTTTTCATTGCGAAAGGCCTTTTTATTACGAGTTATTGTACTTTATTTATAAATGTTTTTAATAATTTGCCCCAAGTATTTTACATGTGAGATTATACTAAGAGAGTGATACGTCAGTTATTTCTGACTGAGATTAGACTGAGAGAGTCTCTCAGATCTGAGACATTTGTTAGTTTATTATGTGCTAATTTATCTCATCTTAATGATTATGCACAACAGGATGAGTTACAACGAACGGGAAAAAATCGACTTTTCTTCTATCTCCCAACTGAAATACTTTCCTCAGTTGTCTTCTTCCTCCTCTTTTTCTTCTTCCCCTTCCTCTTCCTTCCGCTTCTTCCTCCTGCTCTTCCTCTTCCTTTCTCTTCTTCCTCTTCCTCCTCTTCTCACCCTCCTTCTCTCTCCTCTATCTTCGATCTGAATTCAACTATTTTTTTTTATTACCTGTGACAATGTAGGTGTTGGGCGGCTGTTTCCCAGCAGGACGTCTGTCCCTTGTTGTTTCTGGGTCTTCTTCACGCATCTTCTTATTAAATAACTGTATCTTCCATTAACCATACCTTCCATTAACCATACCTTCCATTAACCATATTTTCCATTAACTGGATCTTCCATTAACCATATCTTGCGCGTGTAGAGCAGGTTGTGGAGGGTGTTGGTGAAGCGGGTCTCCCCCAGCCTTGTTATCAGGCGCCTGCTGATACATCTATATCACTTCTTAACTCTCACTTTTCTGTTATTTAGTTCTATTTTTCCCCTGGAGAACGCTGCCTTTGACTTTTGTCCCACAGAAATCTACCTCTGCATTATTTGTCCTAGTTAGTTTCCACCTATAACTTCTCTCTGATAGACAGCTACTGAATCAAGTGCCCGGTGCCCCTCAGTGCCACCTGAACCTACGAGGGGAACGTCCGTAGTGGTTTACATCTGTATTTCCTGACCACCTGCCGAGTGGCCCACTTCTACCTGTCATGGTGCGTGTGTGTGTGTGTGTGTGATCACTTATTTGTACTCGTCTGTGTGTGATAGCAGGGGTCGAGTCACAGCCCCTGACCCCGGCTCTTTGCTGGTCGCTATTAGGTGTGTGTGTGTACTCACCTAGCTATAGCCTCGTGGGCTCTGTCATAGCTATGCCTAAAAAAAAGAGTAATATATATACATATATATATATATATATATATATATATATATATATATATATATATATATATATATATATATATATATATATATATATATATATATATATATATATATATATACACACACACACACACACACACACACACACATATATATATATATATATATATATATATATATATATATATATATATATATATATATATATATATATATATATATATATATATATATATATATATATATATATATATATATATATGTATATATGAATATATATATATAGGTCTGATGGAAGTCAAAAGCGTCCTGATGGAGCCACTATGCTACCCTGGAAGGATGGAAAGCAGATTGCCTGGGACTACACCTGTGCTGCCACATTGGCAGACACCTACTTGCCATACTCTGTAGTGGAAGGGGGTGGAGCTGCCTGCCACAGGGAGACCCAGAAGATCCGAAAATATGAAGACCTTTCCCCTTGCTAAAACTTCATTCCAATAGGGTCGGAGACCTTTGGAGCATGGGGCAAGTGTGCTCTAAAGTTCCTCAAAGAGCTAGGTGAAAAGCTTATCATAGAAACCAAGGACCACAGGGCGACCAGCTTCCTCTTTCAGAGACTCAGTGTTGCGATCCAGAGAGGAAATGCCTGCAGCATTCTGGGCACGCGGCCCACCGCAGGGGAGCTGGACGAAGTATTCGAGATGTAGCTCTGAGTTACCTATGTTGTTTTACTTTCTGTTGTATTTTTCTGAATGTTTGGCCAATGTATTTTGTCTTTAAATAAAACATACTTGAAATATAGGGGGTGGTAGGAGAAAATTCTCAAACAGCTTCAAGGAGAACCTTGAGTTTTCCCTGAAGCAAGTTTATTCTTTTCTCTGAGGATGAGGGTCCCTATAACAGTTCTAGAGGTGGTACATCCCTATATTATATATATATATATATATATATATATATATATATATATATATATATATATATATATATATATATATATATATATATATACATATATATATATATATATATATATATATATATATATATATATATATATATATATATATATATATATATATATATATATATATATATATATATATATATATATATATACGTATATGTCGTGCCGAATAGGCAGAACTTGCGATCTTGGCTTAAATAGCAACGTTCATCTTGCCATATAGGACAAGTGAAAATTTGTGTATGCAATAATTTCTCCAAAATCATTCTGAACCTAACGAAAAAAATATATTTCACTGTGTTTGTTTAGTATTAAATTATTGTAAACAAATCTAAAATATATTTAGCTGGGTTAGGCTAAAATAAATTGTTTTGTTATAATAAGGTTAGGTAAGTTTTCTAAGATTCTTTTGGAGCAAAATTAAAAATTCTTACATTAACTTTAAATAAAAAAAATATATCTTTAAACGTATAAGAGAAAATTTTAGAAAGGACTTAATTTTAAATGAGTTCTTGCTAATTGACCAGTTTTACATATTCGGCACGACATATATATATATATATATATATATATATATATATATATATATATATATATATATATATATATATATATATATATATATATATATATATATATATATATATATATATATATATATATATATATATATATATATATATATATATATATATATATATATATATATATATATATATATATATATATCATCCCGAGGCTGAATATTTTCTACTTAACATCTGTGTCTTCAACTTTAGCCCCTTCATTCCCGATTCCCGGCTTTTAGTCTGCCTATTTGAGTACCTTGTACGTCGTTATCGTGTCTCCTGTGTCTCTTCTTTTATTTAATGGTATCAGGTTTGCTTAGCCCTCTTGGCTCTGTGACCTTCTCTTGTTTCTTTGTACTCTTGATAAAGTACAGTCTGCAGGCGAGTGCTATGTACTCTGTGGTAGGTCTGACCTATGTGGTGTGTAGGTCTGTCCTATGTGGTGTGTAGGTCTGACCTATGTGGTGTGTAATACTGACCTATGTGGTGTGTAGGTCTGACCTATGTGGTGTGTAGGTCTGACCTATGTGGTGTGTAGGACTGACCTATGTGGTGTGTAGGTCTGACCTATGTGGTGTGTAGGTCTGACCTATGTGGTGTGTAGGACTGACCTATGTGGTGTGTAGGTCTGACCTATGTGGTGTGTAATACTGACCTATGTGGTGTGTAGGTCTGACCTATGTGGTGTGTAATACTGACCTATGTGGTGTGTAGGTCTGACCTATGTGGTGTGTAGGTCTGTCCTATGTGGTGTGTAGGTCTGACCTATGTGGTGTGTAATACTGACCTATGTGGTGTGTAGGTCTGACCTATGTGGTGTGTAGGTCTGACCTATGTGGTGTGTAGGACTGACCTATGTGGTGTGTAGGTCTGACCTATGTGGTGTGTAGGTCTGACCTATGTGGTGTGTAGGTCTGACCTATGTTGTGTGTAGGTCTGTCCTATGTGGTGTGTAGGTCTGACCTATGTGGTGTGTAGGTCTGACCTATGTGGTGTGTAGGTCTGACCTATGTGGTGTGTAGGTCTGACCTATGTGGTGTGTAGGTCTGACCTATGTGGTGTGTAGGTCTGACCTATGTGGTGTGTAGGTCTGACCTATGTGGTGTGTAGGTCTGACCTATGTGGTGTGTAGGTCTGACCTATGTTGTGTGTAGGACTGACCTATGTGGTGTGTAGGTCTGACCTATGTGGTGTGTAGGTCTGACCTACGTGGTGTGTAGGTCTGACCTATGTTGTGTGTAGGTCTGTCCTATGTGGTGTGTAGGTCTGACCTATGTGGTGTGTAGGTCTGACCTATGTGGTGTGTATGTCTGACCTATGTGGTGTGTAGGTCTGACCTATGTGGTGTGTAATACTGACCTATGTGGTGTGTAGGTCTGACCTATGTGGTGTGTAGGTCTGAACTATGTAGTGTGTAGGTCTGACCTATGTGGTGTGTAGGTCTGACCTATGTGGTGTGTAGGACTGACCTATGTGGTGTGTAGGTCTGACCTATGTGGTGTGTAGGTCTGACCTATGTGGTGTGTAGGTCTGACCTATGTGGTGTGTAGGTCTGACCTATGTGGTGTGTAGGTCTGACCTATGTGGTGTGTAGGTCTGTCCTATGTGGTGTGTAGGTCTGACCTATGTGGTGTGTAGGTCTGACCTATGTGGTGTGTAGGTCTGACCTATGTGGTGTGTAGGTATGTCCCATGTGGTGTGTAGGCCTGACCTATGTGGTGTGTAGGTCTGACCTATGTGGTGTGTAGGTCTGACCTATGTGGTGTGTAGGTCTGACCTATGTGGTGTGTAGGTCTGACCTACGTGGTGTGTAGGTCTGACCTATGTGGTGTGTAGGTCTGTCCTATGTGGTGTGTAGGTCTGACCTATGTGGTGTGTAGGTTTGAAATATGTGGTGTGTAGGTCTGACCTATGTGGTGTGTAATACTGACCTATGTGGTGTGTAGGTCTGACCTATGTGGTGTGTAGGTCTGAACTATGTAGTGTGTAGGTCTGACCTATGTGGTGTGTAGGACTGACCTATGTGGTGTGTAGGTCTGACCTATATGGTGTGTAGGTCTGACCTATGTGGTGTGTAGGTCTGACCTATGTGGTGTGTAGGACTGACCTATGTGGTGTGTAGGTCTGACCTATGTGGTGTGTAGGTCTGACCTATGTGGTGTGTAGGTCTGACCTATGTGGTGTGTAGGTCTGACCTATGTGGTGTGTAGGTCTGACCTATGTGGTGTGTAGGTCTGACCTATGTGTTGTGTAGGTCTGTCCTATGTGGTGTGTAGGTCTGACCTATGTGGTGTGTAGGTCTGATCTATGTGGTGTGTAGGTCTGACCTATGTGGTGTGTAGGTCTGACCTATGTGGTGTGTAGGACTGACCTATGTGGTGTGTAGGTCTGACCTATGTGGTGTGTAGGTCTGACCTATGTGGTGTGTAGGTCTGACCTATGTTGTGTGTAGGTCTGTCCTATGTGGTGTGTAGGTCTGACCTATGTGGTGTGTAGGTCTGACCTATGTGGTGTGTAGGTCTGACCTATGTGGTGTGTAGGTCTGACCTATGTGGTGTGTAGGTCTGACCTATGTGGTGTGTAGGTCTGACTTATTTGGTGTGTATGACCTATGTGGTGTGTAGGACTGACCTATGTGGTGTGTAGGTCTGACCTATGTGGTGTGTAGGTCTGACCTACGTGGTGTGTAGGTCTGACCTATGTTGTGTGTAGGTCTGTCCTATGTGGTGTGTAGGTCTGACCTATGTGGTGTGTAGGTCTGACCTATGTGGTGTGTATGTCTGACCTATGTGGTGTGTAGGTCTGACCTATGTGGTGTGTAATACTGACCTATGTGGTGTGTAGGTCTGACCTATGTGGTGTGTAGGTCTGAACTATGTAGTGTGTAGGTCTGACCTATGTGGTGTGTAGGTCTGACCTATGTGGTGTGTAGGACTGACCTATGTGGTGTGTAGGTCTGACCTATGTGGTGTGTAGATCTGACCTATGTGGTGTGTAGGTCTGACCTATGTGGTGTGTAGGTCTGACCTATGTGGTGTGTAGGTCTGACCTATGTGGTGTGTAGGTCTGTCCTATGTGGTGTGTAGGTATGACCTATGTGGTGTGTAGGTCTGACCTATGTGGTGTGTAGGTCTGACCTATGTGGTGTGTAGGTCTGTCCTATGTGGTGTGTAGGCCTGACCTATGTGGTGTGTAGGTCTGACCTATGTGGTGTGTAGGTCTGACCTATGTGGTGTGTAGGTCTGACCTATGTGGTGTGTAGGTCTGACCTACGTGGTGTGTAGGTCTGACCTATGTGGTGTGTAGGTCTGTCCTATGTGGTGTGTAGGTCTGACCTATGTGGTGTGTAGGTTTGACCTATGTGGTGTGTAGGTCTGACCTATGTGGTGTGTAATACTGACCTATGTGGTGTGTAGGTCTGACCTATGTGGTGTGTAGGTCTGAACTATGTAGTGTGTAGGTCTGACCTATGTGGTGTGTAGGACTGACCTATGTGGTGTGTAGGTCTGACCTATATGGTGTGTAGGTCTGACCTATGTGGTGTGTAGGTCTGACCTATGTGGTGTGTAGGACTGACCTATGTGATGTGTAGGTCTGACCTATGTGGTGTGTAGGTCTGACCTATGTGGTGTGTAGGTCTGACCTATGTGGTGTGTAGGTCTGACCTATGTGGTGTGTAGGTCTGACCTATGTGTTGTGTAGGTCTGTCCTATGTGGTGTGTAGGTCTGACCTATGTGGTGTGTAGGTCTGATCTATGTGGTGTGTAGGTCTGACCTATGTGGTGTGTAGGTCTGACCTATGTGGTGTGTAGGTCTGACCTATGTGGTGTGTAGGTCTGACCTATGTGGTGTGTAATACTGACCTATGTGGTGTGTAGGTCTGACCTATGTGGTGTGTAGGTCTGACCTATGTGGTGTGTAGGTCTGACCTATGTAGTGTGTAGGTCTGACCTATGTGGTGTGTAGGACTGACCTATGTGGTGTGTAGGTCTGACCTATATGGTGTGTAGGTCTGACCTATGTTGTGTGTAGGACTGACCTATATGGTGTGTAGGACTGACTTATGTGGTGTGTAGGTCTGACCTATGTGGTGTGTAGGTTTGACTTATATGGTGTGTAGGACTGACTTATGTGGTGTGTAGGGCTGACCTATGTGGTGTGTAGGACTGACCTATGTGGTGTGTAGGACTGACTTATATGGTGTGTAGGACTGACTTATGTGGTGTGTAGGACTGACCTATGTGGTGTGTAGGACTGACTTATATGGTGTGTAGGACTGACTTATGTGGTGTGTAGGGCTGACCTATGTGGTGTGTAGGTCTGACTTATATGGTGTGTAGGACTGACTTATGTGGTGTGTAGGACTGACCTATGTGGTGTGTAGGACTGGCTTATGGTGTGTAGGACTGACCTATGTGGTGTGTAGGACTGACTTATGTGGTGTGTAGGTCTGACCTATGTGGTGTGTAGGACTGACCTATGTGGTGTGTAGGACTGACTTATGTGGTGTGTAGGGCTGACCTATGTGGTGTGTAGGTCTGACCTATGTGGTGTGTAGGACTGACCTATGTGGTGTGTAGGACTGACCTATGTGGTGTGTAGGACTGACCTATGTGGTGTGTCGGCTTCTGAATGATTCTGTGTCAACGGTCAACAGTGCTGATTCAAAGTTGCAGCGCGAGTATACGTCGCTGACTGGACTCATACGCACCTCCCGGGTGCGTATGATCATACAGAATGTGAAAAAGACTTGAGAGTCATGGTAAGCAGAAATTTAAAGCCAAGACAGCAGTGCCTAAGTGTGCGCAACAAGGCCAACATATTACTAGGATTTATCTCAAGAAGTATAAGTAACAGAAGTCCAAGAGTTATTTTACACACTTATGCAACACATGGGAATCTTTATTGAAGAAACGTTTCGCCACACAGTGGCTTCATCAGTCCAATACAAAGTAGAGATGGGTAAGGAGAATGGTTTTCAAAACCATTTATCACATCTGTCAGACACTGCAACATCATGGGATCTTGGTACAAAAACTTCAACGCTTGCCCAACCTTTGGACGACGACCTACTTACACTAGTGGCAGGTCCCACTGTGATCCTGCCTCCTCCTGCTTCAACTCATCTCACCGCAGTATATAAGCCACCTCTCTGGCCCTATGCTGCACTTCCTACAAGAGTGATGGACTGAACACATCGATTCCAGGTTGAGGGACTGATTACCTCAAACTTCTACTCTCCTTACCCATCTCTACTTTGTATTGGACTGATGAAGCCACTGTGTGGCGAAACGTTTCTTCAGTAAAGATTCCCATGTGTTGCATAAGTGTCTCAATTCTTCAACTTGTCGGTTTTCAAAACCATTCATCACAGTTATTATACAGCTCTATACATCACTAGTGAGGCCTCATTTAGATTATGCCGCTCAGTTTTGGTCTCCTTACTATAGGATGGATATAGACTCATTGGAGAACATACAGAGAAGAAGGACTAAAATGATTTACTGTGTAAGGAATCACCGGTATGAAGATAGACTTAAAGCCTTAAATCTCCACTCTCTGGAGAGGCGTAGAATGAGGGGAGATATCATCGAAGTGTATAAGTGGATGATGGGCATAAACAAAGGCGACAGTAATAAAGTACTGATGATGTCGAACCAGGTAAGAACCAGAAATAACGGATTTAAGTTAGATAAATTTAGATTTAGGAAGGACATAGGTAAATACTGGCTTTCGAACTTGTGGATGTTAAAACTTACAGATATCTTGGTGTAGATGTACCCTTTAACAAATCCACTATACCACAACTAAACAAGAAATGCAAAGCTAGGCTAAATGCTCTCAAAGCTGTTGCTGGCTACAATCCCAACTATGGTGCTAATGTGAGAATCGTGAGAATGATGTACATAGCCTATGTTAGGTCCTTAATTGATTATGCTGCTCCCATGTTGATATTAGCTAGAGAAAGTTCTCTCCGACCCTTGGAGTTAATGCAAAATGAAGCTCTCAGGATTATTCTTGGCTGTCCCAGATCTACAAAAGTTCTTAACATGAGGAAGGAGCTTGGTATTTCTAGTATCAGTGATAGGATTGTTGAAATTAACACTGTACTCGGTATTAGAATGTTGAGAAACGAACCAGACACTGTCACAGTGAATCTTACCAAGTGTCTAGAGGTAAATACACACAGATCTAAATGGATTGTGAAAACGTGCAATTGCATTAAGTTTTATAACCTACATGAACTGTATCACTGTAGGCAACAAGAGCATTTCACCCCTCCATGGAAGATGTGTTCATTTAATATCACATACCTACAAGTCCCTCCCAAGAAGCTCATTGCTAGTAATCCCTTTCTTAAATCTCTTGTTAGAGCAACTGCTCAAGAAGAAATTTCTCACCTAGCTGGTAGTAATAAGTTATCACAAGTTATATACACTGATGGATCTAAACAGGAGTCTTCTGGCAGGGCTGCATCTGCTCTTGTTGCCACCTCCCTAGTTAAGAACGATAATAAATTTGTTGAGTTATGCATAAGAATTAATTTAACAACTGGGCGTCTACACTGCAAACTGAATTGTTTGCAATCCTAATGGCGCTAAAGCTAACCTATGACACTGAGCTTGACTCTATCATCATTACTGATTCTATGTCATCATTGAAGGCTCTTGACTCATATAATGACTCCAACAACATGCTCATTGGGGAAGCCAGGTATAGATACTCAAAAATTAGCGACAAAGGAATTAATGTACAATTGCTATGGATCCCATCACACATTGGATTACTCCTTCATGATAAAGTTGATATGTTAGCCAAGAAGAGTACCCAGAAGGAGAATGTAGAATATAACTTTGGTATAACTGTGTCTAGCATTAGGAATAATATTAGGAGAGAAGTAAATAATGAAAATTATTGTTATAGGAATGCAGTTAGAAGCCTGAGTAGATCTATAACCCACTATGATAACATGAACGTAGATAAGTATGTTTATGGAGCGAACATTAAAATGGTATAAAATACCGACAGGTTGTTAGGTAAGACACATATGCAACAGTTAGGTATCTTTATTATGAAACGTTTCGCCTACACAGTAGGCTTCTTCAGTCAAGTACAGAAAAGTTGATAGAAGCAGAAGATACTTGAAGACGACGTCTTCAAGTTTCTTCTGCTTCTATCAACTTTTCTGTACTTGACTGAAGAAGCCTACTGTGTAGGCGAAACGTTTCACAATAAAGATACCTAACTGTTGCATATGTGTCTTACCTAACAACATGTTTATGGAGCAACTTGCAATGTGAACAGACTGACTGATGTTGTAGTGGCCAGGCTTAGGCTTGGTTACAAGTACTTCTGGCAGTTTGAGAGACACACAATGATGATCAAACTAAATGTAAATTATGTGATCAGGCATATGGTCACTCTCTTGAACACTATGTGCTTAATTGTCCACTTATTGAGGAATACAGAGACAGACAGTATAATAACCTATGTGACATGTCAAGATTTAATGAAAATAAGATACCAGATATACTAAGCAAATTTCCTAAATTTGCTTGTAACAGATAAGTGAACTATAGATATGTAGATATAAATCCATATGTATTCCTGTTAACCCTTTGGGGCCTAGTTCCTAGGCCTTTTGTGTATCCATATGCTCTCGCGCTACCGTCCACAGGATGGATATGGGGTGCACAATAAACTAGCCACTTCGGTGGCAAAATCTAAAAATCTCTGTGGATGCGGTGAAACAATCTTCCAAGTAGGGTGATAGAGGCAAGGACCTTGGGTGCCTTTAAAAACAGGTTGGTAAATATATGAGTGGGAGGGGCTGGGTTTGATTGTTGTTGTGGATACGGGAGTAAATTCTTGGGTAGTTTAGGGTAGGGGTGGTTTTGATGAGGACCTGCCTTGTATGAGCCAGTAGGCCTTCTGCAGTGTTCCTCCATTCTTATGTTCTTATATACGCAGATCAAGCTTTCATTGTGGCGATGTTTCGCTCTACAATAACCTTCATGAAGTCGAAACGCACAGTGCCAAGCTTACTCCCAAGGCAAACCTGCACAAAATTGGGCATAGCAGCAGCGGTCTATGTCTAATATATAATAGTTACATAGTGTGAGCAGAAGGTATGTTTTCCTCTCATACTGCATCATACAGGATGAAGAATGTATGACTGTGGGTCTTGCTAGGTACGTCTCTCATACAGGTTTCTTCCTTTCATCCTCCTCCTCCTCCTCCTCCAGGTAGGCCTTCCATGGGGTCCTAGAGGATCCTCAGCCTTCGTTTATTCAATCCTAAGTCTCTTCCAACCCTATATCTCTTCCAGTCCTACGTTTCTTCCAATCCTACGTCTCTTCCAATCCTACGTCTCTTCCAATCCTACGTCTCTTCCAATCCTACGTCTCTTCCAATCCTACGTCTCTTTTAGTCCTACGTCTTTTTCAATCCTACGTCTCTTTCAATCCTACGTCTCTTTCAATCCTACGTCTCTTCCAGTTCTACGTCTCTTTCAATCGTACGTCTTTTTCAATCCTACGTCTCTTTCAATCCTACGTCTCTTTCAATCCTACGTCTCTTCCAGTTCTACGTCTCTTTCAATCGTACGTCTCTTCCAATCCTACGTCTCTTCCAATCCTACGTCTCTTCCAATCCTACGTCTCTTTCAGTCCTACGTCTCTTTCAATCCTACGTCTCTTTCAGTCCTACGTCTCTTTCAATCGTACGTCTCTTTCAGTCCTACGTCTCTTTCAATCCTACGTCTCTTCCAGTTGTATGTCTCTTTCAATCCTACGTCTCTTTCAATCCTACGTCTCTTCCAGTCCTACGTCTCTTTCAATCCTACGTCTCTTCCAGTTCTACGTCTCTTTCAATCGTACGTCTCTTCCAATCCTACGTCTCTTCCAATCCTACGTCTCTTCCAATCCTACGTCTCTTTCAGTCCTACGTCTCTTTCAATCCTACGTCTCTTTCAGTCCTACGTCTCTTTCAATCGTACGTCTCTTTCAGTCCTACGTCTCTTTCAATCCTACGTCTCTTTCAATCCTACGTCTCTTCCAGTTCTACGTCTCTTTCAATCGTACGTCTTTTTCAATCCTACGTCTCTTTCAATCCTACGTCTCTTTCAATCCTACGTCTCTTCCAGTTCTACGTCTCTTTCAATCGTACGTCTCTTCCAATCCTACGTCTCTTCCAATCCTACGTCTCTTCCAATCCTACGTCTCTTTCAGTCCTACGTCTCTTTCAATCGTACGTCTCTTTCAGTCCTACGTCTCTTTCAATCCTACGTCTGTTCCAGTCCTACGTCTCTTCCAATCCTACGTCTCTTCCAGTTCTACGTTTCTTCCAATCCTACGACTCTTCCAATCATACGTCTCTTCCAATCCTACGTCTCTTCCAATCCTACGTCTCTTCCAATCCTACGTCTCTTTCAATCCTACGTCTCTTTCAGTCCTACGTCTCTTTCAATCCTACGTCTCTTTCAATCCTACGTCTCTTCCAGTTCTACGTCTCTTTCAATCCTACGTCTCTTCCAGTCCTACGTCTCTTCCAATCCTACGTCTCTTTCAGTCCTACGTCTCTTCCAATCCTACGTCTCTTTCAGTCCTACGTCTCTTTTAATCCTACGTCTCTTTCAATCCTACGTCTCTTCCAATCCTACGTCTCTTTCAATCCTACGTCTCTTTCAGTCCTACGTCTCTTTCAATCCTACGTCTCTTTCAATCCTACGTCTCTTCCAGTTCTACGTCTCTTTCAATCCTACGTCTCTTCCAGTCCTACGTCTCTTCCAATCCTACGTCTCTTTCAGTCCTACGTCTCTTCCAATCCTACGTCTCTTTCAGTGACTTAAGAAATCGTAATGACACGATTGCAAATAAACCATACCCCCGGCCGGGATTGAACCCGCGGTCATAGAGTCTCAATGACCGCGGGTTCAATCTCTTTCAGTCCTACGTCTCTTCCAATCCTACGTCTCTTCCAGTCCTACGTCTCTTCCAATCCTACGTCTCTTTCAGTCCTACGTCTCTTCTAATCCTACGTCTCTTTCAGTCCTACGTCTCTTTTAATCCTACGTCTCTTTCAATCCTACGTCTCTTCCAATCCTAGGTCTCTTCCAATCCTACGTCTCTTCCAGTTCTACGTCTCTTTCGAATATCTTATTTCAATTCCTTCCTCTTGAGGACATAATAAGCCTTATCTATGTTAAGTTCCTGGGTTATCCTGGGTTACTAACCCTCTGGGTTAATAATCTTTTGATGAAATGATGGAATTCCTGCTCAGACTGACTCCCCGTCTGACCTGCTGACGCCTCCGTCCTGACACTTACCTCTCTTGTATTTGAAGTATTAGTACAAAGTGCTACACCATCTCAGTGTCAGCCTGAATTAGTGCCAGCCTATGTTAGAGCCAGCCTGTGTTGGAGCTAGTCTGTGTTAGTGCCAGTCTGTGTAAGTGGCAGCCTGTGTCAGTGGCAGCCTGTGTTAGTACTAGCCTGTGTCAGTGCCAGTCTGTGTTAGTGCCAGTCTGTGTTAGTGCCAGTCTGTGTTAGTGCCAGCTTGTGTTACTGCCAGCTTGTGTTAGTGCCAGGCTGTCTTACAGAGACACAGACATGAGGAAGGGAAAGAGTTAGGGAGAAAACAAGGACAGAAGATGGGTGTGGGGGGGGGAAGTAATGGATTTGTGATAATGTGGAGGGGGGGTGAGAAAAGCATTTTGAAGGGTAAGGGGGAGATTGAGGGGGAGGCGCTCCCTTACCCCCTCCCCTTCATTCATGCCAGAATGATGACCTCACCGCCACGGTGCCGGTGATGCTCTCATGTGACAACAATGCCGGGATAATGCCTTACTATTGCGATTTGTGCTGCCATACAGAGCTCTATGCTGCCCTGAATGCCGCCACCGAAGGCTCTGTGCTGTCCTTGGATGCTGCCATACAGAGCTCTATGCTGCACTGACTTCTTGCAATATCCCACAGTAGAATAATAATTCCCAGATGAATTACATATCAGTGTACGTAGAAAGGAGTGGATGGTTATAGTTGAGAGTGCAAAAGAAAGGAAACGAGATGGAGGGTGAGTGAGTGCGTCTGAGTGCGTACGTGTTAGTGTATACGTCCGACATAGAGATAATGGGCTGAATGGCACACACTGACGGATGTTAGACAGAGATGTGTTTGTTTTTGTTTAAGAAACTATGTGCAGTTATCCTCCCTCAGCTCGTTATAAACTAAGAGCTTCTCCAAGAGCTCTCTTGGGTGAGGTTACTCCTGAATCACCATCAGCTCAGCTACTGGGTTAAGCCCTGGTTCTTTCCCTCTTACAATAAACCCTTCCTCTAACCAACCTATTCTTCCTCTATCCCCACTTCACCACTCACCCCTTCTTGGGGTCTTACCTAGAATCTATCGAATCGAATCGGGTGAGGTTCCGTGGGCTGTTTGTCTGAGTGAGGTGTGTGGCTGTCTTCCCTGGACAGATGTATGGCTGTCTTCTTTGGACAGATGTATGGCTGTCTTAACCGGACAGATGTATGGCTTTGGATTCTAACAGGGACACGGCTGTCGAGATTAGTCTGTCTCGTGGGTGCTCTTTCACGTACCACGGACATGTTGATCAAGGCCTGCAGGTTGTACTGTGGCCTAAGACATAGGAGACGTGTCGGAACCCTCGACTGAGGAGACTGACGCTTGGAGATCAAAAATTCAAGAGGAACTTCTGACTCAATGCAGTCTCGTGGCCACAGTTAACACAAGTACTGGCCACAGTTAACACGAGTACTGGCCACAGTTAACACGAGTACTGGCCACAGTTAACACGAGTACTGGCCACAGTTAACACAAGTACTGGCCACAGTTAACCCAAGTACTGGCCACAGTTAACACAAGTACTGGCCACAGTTAACACAAGTACTGGCCACAGTTAACACGAGTACTGGCCACAGTTAACACAAGTACTGGCCACAGTTAACACAAGTACTGGCCACAGTTAACACAAGTACTGGCCACAGTTAACACAAGTACTGGCCACAGTTAACACAAGTACTGGCCACAGTTAACACAAGTACTGGCCACAGTTAACACAAGTACTGGCCACAGTTAACACAAGTAATGGTCACAGTTAACACAAGTACTGGCCACAGTTAACACAAGTAATGGTCACAGTTAACACAAGTACTGGCCACAGTTAACACAAGTACTGGCCACAGTTAACACAAGTACTGGTCACAGTTAACACAAGTACTGGCCACAGTTAACACAAGTACTGGCCACAGTTAACACAAGTACTGGTCACAGTTAACACAAGTAATGGTCACAGTTAACACAAGTACTGATGACTTATACCTGTTTACCTGTGATGTCGTCTTTCACACCTCCTCTGGTGGACACTTTACGATTTGTATAAATGCAAAGTCAATCACTAAATTAAAAAAAAAAATTCAGTCCAAAAAATGAGTTATATTGTTATTTAAAAAGTATTAAGGCGACATATTAAGTTAATCCTATTATAAATCAATTTCAAAGGGGACTAAAGTAAAGTAATATGTAGCTAACTTCAGCTGACAGCCAGTGGTGACCCCAAGCTAGTGGTGACCCCAAGCTAGTGGTGACCCCAAGCTAGTGGTGACCCCAAGCTAGTGGTGACCCCAAGCTAGTGGTGACCCCAAGCTAGTGGTGACCCCAAGCTAGTGGTGACCCCAAGCTAGTGGTGACCCCAAGCTAGTGGTGACCCCCAAGCTACTGGTGACCCCAAGCTAGTGGTGACCCCCAAGCTAGTGGTGACCCCAAGCTAGTGGTGACCCCAAGCTAGTGGTGACCCCAATCTAGTGGTGACCCCAAGCTAGTGGTGACCACAAGATAGTGGTGACCCCAAGCTAGTGGTGACCCCAAGCTAGTGGTGACCCCAAGCTAGTGGTGACCCCAAGCTAGTGGTGACCCCAAGCTAGTGGTGACCCCAAGCTAGTGGTGACCCCAAGCTAGTGGTGACCCCAAGCTAGTGGTGACCCCAAGCTAGTGGTGACCCCCAAGCTAGTGGTGACCCCAAGCTAGTGGTGACCCCCAAGCTAGTGGTGACCCCAAGCTAGTGGTGACCCCAAGCTAGTGGTGACCCCAAGCTAGTGGTGACCCCAAGCTAGTGGTGACCCCAAGCTAGTGGTGACCCCAAGCTAGTGGTGACCCCAAGCTAGTGGTGACCCCAAGCTAGTGGTGACCCCAAGCTAGTGGTGACCCCAAGCTAGTGGTGACCCCAAGCTAGTGGTGACCCCAAGCTAGTGGTGACCCCAAGCTAGTGGTGACCCCAAGCTAGTGGTGACCCCAAGCTAGTGGTGACCCCAAGCTTATTGGTAAGCTGGATAACTCGAAACAAAAGCGTTGAAGCGTCGTGGTGAGCTTGGTTACATTTATAAAGGTTAAAGCCTATCACCTACACGAGGGTCATTAAGGCTTCAGGTCACCTGTTCACTGCCAGCCAAAAAATATATATTACTACGTGAAACAGAGACTGGACCACCAGTGTGCATATACACACAGAGACGTGACTCCTGTGTACTCACCTCTTGGTGGTTGCAGGGGTCGATTCACCGCTCCTGGTCACTACTGTGTGTTACCTCTCGTATACACATGTTAATTCTACAGAATTCAAGGTTCACTGACGGCTGAAACGGGATTCTGAGAAACTAGGTAAGAATCATGAGTCTGTCAGCGGATATTCTGACGCTTAAACTCGCTAAACTAACTATACACGCAATGACCCTATAGAAAGTTAGTTACGCAGTATAAGATGCGATAATTACGTGAATAATGTTAAAGAAACGTCGATAAGGAATGTATTTGCCGCGTCACCAACCGGAAAAGACCCGGGCTGGGACAACACCGGCGGACCCACAATAATCAGGAATGTATTTGGCTGATAATTCAGTGTCCGTGGTTGTACAGAAGGTAAACAAAACGTGGGGGAGGAGGGGGGGTAGACAGTACGGAGGTGGCCGCACGCTACTGTAAATACTAACGATATATGCAAGCTAGTATCTTCATTTTTTTGTTTTACGAAAGAATTTAGCGTCAAGACGCATCAACGATATAACACTCCTCTTCCCTAGACACCTCCCTTCCCCCCTACACCTCCCTTCCCCCTACACCGACCTTCCCCCTACACCGACCTTCCCCCTACACTCTTCCTTTCCCTCTACACTCACTCAGCTTCACACCTCTTCTGTTTACACTTTACACCCATTCATCTCCCCCTCCCTCCATTCCTCGCCCCCTTCTCTTCCCTACCTCTCACCCCTTCCTTCCTCCCCTTCACAGCCTCTTGCCTTCCCTCCTCCTCATTATCTCTTCCTCCCACTAGTGCGTTCTTTCTGGCCACTGAAGGTGGTAAACTTCTGGTCATAGCCACTCTGGCCACCTGCAAATGAGGAGATATACAAAATAAACACACGTGTGTGTGTGTGTGTGTGTGTGTGTGTGTGTGTGTGTGTGTGTGTGTGTGTATGTGTGTGTGTGTACTCACCTAAATGTGCTTGCAGGGGTCGATTCATCGCTCCTGGCCTCGCCTCTTAACTGGTCGCTACTAGGTCCAATCTCTCCTTGCTCCATGAGCTTTATCATACCTCTTCTTAAAGTTATGTATGGATTCTGCCTCTACTACACCACTCTCCAGAATATTCCACTTCCAGACAACTCTATGACTTAAGAAATACTTCCTAACATCCCTGTGACTCATCTGAGCCTTCAGCTTCCAGCTGTAACCCCTTGTTGCTGCGTCCCATCTCTGGAACATCTTGTCTCTGTCCACCTTGTCGATTCCTCTGTCTTTCATATGTAGTTATCATGTCTCCACTATCCCTCCTGTCCTCCACTGCCGTCACGTCGATTTCCTTTAACCTCGTCTCGTAGGGCATATCCCTATGCTCCGGGACTAGTCTCGTTGCACATTTGCACTTTCTGTTCTTTCTTGACGTGCCTGACCAGGTTTGGGTTCCAAACTGGTGCTGCATACTCCAATATGGACCTGATGTACACTGTGTACATAGTCCTGAAGGATTCCTTACTGAGGGATCGGAAGGCTATTCTTAGAAATCGTAATGACACGATTGCAAACAAACCATACCCCCGGCCGGGATTGAACCCGCGGTCAGAGAGTCTCAAAACTCCAGACCGTCGCGTTAGCCACTAGACCAGCTAGCCACAATAAGATTCATCCAACTAGGTATATTTCTACACCATAGGAAGGTTAGCACAGGCACCACTGTGACCACAAATGCAAGTCATGTTGACGGCAGTGAGGGGACTTGAGCTAGAGTTCGTCACGGCCACGCTAGCTGGAGATTCGTCTGTAAAAACTTGCATTTGTGGTCAGAGTGGTGCCTGTGCTAACCTTCATATGGTGTAGAAATATACCTAGTTGGACGAATCTTATTGTGGCTAGCTGGTCTAGTGGCTAACGCGACGGTCTGGAGTTTTGAGAGTCTCTGACCGCGGGTTCAATCCCGGCCGGGGTATGGTTTGCTATTCTTAGGTTTGCTAGTCGACCATATGCTACAACAATTATTTGGTTGATGTGCGCCTCAGATGTGTTCGGTATTATGCTCACCCCAAGATCCTTTTCCTTGAGTAAAGTTTGCAGTCTTCGACCCCTTAGATTATACTCTTCGGTTCTTGTTTGCCCTTTCCCGATCTTCATAACTATGCACTTGGTGAGGTTAAACTCTAGGAGCCAGTTGCTGGACCAGGCTTGCAGCTTGTCTTCCAGGCCCCTTTGTAGTCCTGCCTGATCCTCATCCGACTGAATTCTCCTCATTAGCTTCACATCATCTGGAAACAGGCACATTTCTGAGTCTATCCTTTTCGTCATGTCATTCACATACACCAGAAACGGCACGGGTCCTAGGACCGACCCCTTTGGAATTCCGCTCGTCATAGGCGCCCAGTCTGACACCTCGTCTCGTACCATGATTCGCTGTTGCCTTCCTGTCAGGTATTCTCTGATCCATTGCAGTTCCTTTCCTGTTATACCTTCCTCGTCCTGCAACTTTTGCACTAATCTCTTGTGGGAACTGTGTCAAAAGCCTTCTTACAGTCTAACAAAACGCAATTTACCCACCCCACTCTCTCTTGCATCACCGCTGTCACCCTGTCATAGAACTCCAATAGGTTTGTGACACAGGATTTCCCTTAATGAAACCGTGCTGGTTGTCGTGAATAAGCTCATTCCTTTCTAGGTGCTCCACCTTTCTTTTCCTGATAATCTTCTCCATGACTTTGCATACTATGCATGTCAGTGACACTGGTCTGTAGTTTAGTGTGGGGTATCTGTGTCCTTTCTTAAGAATTGGGACTACATTTGCTGTCTTCCACACCTCAGGTAGTCGCCCTGTTTCGATAGATGTCTTGAAGATTGTTGTTAGTGGTACACAGAGTGCCTCAGCTTCCTCTCTCAGGACCCATAGAGAGATGTTGTCCAGCCCCATCGCCTTTGAGGTATCGAGCTTGCTTAGAAGCCTCTTCACCTCCTTCTCGATTGGGTGTATTGTGTCCAGCACTTGATGGCGTACCCCACCACTCCAGCTTTCTGGATATCTTTCTCTCTCCTCTGTGAACACTTCTTTAAATCTCATGTTTAGCTCCTCACATACCTCTTGGTCGTTTCTTGTGATCTCTCCTCCTTCTTCTTCAGCCTGTTTACCTGGTCCTTGACTGTTGTTTTCCTCCTGTTATGACTGTACAGCAGCTTTGGGTCAGACTTGGCTTTCACTGCTATGTCATTTTCGTATTGCCGTTGGGCCTCCCTCCTTATCTGTGCATATTCATTTCTGACTCTTCGACTAATCCCGTAATTTTCCTGGGTCCTTTGCTATCTATACTTCTTCCATTCTCTAGCAAACTTGGTTTTGGCCGCTCTATGCCTTTGGGTTAACCAAGGGCACGTCTTGGCCTTCTCATTATTCCTGTTATCCTTGGGTACAAATCTCTCCTCGGCTTCATTGCATATTGTTGTCACATATTCCAACATATCATCTACTGATTTTCCTGCCAATTCTCATTCCCACTGAACCTCGTGAAGGAAGTCCCTCATGCCTGTTTAGTCCCTTCTTTTGTAGTGTAGCTTCATTCCGTGTGTGTGTGTGTGTGTGTGTGTGTGTGTGTGTGTGTGTGTGTGTGTGTGTGTGTGTGTGTGTGTGTGTACTCACCTAATTGTACTCACCTAATTGTGGTTGCAGGCGTCGAGGCTCAGCTCCTGGCCCTGCCTCTTCACCGACCGCTACTAGGTCCTCTCTCCCCCTGCTCCGAGAGCTTTATCATACCTCGTCTTAAAACTATGTAGAGTTCTTGCCTCCACTACATCGCTTGCGAAACTATTGTACTTCCTAACTACCCTATGACTGAAGAAATACTTCCTAACATCCCTTTGGCTCATCTGAGTCTTCAGCTTCCAACTGTGACCCCTTGTTTCTGTGTCCCATCTCTGGAACATCCTGTGTCTGTCCACCTTATCTATTCCACGCAGTATTTTGTATGTCGTTATCATGTCTCCCCCTGACCCTCCTGTCCTCCAGTGTTGTCAGACCGATTTCCCTTAACCTTTCTTCATAGGACATACCCCTTAGCTCTGGAACTAGCCTTGTTGCAAACCTTTGCACTCTCTCTAATTTCTTGACCAGGTGTGGGTTCCAAACTGGTGCTGCGTACTCCAGTATGGGCCTGACGTACACAGTGTATAAAGTCTTGAACAATTCCTTACTGAGGTACCGGAAAGCTATTCTCAGGTTTGCCAAGCGCCCATATGCCGCAGCAGTTATCTGGTTAATGTGTGCTTCTGGCGATGTACTCGGTATTATACTCACTCCTAGGTCTTTCTCCTTGAGTGAGATTTGCAGCCATTGGCCTCCTAGCCTATACTCTGTCTGCGGTCTTCTTTGCTCTCCTCCGATCTTCATGACTTTGCATTTGGCGGGGTTAAATTCTAGGAGCCAGTTTCTGGACCACGCATGCAGCCTGTCCAGGTCTCTTTGTAGACCTGTCTGGTCTGTGTCTGATTTAATTCTCCTCATTAACTTCACGTCATCTGCAAACAGGGACACTTTTGAGTCTATCCCTTCCATCATGTTCACATATACCAAGAATAGCACTGGTCGCAGGACTGACCCCTGTGGGACCCCGCTCGTCACTGGCGCCCACTGTGATACCTCATCACGAACCAT
Organism: Cherax quadricarinatus; assembly: GCF_038502225.1. Taxonomy (NCBI): domain Eukaryota; kingdom Metazoa; phylum Arthropoda; class Malacostraca; order Decapoda; family Parastacidae; genus Cherax; species Cherax quadricarinatus. The sequence goes on along the minus strand of NC_091312.1, from coordinate 4,172,053 downwards.
GACTCGCTGTTGCCTCCCTGTTAGGTTTTCTCTGATCCATTGCAGTGCCCTTCCTGTTATACATGCCTGTTCCTTTAGCTTCTGTACTAATCTCTTGTGAGAAACTGTGTCGAAGGCCTTCTTTCAGTCCAAGAAAATGCAATCAACCCACCCCTCCCTCTTATTTCTTACTTCAGTTACCTTGTCATAAAACTAGTCGGGTTGTGACACAGGATTTGCCTTCCATGAATCCGTCCTGGCTGTCGTTTATAATCTTGTTCCGCTCCAGGTGCTCCACCACTCTCCTACTGATAATCTTTTCCAAGACTTTGAATACCTTACACGTCAGTGACACTGGTCTATAATTTAGTGCTTCATTTCTGTCTCCCTTCTTAAAGATGGGGACTACATTTGCCTTCTTCCGTACTTCAGGTAGCTGCCCAGTTTCAAGGGAAGTGTTGAAGATTTTGGTTAATGGCACACGTAGTGTCCCTGCTCCCTCTCTAAGGACTCATTGAGAGATGTTGTCCAGTCCCACCGCTTTTGAGATATCAAGGTCACTTAGGAGCTTCTTCACCTCCTCCTCAGTTGTGTGTAATTCATCCAACACTTGTTGGTATATCCCTTGTTGCTGTACCCACACTGTTTTGTCTTGCCGTTGTCCCTTCAGCCTCCACTGTAAATACTTCCTGAAATCTCATGTTGAGCTCCTCACATACCTCCTGGTCATTTCTTGTGAGCTCCCCACCTTCTTTCCTCAGCCTGATTACCTGGTCCTTGACTGTTGTCTTCCTCCTGATGTGGCTGCAGAGTAGTTTCAGGTCAGACTTGACTTTCGATGCTATGTCATTTTCATACTGCCGCTGCGCCTTTCTCCTTATCTGTGCATGCTCGTTTCTGGCTCGTCGACTAATCTCTTTATTCTCCTGAGTCCTTTACCTTCTGTACTTTTTCCATTCTCTAGAGCACTTAGTTTTTGCTTCCCTGCACCTTCGGGTAAACCAAGGGCTCGTTCTGTCCTTCCCATTATTTCTGTTACCCTTGGGAACAAACCTTTCCTCTGCCTCCTTGCATTTTGTTGTTACAAAGTCCATCATTTCGTTTACTGATTTTCCTACCAACTCCTGTTCTCACTGAACCTCCTGCAGAAAGGTCCTCATTCCTGTGTAGTCCCCCCTTTTATAGTTTAGCTTTTCCCTTTCTACTCCTGTTACCCTCTCCACTTTTAGCTCCACTATGTATTTAAATCTCAAAAGTACGTGGTCACTAGCTCCAAGGGGCCTTTCATATGTGATGTGCTCAATGTCTGAGCTACTCAGGGTGAACACAAGGTTCAGTCTTGCTGGTTCATCCTCCCCTCTCTCTCTCTGGCAGTATCCCTAACATGTTGGTGCATGAGATTTGCCAGCACCACATCCATCATCTTGGCTCTCCATGTTTCGGGACCTCCATGTGGCTCTAGGTTTTTCCAATCAATCTCCCTGTGATTGAAGTCGCCCATGACCAGTAACTTCGCTCTACTCGAGTGAGCCCTTCTTGACATCTCAGCTAGTGTGTCCACCATTGCTCTATTGCACTTATCATATTCCTCTCTTAGCCTCCTGCAGTTCTGTGGTGGGTTATACATCACTGCAATGACTACCTTGTGTTCCCTTGACTGAACTGTACCTACTATGTAATCCCTTTCTTCAATCTCGTCCATACCTTCCATTTCTTGATAACCCCACCAGTAGTGCAACCCCTCCTCCCCCCTGCTCCTTCTATCCTTTCTCAGGATCTGATATCCTGGTGGGAAGATTACATCTGTTATTATCCCAGTGAGTTTTGTTTCTGTAACCGCTACGATTCTTTCATGCCACTCCTCACTTTTATTCATTATTCCATCTGCGTTCGTGTACCAAACCTTCAACTTCTTTTCAATAACTGTGGTCTGGGGAGAGAGGTGGGTTAGGGGGAGCAGGTGCCCTGGCAGGGGGGCCTATAGGGGGTTGGTGTGGGGGTGGGATCTGTGGTGTGGGGTGTGGGGGCAGAGGGCCTATGGGGGGTTTCAGTTGGGGTGGTGGTGAGGGGGATGGAGGGAGAGGGCCTATGGGGGGTTACAGTGGGAAAGGGGGTTGCGGTGAGAGGGATGGGGATAGAGGGTACATTGTGTGGGTTACTGTGGGTTTCTGTGGGGGTGGGGTTTGTGCTGAGGGGGATGGGGGCAGAGGGTACAGTAAGTGGGTTTTGGGTTAGGTCGTTTGATTGTTTTGGGATTGCCATGGTTGTGTTCCTTCTGTGGGTGGTACTGGAAGGGGTTGTATTTGTTCTTCCACGTGGGCCTAATTTCTCCTGCTCTCCACCTTCCTTGCCTCCCACTCCTCCTTGCGATGTTGCACCCTCTCTTTCAGTGCCATCCTTTCTTCTTGTGTTCTGTCTCGGTCGAGGTACACACTCTGGAACGCCTGATTGTCCCTTAGGCGTGCTTTCTCCTGCAGGATCCGGTTTTGAGCTACTCTGCCTTGAAAATCACTTTGACTGGACGTTTTTTTCCTCACAAACCACCCAATTCTCCAAAAATTTATCAGTTGGGTCATGTCGTCCTCTCCTATTGCTTTCATGATGCTTTCAATCTTTTTTTCTCCTCTTGTTTCCTTGCCTCGTAAGTTTCCCCATCTACTTCTTGGAGCTCATAGACAAAAATGGCCTTCTCCCTTTGACTCCCCTACTGTGCTTCCCTGAGTATCCTCTGATTCGAATTAGTTCCTGCCATTGACGGGTTGTTTCTTACTGTCTTTCCCCTATCTGGTGTCCCTGTGCTTATCTGTTCCTGGACACAGCAGTTGTCTGTTAGAGCCTCTGTGTATAGCTTAGCTCCTTCATTAACTTTAGCCCCTTCATTAGTTCTTGCTGTTCTCCCTGCCTTTTTCCAGGCCCAGGTGTGTGTGTGTGTGTGTGTGTGTGTGTGTGTGTGTGTGTGTGTGTGTGTGTGTGTGTGTGTGTGTGTGTGTGTGTGTGTGTGTGTGTGTGTATGTATGTGTATTCACCTAGTTGTGGTTGCAGGGGTCGATTCATAGCTCCTGGTCCCGCATCTTTACTGGCCGCTACTGGGTCACTCTCCCTGCACCATGAGCTTTATCATACCTCTACTTAAAGCTATGAATGGATCCTACCTCCACTAAATCGCTTCCCAAACTATTCCACTTCCTGACTACTCTGTGACTGAAGAAATACTTCCTAACATCCATGTGATTCATCTGAATCTTCAACTTCCAACTGAGTCCCTTTGTTGCTGTGTCCCATTTCTGAAACATTATGTCTCTGTCCATCTTGTCAATTCCTCTCAGTATTTTGTATGTCGTTATCATGTCCCCCCTATCTCTCCTGTCCTCAGTGTCGTCAGGTCGATTTCCCTTAACCTCTCTTCGAAGGACATACCCCTTCGCTCTGGGACTAGCCTTGTTGCAAACCTTTGCACTTTCTCTAGTTTCTTTACGTGCTTGGCTAGGTGTGGGAGCTAAACTGGTGCTGCATACTCCAATATGGGCCTAACGTACGCGGTGTACAGGGTCCTGAACGATTCCTTATTAAGATGGCGGAATACTATTCTTAGGTTTGCTAGGCGCCCATATGCTGCAGCAGTTATTTGGATGATGTGCGCCTCAGGAGATGTGCCTGGTGTTATACTCACACCAAGATCTTTTTCCATGAGTGAGGTCTGTAGTCTCTGGCCCCCTAGACTGTACTCCATCTGCGGTCTTCTTTGCCCTTTCCCAATCTTTATTACTTTGCACTTGGTGGGGTTGAACTCCAGGAGCCAATTGCTGGATCAGGTCTGCAGCCTGTCCAGATCCCTTTGTAGTTCTGCCTGGTTCTCGTCCGATTGAATTCTTCTCATCAACCTCACATCATCTACAAACAGGGACACTTCAAAGTTTATTCCTTCCGACATATCGTTCAGAAATACCAGAAATAGCACCGGTCCTAGGACTGACTCTTGTGGAGCCCCACTCGTCACAGACGCCCACTCTGACACCTCGCTGTGTACCATGACTCGCTGCTGTTTTACTGACAGGTATTCCCTGATCCATTGTAGTGCCTTCCCTGTTATCCATGCCTGGTCCTCAAGTTTTTGCACTAATCTATTGCGTGGAACTGTGCCAAACGCCTTCTTACAGTCCAAGAAAATGCAGTCTACCCACCCCTCTCTCTCTTGTCTTACTGCTGTCACCCTGTCATAGAACTCCAGTAAGTTTGTGACACAGGATTTCCCATACCTGAAACCATGTTGGCTGTTGTTGATAAGCTCATTTCTTTCTAGGAGTTCCACCACTCTTCTCCTGATATCTTCTCCATGACTTTGCATACAATACATATCAGTGACATTAGTCTATAGCATAGTGCTTCGTGTCTGTCTCCTATTTTAAAAATTGGGACTACGTTTGCTGTCTTCCATACCTCAGGTAATCTCCATGTTTCGATAGATGTGTTGAATATTGTTGTCAGGTGTACACATAGTGCCTCTGCACCCTCTCTCAGGGCCCATGGAAAGATGTTATCTGGCTCCATCGCCTTTGAGGTATTTAGCTCGCTCAGCAGCCCCTTCACTTCTTCTTCGGTTGTATGTATTGTGTCCAACACTTGGTAGTATACTCCACCTCTCCATCTTTCTGGAGTCCGTTCTGTCTCCTTTGTGAACACTTCTTTGAGTATCATGTTGAGTTCCTCACATACTTCGCGGTCGTTTCTTGTGATCTCTCCTCTTTCCTTCCTTAGCCTGATTACCTGGTTCTTGACTGTTGCTTTCCTCCTGATGTGGCTGTACAACAGCTTTGGGTCATATGTGGCTTTCGCTGCTATGTCATTTTCATATTGTCGTGGGCCTCCCTTCTTACCTGTGCATATTTATTTCTGCCTCTACGACTGTTCTGCTTATTCTCCTGGGTCTTTTGCCTTCTATACTTTTTCCATTCCCTAACACACTTGGTTTTCGCCTCCCTGCACCTTTGGGGGAACCATGGGCTCATCCTGGCTTTTAATCGTTTCTGTTACCTTTGGGTACAAACCTCTCCTCAGCTCCCTTGCATATTGTTGTCAAATATTACATCATCTCGTTTACTGACTTCCCTGCCAGTTCTCTGTCCCACTGAACCCCATTCAGGAAGTTCTTCACTTCCGCATAGTCCTCCTTGTAGTTTGGCTTCATTTGTCTGGCTCTTCTTGCACCCCTCCACAACTTGTAACTCTACTGTGCATTCGAATCTTAAAACCACTTGACTGCTGGCCTCAGGGGGTCTTTCATGTGTGATGTCCTCAATATCTGCACTACTCAAGGTGAATACTAGGTCCAGTCTCTCTGGTTCATCTTTTCCTCTCTTTCTCTGGTAGTGTCCTTTACATGCTGGTACATGAAGTTTTCCAGTACCACCTGCATCAACTTAGCCCTCCACATTTCTTGGCCCCCATGTGGCTCCAAGTTCTCCCAATCGATTTCCTTGTGGTCGAAGTTACCCATGATCAGTAGCTTTGCCCTGCTCGCATGATGCCCTTCTTGCCACTTCAGCTAGTGTGTCAACCATCGGTTTATTATTTTCATCATACTCTTGCCTTAGCCCCCTGTTGTTCTGTGGTGGGTTATACATCACTGCAATTACCATCTTGGGACCTCCAGACTGAAGCGTTCCTACTATGTAATCTTTTGCTTCTCCACTGTCATCTCTCTCCAGCTCATCAAAATCCCATCGGTTTTTGACCAGCAGTGCCACTCCTCCATCCCCTCTGCTCCCTCTGTCTTTCCTCAAGATCTACTATCCCGTTGGAAAGATGGCATCTGTTATCATTCCTGTGAGCTTGGCTTCTGTGAGAGCTATGATATCTGGTGATGACTCTTTGACTCTTTTGTGCCACTCCTCCCACTTATTTGTTATTCCATCGGCGTTAGTGTACAATACCTTTAGTTTCCTCTCCAACACTGTGTTTTGAGGGTCTGTGAGGGTGGGGGACCTGGCTGTGTGCTGTGGGATTCTATAGCTGAGTGTTGGGTGGGAGCTGTAGATGTGGATTGTGGTTTGTGTTGGGATAGCGTGATTGGTTGTGGGGTTTTGAGGATGGTTCTTTGTGTGCTTGCTCTTGTTGCTCTGCCCTACTCAGGCTGTCCTCTGCTGATTCTGTCCTTGACTCTCCTCCCTGCTCCTTTCGCTTTTGTGTCCTGATCCCCAGCTGCTGTCATTCTGTTTGTGTTCTGTCTCGGTCTGGGAACACACTCTTGTACTCTGCAGAGTCCTTCAACCGTGGTTTCTCTTGAAGGATTCTGTTCTGCACTGTTTCTGTCATGAAAATCAGCTTGATCAGTCATTTTCTCCCCTTCAAATACCCCCCCTATTCTCTGAAAATTTACAATCTCAGACATGTCCTCTTCCCCTATTTATGTGATGTTCTCAAACTCCTTTCTTTCTGCCTGCCGTCTTTCAGTGTGTGTCCTTCCCTCGCTCTCCTGAAGCCCACGAATAAACACTGACTTTGCCCTCTCCTCTTTCCATTGCCTTTCCCTCTGTGACTCTGGTTCCTGTCTGTAGATGGCTATTTTCTCCCTTGTTTTTTCCCGTAGCTCTTGGTGGCATGTTTGTGCCACTGCATTTGACCAATCCCCTCTCCACCTGCACCCAGCTGCTCTTCCCCTTCACTTCTTGGCCCTGCTTGGTAGGCTGATATGGCCTTAGAGTAAGTTATACCTCCTTCCTTCCCACTGGGTCTCCCAGCTTCACATCCTGTGTCTTCTCTGGTCAATACCCCTTCAACTCGTTTCAGCCTGTTTACCTCATTTTCTAGGACCCTTATCCTGGCTACTGCAGTTTTGACTTGTGACTCCCAATTCTTCTTCTCCTCCTCCAACCTCTTTTCCCATAAAAAAAACCTTTGTCTCCATTTTTGTAGAAAGCTCGCCTAGTTTTCTCTTCCACTCTTGTATCCTTTTGCAATGCTCCTCCATCCACTCCTCCCTACCAGAACCATTTTTCCCCGATCCCTGGGTCCTTCAGGTCCCCCTCTGACCCATAATTTTTTTTTAGGGGAGAGAGGTAGAGGGAAAAGAGAGTGAGAGAGAGAGAGAGAGAGAGAGAGAGAGAGAGAGAGAGAGAGAGAGAGAGAGAGAGAGAGAGAGAGAGAGAGAGAGAGAGGTGGTGAGAGAGAGAGAGAGAGAGAGAGAGAGAGAGAGAGAGAGAGAGAGAGAGAGAGAGAGAGAGAGAGAGAGAGAGAGAGAGAGAGAGAGAGAGAAGGGAGAGGTAGAGTGGAAAGATGGAGAAAGAGAAAGAGAGAAGGAAGAGGTAGAGGAGAAAGAGAGATACAGACAGACAGACTAGGGGACTAGAGGGAGAGAGGGGGAGGAGACAGACAGACAGACTAGGGGACTAGAGGGAGAGAGGGGGAGGAGAAAGACTAGGGGAGGAGAGAGAGGATAAGGGAGGTGGGTGGGGTGGGTGGGGTGGGTGGGGTGGGTGGGCCATAGTAGGATTTAGGGAGGGGAGGCTGTGGAGGAGGGAGACTGTGAGTCAAGAGTGTGCGTGTGTTTGTGTGTGTGTATTCAGCTAAAGGTACTCACCTAATTGTGGTTGCATGGGTCGATACTCAGTTCCTGGCCCTGCCTCTTCACTGACCACTACTGGGTCCTCTCACTCCCTGCTCCATGAGCTTTATCATACCTTGACTTAAAACTATATATGGTTCCTGCCTCCACTACATCGCTTCCCAGACTATTCCACTTTCGAACAACTCTGTGGCTGAAGAAATACTTCCTAACATCCCTTTGACTCATCTGAGTCTCCAGCTTCCAATTGTGACCCTTTGTTTCTGTGTCCCATCTCTGGAACATCCTGTCTCTGTCCACCTTATCTATTTCACACAGTATTTTGTATGTCGTTATCATGTCTCCCCTGACCTTCCTGTCCTCCAGTGTTGTCAGACCGATTTCCCTTAACCTTTCTTTGTAGGACATTCCCCTTAGCTCTGGAACCAGCCTTGTTGCAAACCTTTGCACTTTCTCTAATTTCTTTACATGCTTTACCAGGTGTGGGTTCCAGTCTGGTGCTGCATAGCCCAGTATGGGCCTGACGTACACAGTGTATAGAGTCTTGAACAATTCCTTACTGAGGTATCGGAGCGCTGTTCTCAGGTTTGCCAGGCGCTCATATGCCGCAGTAGTTATTTGGTTAATGTGGGCTTCCGGTGACGTGCTCGGTGTTATACTCACACCTAGATCTTTCTCCTTGAGTGAGGTTTGCAGTCTTTGGCTGCCTAGCCTATACTCTGTCTGTCGTCTTCTTTGCCCTCCTCCGATCTTCATGACTTTGCATTTGGAGGGGTTAAACAACAGCCTGCACAGGTTTATGGAAGGCAAATCCTGTGTCCCAAACCTACTGGAGTTTTATGACAAGGCAACTGAAGTAAGACGCGAGAGAGAGGGGTGGGTTGATTGCGTTTTCTTGGACTGGAAGAAGGCCTTCGACACAGTTCCTCACAAGAGATTAGTGCAGAAGCTGGAAGATCAGGCGCGTATAACAGGAAGGGCACTGCAATGGATCAGAGAATACCTGACAGGGAGGCAACAGCGAGTCATGGTATGTGATGAGGTATCACAGTGGGCACCTGTGACGAGCGGGGTCCCACAGGGGTCAGTCCTGGGACCAGTGCTATTCTTGGTATATGTGAATGACATGATGGAAGGTATAGACTCAGAAGTGTCCCTGTTTGCAGATGACGTGAAGTTAATGAGGAGAATTAAATCAGATGTGGACCAGACAGGTTTACAAAGAGACCTGGACAGGCTGGAAGCTTGGTCCAGCAACTGGCTCCTAGAATTTAAAACCTTGTTCTGTTCCAGGTGCTCCACCACTCTCTTCGTGATAATCTTCTCCATGACTTTGCATACTATACATGTGTCTGTGTACTCACCTATTTGTGGTTGCAGGGGTCGAGTCTTAGCTCCTGTGCGTGCGTGCGTGCGTGCGTGTGTGTGTGTGTGTGTGTGTGTGTGTGTGTGTGTGTGTGTGTGTGTGTGTGTGTGTGTGTGTGTGTGTGTGTGTGTGTGTGTGTGTGTGTGTGTTTAAGTGCCTAATCAAGTCTACGGGTTGTCAACTTTATCTATGATCCTTGTCTTCACCTGATTCAGTACATGATGTTGAACACAGTGGCAAGTTTAGGTATCATGTGGGAGTTCGACACGTGGAATTAGGTAAGGTAATACTCACGTAGGCTGGTAGTACGTATAATTACAGAAAATGTGGGTAGCGCCCTTACAGCCGTACCTATCTCTCTGCTCTCTCTCGTATAACTGACTGACTGGCCGCCCACAGTACCCATATGTGAGAGGATCTTTGAATACTGCCAGGTCAGCGCAATATGAGTTCAGACAGTGACTCAGGCAGAGACGGTTGGTCGTGAGTCAACTGGCACAGTAGTTACTGGTAACTGGTTACTACTACTGAGATAGGTTCCCACTGTGTTCATCTTCAGTTCCCCACCACTGGCCGCTCCTCCTCCCAGGACAATGAAAAAAAAAAAAATGAAAAAAAAAAAATTGTCGAAGTTTTGAAATTCTGAAAAGAGAGAGAATGTTTTTTTTTCTAGGTGAAGCGACCTGGACAGACATGTGTTTGTATTTTGTGTTTCATTGTCAGAGGTATGGGAAGAGGAGGGGAGGAGGGGAGGAGGAAGGGGAGGAAGGGGAGGAAGGGGAGGAAGGGGAGGAAGGGGAGGAAGGGGAGGAAGGGGAGGAAGGGGAGAAAGGGGAGGAAGGGAAGGAAGGGGAGGAAGGGGAGGGGTTCAAGGTCGTGGCGTCACTGAGGGGAATGACACGTGCCAGTTAAAATTTACTGTCAGAGTTGAGGGAAGTTTTTGTTTTGTATATACTACTCTCTGTCTGTCTGTCTGTCTATCTGTCTGTCTCTCTGTCTCTGTCTCTGTCTCTGTCTCTGTCTGTCTCTCTGTCTGCCTGTCTGTCTGTCTGTCTGTCTGTCTCTCTGTCTCTGCCTCTCTCTCTGTCTCTGTTTGTCTCTCTGTCTCTCTGTTTGTCTGTCTGTCTGTCTGTCTGTCTGTCTCTCTCTCTCTCTCTCTCTCTCTCTCTCTCTCTCGACATAAATACTGCAACAACTTCATCTTCTGACTCGCTTTTTTTCTCTCTCTCTCTCTCTCACTCACTCTCTCCTGTGTTCTTCCCTCCCTTCCTCCCTCCTCCCTTCCCTCCCTACGCTCTAAGTCACCTACTTACTCGCATTCCAATCCTCTCCCCTCACCCTCACTCCCTCTCCCCTCACCCTCACTCCCTCTCCCCTCACCCTCCCCTCTCACTATACTATATTTATTCCCTCTGACTCAAGAGAAAGAATTTGCATTAGAAACCCGATTATTCTGTAATATAAATTATTATTATTATTATTATTATTATTATTATTATTATTATTATTATTATTATTATTATTATTATTATTATTATTATTATTATTATTATTATTATTATTACTTGAAGTGCTTAATCCTGGGGATTATTTAGTACAAAAAGAGGTGTGGGCTCGATTCTCCGTATGTTAAAAACTACCTATGAGTATTTATTCCTGGGGCTAAGAACGTAAGTTCCGAGAAGTTTACATAGGAAGAATATGGTAAGGCGAGGATGGGAAGTGTTCGGTTATGTCAACAAACGTCCAGACGCGCCTGACTCAGGCTTCAGCTCAATGTAACGATTAAATGGGTTATTATTAATGATAATTTTTTATGAGCGCTAAGCATTTTCATTTTCCTTCTCCACGAGAGTACGAACACCATTTCAGAGGGAGAGAGTGTTGTATATCTTTATCTTAAGCTGTATTGTTGTACATCTCTATCATATGCTGTATTGTTGTATATCTCTATCTTACATTGTATTGTTGTATATCTCTATCTTAACCTGTGTTGTTGAACAGTTGATTACGTACGTTCATCAAGTCACCGGAAACATGCAAGATGATTTTCAGACATTGTTGGCAACCTTGCTCACTAAGGCTACTGCCAAACTTCACATCTAAACGCTAATGGGGTTCTCTCAACTTCAGAAGTTTCTAATGTCAAAGCTGCGAAGTCCCATACTGAGTCCTCCAAAGTTGGACTGGAAGTTCTCATAAGTGGGAACTACGATCCAACAGCACGCTGAGTTATTTCACTTAAAAACGTTACTAGTCTTTTTTAATATTATTATTTCTCTGAGAATGCCCACATGGTGCCACCATGTAGTGCCACCATGGGTTCCTTCATCATGGGTTCCTTCATCATGGGTTTCTCCACCATGGATTCTTCTCTGCCTTCCCTAGTAAAGACATCAGTGTCATAGGTTATTTCTGGTAACGTGCGTCATAGTTGAGCAGTGACGCAACATGGGGTCTGGCGCTGCCTTTGTCCTGCCCCTGGATAACAACAGGTCAGGCTGGCTAGAGCGAAGGAATGTAGGTTAGGGGAAAACAGGTAGACCCGGAAAGAAATGGAAAACCCATTCCACCTCTTTTGCTCCTGAACATCCACCCATTCTTCCTCTTCCTCCTCCACCTCGTATGTGAAGGAGAGTTGAGTTGATGAGAGATGAACTGGATAAGCTAGGGAAAGACTGTGTCAGGGATGGGACAGGGGAACAAAAGGGACGGTTAAAGGTTACTAGAACAGGGTGACGAATGAATGAGAAGATTAAGTGTGGAAAGAAGGCAGGAAGAAAGGGTGGCGAAAAGAGAATGATGGATGTCTCGTAACACTGAGAAGGGAGGAAGATAAAAGGGAGAGAGAAGGAAAAGAGAGAGAAGGGAAGGACAAGGATGGGAGGGAGGGAGAGAGGGAAGGGATCATATAGCTTTCCTTACTTTGACAAGTGTCTCAAATGTGTTTTGCACATTAATATATAATTTTTACGCCAGATTATGTGATTATTTTACGACTGATTCCTCAGCTGATAATCTGTCTTGGAAAGAGACGTCTCTGATAACTACTGAGCTATAGCTTGTTAGGTTAGTGTAGTGTAGAGTAGTGTAGTGTAGTGTAGTGTATTGTAGTGTAGTGTAGTGTAGTGCAGTGTAGTGTAGTGTAGTGTAGTGTAGTGTAGTGTAGTGTATTGTAGTGTAATGTAGTGTAGTGTAGTGTAGTGTATTGTAGTGTAGTGTAGTGCAGTGTAGTGTAGTGTAATGTAGTGTAGTGTAGTGTAGTGTATTGTAGTGTAATGTAGTGTAGTGTAGTGTAGTGTATTGTAGTGTAATGTAGTGTAGTGTAGTGTAGTGTATTGTAGTGTAATGTAGTGTAGTGTAGTGTATTGTAGTGTAATGTAGTGTAGTGTAGTGTAGTGTAATGTAGTGTAGTGTAGTGTAGTGTAATGTAGTGTAGTGTAGTGTAGTGTAGTGTAGTGTAGTGTAGTGTAGTGTAGTGTAGTGTATTGTAGTGTAATGTAGTGTAGTGTAGTGTAGTGTATTGTAGTGTAATGTAGTGTAGTGTAGTGTAGTGTATTGTAGTGTAATGTAGTGTAGTGTAGTGTATTGTAGTGTAATGTAGTGTAGTGTAGTGTAGTGTATTGTAGTGTAATGTAGTGTAGTGTAGTGTAGTGTATTGTAGTATAATGTAGTGTAGTGTAGTGTAGTGTATTGTAGTGTAATGTAGTGCAGTGTAGTGTATTGTAGTGTAATGTAGTGTAGTGTAGTGTAGTGTATTGTAGTGTAATGTAGTGTAGTGTAGTGTATTGTAGTGTAATGTAGTGTAGTGTAGTGTAGTGTATTGTAGTGTAATGTAGTGTAGTGTAGTGTAATGTAGTGTATTGTAGTGTAATGTAGTGTAGTGTAGTGTAATGTAGTGTAGTGTAGTGTAGTGTAGTGTAGTGTAGTGTAGTGTAGTGTAATGTAGTGTAGTGTAGTGTAATGTAGTGTATTGTAGTGTAATGTAGTGTAGTGTAGTGTAATGTAGTGTAGTGTAGTGTAGTGTAGTGTAGTGTAGTATAGTGTAGTGTATTGTAGTGTAATGTACTGTAGTGTAGTGTAATGTAGTGTAGTGTAGTGTAGTGTAGTGTAGTGTAGTGTAGTGTAGTGTATTGTAGTGTAATGTAGTGTAGTGTAGTGTATTGTAGTGTAATGTAGTGTAGTGTAGTGTATTGTAGTGTAATGTAGTGTAGTGTAGTGTAGTGTAGTGTAGTGTAGTGTATTGTAGTGTAATGTAGTGTAGTGTAGTGTAATGTAGTGTAGTGTAGTGTAGTGTAGTGTAGTGTAGTGTAGTGTAGTGTAGTGTAGTGTATTGTAGTGTAATGTAGTGTAGTGTAGTGTAGTGTAGTGTAGTGTAGTGTAGTGTAGTGTAGTGTAGTGTAGTGTAGTGTAATGTAGTGTAGTGTAGTGTATTGTAGTGTAATGTAGTGTAGTGTAGTGTAATGTAGTGTAGTGTAGTGTAGTGTAGTGTAGTGTAGTGTAGTGTAGTGTAGTGTATTGTAGTGTAATGTAGTGTAGTGTAGTGTAATGTAGTGTAGTGTAGTGTAGTGTAGTGTAGTGTAGTGTAGTGTAGTGTATTGTAGTGTAGTGTAGTGTAGTGTAGTGTATTGTAGTGTAATGTAGTGTAGTGTAGTGTATTGTAGTGTAATGTAGTGTAGTGTAGTGTAGTGTAGTGTAGTGTAGTGTAATGTAGTGTAGTGTAGTGTAGTGTAGTGTAGTGTAGTGTAGTGTAGTGTAATGTAGTGTAGTGTAGTGTATTGTAGTGTAATGTAGTGTAGTGTAGTGTAATGTAGTGTAGTGTAGTGTAGTGTAGTGTAGTGTAGTGTAGTGTAGTGTAGTGTATTGTAGTGTAATGTAGTGTAGTGTAGTGTATTGTAGTGTAGTGTAGTGTAGTGTAGTGTAGTGTAGTGTATTGTAGTGTAGTGTAGTGTAGTGTAGTGTATTGTAGTGTAATGTAGTGTAGTGTAGTGTATTGTAGTGTAATGTAGTGTAGTGTAGTGTAGTGTATTGTAGTGTAGTGTAATGTAGTGTAGTGTAGTGTATTGTAGTGTAGTGTAGTGTATTGTAGTGTAATGTAGTGTAGTGTAGTGTATTGTAGTGTAATGTAGTGTAGTGTAGTGTAATGTAGTGTAGTGTAGTGTAATGTAGTGTAGTGTAGTGTATTGTAGTGTAATGTAGTGTAGTGTAGTGTAATGTAGTGTAGTGTAGTGTAATGTAGTGTAGTGTAGTGTATTGTAGTGTAATGTAGTGTAGTGTAGTGTATTGTAGTGTAATGTAGTGTAGTGTAGTGTATTGTAGTGTAATGTAGTGTAGTGTAGTGTAATGTAGTGTAGTGTAGTGTATTGTAGTGTAATGTAGTGTAGTGTAGTGTAATGTAGTGTAGTGTAGTGTATTGTAGTGTAATGTAGTGTAGTGTAGTGTATTGTAGTGTAATGTAGTGTAATGTAGTGTAGTGTATTGTAGTGTAATGTAGTGTAGTGTAGTGTAATGTAGTGTAGTGTAGTGTATTGTAGTGTAATGTAGTGTAGTGTAGTGTAATGTAGTGTAGTGTAGTGTAATGTAGTGTAGTGTAGTGTATTGTAGTGTAATGTAGTGTAATGTAGTGTAATGTAGTGTATTGTAGTGTAATGTAGTGTAGTGTAGTGTATTGTAGTGTAATGTAGTGTAGTGTAGTGTAATGTAGTGTAGTGTAGTGTATTGTAGTGTAATGTAGTGTAGTGTAGTGTAATGTAGTGTAGTGTAGTGTAATGTATTGTAGTGTAGTGTAGTGTATGTAGTGTATTGTAGTGTAATGTAGTGTAGTGTAGTGTATTGTAGTGTAGTGTAGTGTAGTGTATGTAGTGTAGTGTAGTGTATTGTAGTGTAAGTGTAGTGTAGTGTAGTGTGTAGTGTTGTAGTGTGTAGTGTAGTGTAGTGTATTGTAGTGTAATGTAGTGTAGTGTAGTGTAGTGTAGTGTAGTGTAGTGTAAGTGTAGTGTAGTGTAGTGTAATGTAGTGTGTAGTGTAGTGTAGTGTAATGTAGTGTAGTGTAGTGTGTAGTGTAGTGTAGTGTAATGTAGTGTAGTGTAGTGTATTGTAGTGTAATGTAGTGTAGTGTAGTGTAGTGTAGTGTGTAGTGTAGTGTAGTGTAGTGTAGTTGTAGTGTAGTGTAGTGTAGTGTAGTGTAGTGTAGTGTAGTGTAGTGTATGTAGTGTAGTGTAGTGTGTAGTGTTGTAGTGTAATGTAGTGTAGTGTAGTGTATTGTAGTGTAATGTAGTGTAGTGTATTGTAGTGTATTGTAGTGTAGTGTAGTGTAGTGTAGTGTATTGTAGTGTAATGTAGTGTAGTGTAGTGTGTAGTGTAATGTAGTGTAGTGTAGTGTAATGTAGTGTAGTGTAGTGTAGTGTAGTGTAATGTAGTGTAGTGTAGTGTAGTGTAGTGTAATGTAGTAGTGTAGTGTAGTGTAGTGTAGTGTAGTGTAGTGTAGTGTAGTGTAGTGTAGTGTAGTGTAGTGTAGTGTAGTGTAATGTAGTGTAGTGTAGTGTAGTGTATTGTAGTGTAATGTAGTGTAGTGTAGTGTATTGTAGTGTAATGTAGTGTAGTGTAGTGTATTGTAGTGTAATGTAGTGTAGTGTAGTGTATTGTAGTGTAATGTAGTGTAGTGTAGTGTAATGTAGTGTAGTGTAGTGTAGTGTAGTGTATTGTAGTGTAATGTAGTGTAGTGTAGTGTAGTGTATTGTAGTGTAGTGTAGTGTAGTGTATTGTAGTGTAATGTAGTGTAGTGTATTGTAGTGTAATGTAGTGTAGTGTAGTGTATTGTAGTGTATTGTAGTGTAGTGTAGTGTATTGTAGTGTAATGTAGTGTAGTGTAGTGTAGTGTAGTGTATTGTAGTGTAATGTAGTGTAGTGTAGTGTATTGTAGTGTAATGTAGTGTAGTGTAGTGTAGTGTAGTGTAGTGTAGTGTAGTGTATTGTAGTGTAATGTAGTGTAGTGTAGTGTATTGTAGTGTAATGTAGTGTAGTGTAGTGTAGTGTATTGTAGTGTAATGTAGTGTAGTGTAGTGTATTGTAGTGTAATGTAGTGTAGTGTAGTGTATTGTAGTGTAATGTAGTGTAGTGTATTGTAGTGTAATGTAGTGTAGTGTAGTGTAGTGTAGTGTAGTGTATTGTAGTGTAATGTAGTGTAGTGTAGTGTAGTGTAGTGTAATGTAGTGTAGTGTAGTGTAGTGTAATGTAGTGTAGTGTAGTGTAGTGTAGTGTAGTGTATTGTAGTGTAGTGTATTGTAGTGTAGTGTGGTGTAGTGTAGTGTATTGTAGTGTAGTGTATTGTAGTGTAGTGTAGTGTAGTGTAGTGTAGTGTAATGTAGTGTAGTGTAGTGTAGTGTAATGTAGTGTAGTGTATTGTAGTGTAGTGTAGTGTAGTGTAGTGTAGTGTAGTGTAGTGTAGTGTAGTGTAGTGTAGTGTAGTGTAGTGTAGTGTATTGTAGTGTAATATAGTGTAGTGTAGTGTAGTGTAATGTAGTGTATTGTAGTGTAGTGTAATGTAGTGTATTGTAGTGTAGTGTAATGTAGTGTAGTGTAGTGTAGTGTAATGTAGTGTAGTGTATTGTAGTGTAGTGTAATGTAGTGTATTGTAGTGTAGTGTAATGTAGTGTAGTGTAGTGTAGCGTAGTGTAGCATAGTGTACTGTAGAGCGACTACAAAACAGATGTCAAACAGCAAATACGATACTAGTATGAAGAGCGGAAATCGACTAGAAGCATTTTCAAGAATCGACCAGTTTGCCCTGAGCAGTATACTGCCTCTGGTGCTTAAAATGAGGAGTTATAGATATAGATACAATAGACATATAAGCTACCTAAGTTATAGAAACATGAGAGATAAGCAGATACATAAGAGATAGCCAGACGCTGATTTAGAGATGGTAGGTGTTGTCTAGCTAACCACAAATAACAAAAAAAATGAACAGGCACAATACCGTGACTGGAACGATACACAAATAACCCGCACATAGAAGAGAGGAGCTTACAAAGACGTTTCGTCGAACTTGAAAGATTTACAAAGTCGCACTGTGACTTTGTAAATGGTCCAAGTCGAACCGAAACGTCGTCGTGAGCTCCTCTCTTCTATGTGCGGGTTATCTGTGTATAGCTAACCATGAATGTTGTCTCGCTACAACTACCATTACACACAACATTACTAACAAGCATCTTTGTGCTGCTTTGGTTTGGGTTGTTTTTTGCATTTCTCAAAACTTTCTCCAGTGTTCTGATCTTCAGAACACACGTGACCTTACCCGACCTTGGCTTAGTCCTGACCTGTCTCCCCTAATCTATCTCTTTGATCTGCCCTCTTGACCAGTCTTCCTGACCTGCCCTCCTGTCCTGACGTGTGGTCTGGAATTCTCTTAATCTGTCCTATAGCTCTCTCCCTCTCCTCTGCACTTTATTTGTCTTCTGGTTCTTTTGTCTATCTTCTCTTTCCTATCTTCTGGGCCTCTTCCCTCTTTCTCATAATTCGTGACTTGGCAATTTTCGAGGACAGACAAAATTGTTTCGATTTTCCTCTGTTATTTGTATATTCTTCTCTATCTTTCTCTACACATGGATTCATCAAACCTTTTCTTAAAAAGATGTTTCGCTCAATGACGGAATGACACGCATTTTAAAAACCAGTTTTATCTAGATTACGTTTCGATCTGTTAAGATCTCAATAGATCGAAACGTGATCATAATAAAAGTGTGTTCTGCAAAATGTCTTTTCTTGACTATTGTCTTCAAACAATCTATTAAGTGTCCAAGAGCTGTTATGTCAGCTTGTGTTAGGTTTACTGTCATCTTTCTTACACTCTGACACCTCAACTTACACTCTGACACCTCAACTTACACTCTGACACCTCAACTTACACTCTGACATCTCAACTTACATTCTGACACCTCAACTTACACTCTGACACCTCAACTTACACTCTGACATCTCAACTTACACTCTGACACCTCAACTTACACTCTGACACCTCAACTTACACTCTGACACCTCAACTTACACTCTGACACCTCAACTTACACTCTGACACCTCAACTTACACTCTGACACCTCATCTTACACTCTGACACCTCAACTTACACTCTGACACCTCAACTTACACTCTGACACCTCATCTTACACTCTGACACCTCAACTTACACTCTGACACCTCAACGTACACTCTGACACCTCAACTTACACTCTGACACCTCAACTTACACTCTGACACCTCAACTTACACTCTGACACCTCATCTTACACTCTGACACCTCAACTTACACTCTGACACCTCAACTTACACTCTGACACCTCATCTTACACTCTGACACCTCAACTTACACTCTGACACCTCAACGTACACTCTGACACCTCAACTTACACTCTGACACCTCAACTTACACTCTGACACCTCAACTTACACTCTGACACCTCAACTTACACTCTGACACCTCATCTTACACTCTGACACCTCAACTTACACTCTGACACCTCAACTTACACTCTGACACCTCAACTTACACTCTGACACCTCAACTTACACTCTGACACCTCAACTTACACTCTGACACCTCAACTTACACTCTGACACCTCAACTTACACTCTGACACCTCAACTTACACTCTACACCTCAACTTACATTCTGACACCTCAACTTACACTCTGACACCTCAACTTACACTCTGACACCTCAACTTACACTCTGACACCTCAACTTACACTCTGACACCTCAACTTACACTCTGACACCTCAACTTACACTCTGACACCTCAACTTACACTCTGACACCTCAACTTACACTCTGACACCTCAACTTACACTCTGACACCTCAACTTACACTCTGACACCTCAACTTACACTCTGACACCTCAACTTACACTCTGACACCTCAACTTACACTCTGACACCTCAACTTACACTCTGACACCTCAGCTTACTCTCTGACACCCCAACTTACTTCCTGACACCACAGTTTACTCTGACACCTCAACTTGCTTTTCAACACCCCAGCTTACTTTCTGGCACCTCGATTTACTGTCTGACATCCCAGCTTACCTCCTGACACCCAAGCTTACTCTAACACCTCAACTTACTTTCTGAAACCCCAGCTTACTTTCTGGCACCCAACTTACTTTCTGACACTCCAGCTTACTTTCTGACACCTCAGCTTGCTTTCTGACATCCCAGCTTACTTTCTGACATCTCAGCTTACTTTCTGACACCTCATCTTACTTTTTGACATCCCAGCTTATTTTCTGACACCACAGTGTACTCTGACACCTCAACTTACTTTTGACACCCCAGCTAACTTTTTGGCACCTTAGCTTACTTTCCGACACCCAAAATTACTCTGACACCTCAACTTACTTTCTGACATCCCAGCTTACTTTCTGACACCCAACTTACTTTTTGACACTTCAGGTTACTTTCTGACACCTCAAATTACTTTCTCACACCTCAGCTTACTTTCTGATACCCCAGCTTACTTTCTGACACCCCGGCTTACTTTCTGACACCCCAGCTTACTTTCTGACACTCCAGCTTACTTTCTGACACCTCAACTTACTTTCTGGCATTTCGGCTTACTTTCTGATAGCCCAGCTTACTTTCTGACACCCCAGCTTACTTTCTGGCACTTCAGCTTACTTTTCGACACCCCAGCTTACTTTCTGACCCCTCAGCATATTTTCTGACACCACAGCTTACATTCTGACACCCCGGCGTACTTTCTGACATCCCAGCTTACTTTCTGACACTCCAGCTTACTTTCTGACACATCAGATTACTTTCTTACACCCCAGCTTACTTTCTGACACCTCATCTTACTTTCTGACATTTCGGCTTACTTTCTGATAGCCCAGCTTACTTTCTGACATCTCAGCTTACTTTCTGACACTTCAGCTTACTTTCTGGCACCCCAGCTTACTTTCTTCCACCTCGGCTTACTTTCCGACACCCCAGCTTACTTTCTGACCCCTCAGCATATTTTCTGACACCACAGCTTACTTTCTGACACTCCGGCTTATTTTCTAACACCCCAGCTTATTTTCTGACACTCCAGCTTACTTTCTGATACATCAGATTACTTTCTAACAACCCAGCTTACTTTCTGACACCCCAACTTACTTTCTGATACCCCAGCTTACATTTTGACATCCCAGCTTACTTTCTGACACCTCAGCTTAAATTCTGACGCCCCAGCTTACTTTCTGACACCTCAGCCAACTTACTTTCTGACACCCTAGCTTACTTTCTGACACCTCAGCATGCTTTCTGACACCCCAGATTACTTTCTGACCCCCAGCTTACTTTGTGACAACTCAGCTTACTTTCTGATACCTCAGCCAGCTTACTTTCTGATACCTCAGCCAGCTTACTTTCTGACACATCAAACAGCTTACTTTCTGACACTTATGTGTAAACTAGTTTCCTGAAGCACGTTTGGTCTCCAGTCGTTCAGTAGACGGCTGTGCAACCTCTCAATATAATAATAATAATAATAATAATAATAATAATAATAATAATAATAATAATAATAATAATAATAATAATAATAATAGCAACAACAACAACAACAATAACAACAACAACAACAACAACAACAACAACAACAATAATAATAATAATAATAATAATAATAATAATAATAATAATAATAATAATAATAATAATAATAATAATAATAATAATAATAATAATAATGATAATGATGATGATAGTGAGGTCTTTCCACTTTTTTTCCTCGTAGAAGTAAACTTAGGTTTTCTGTTAGCAACTTAGAAGAAACAAAAGACTGACGTCTCCTTACCTTGCCTCTTGAAACTTTGTTAAGTGGACCTGTAAACTTGTTCACCTCTCCCAACGTACCCAGGTGGGCAAGACACTTGTTTGTCACTCGCATTGTACCCAAGTGGACCTCAGCCAGTGTAAAAATCTTGGCATGAGTTCTCAGATATTTTGTTTTTCCAAATTTAAGGTAAAAATAATCCCTGTTGAGGACTGTGAACACGGAATAATAAAACTTCCCCTCGGCATATATTTTTTTTTGTATAAACAGAACATTGGGTGAAATCAAATAGATTTTGATATAAAAAAAACATTCAGGAAAACATCGTACTTCCTCTTGGGAAAAAATCGAACAAAATTCTTTTGCACTGATCAACTCCAAGTGGATCAATGAGAAAGCAACGATCCACTCCAGATGGACCATTTTACACACAAATACACACACACACACACACACACACACACACACACACACACACACACACACACACACACACACACACACATCGGGAGGAAAACAACAGTCAAGGACCAGGTAATCAGGCTGAAGAAAGAAGGGCGGGAGATCACAAGAAACGACCGCGAAGTATGTGAGGAGCTCAACATGAGATTCAAAGAAGTGTTCAAAGTGGAGACAGAAGGAACTCCAGAAAGACGGAGAGGTGTGGTACACCATCAAGTGCTTCACATAATACCTACAACCGAGGACGGGTGAAGAGGCTGTCAAGCGAACTAGATACCTCAAAGTCGATGGTGCCGGATAACATCTATCCATGGGTCCTGAGAGAGGGACCAGAGGTGCTATGTGTACCATTAACTTCAGTCTTCAACACATCTATCGAAACAGGGTGACTACCTGATGTATGAAAGACAGCAAATGTAGTCTCAGTTTTTAAAAACGGAAACAGACACGAAGCATTAAACTAAAGACCAGTGTCCCTGGCATGTATAGTATGCAAAGTCATGGAGAAGATTATCAGGAGAAGAATGGTGGAATACCTAGAAAGGAATGAGCTTATCAACGACAACCAGCACGGATTCAGGGACGGGAACTCCTGTGTCACAAACCTACCGGAGTTCTATGACAAGTTGACAGCAGTAAGACAAAAGAGAGAAAGGGGAAGGTAGATTGCGTTTTCTTGGACTGTAAGAAGGCTTTTGATATAATTCCGCACAAGAGATTAGTGCGAAAGCTGGAGGACCAGGCAGGTATAACAAGGAAGGTACGGTAATGGATCAGAGAATACCTAACAAGAAGGCATCAGCGAGGTATCAGAGTGGGCGTCTGAGACGACCGGGGTACAACAGGGGTCAGTCCTAGGACCAGTGCTGTTTCTGGTATATGTGAATGACATGAAGGAAGGAATAGACTCAGAAGTGTCCCTGTTTGCAGATAATGTGAAGATAATGAGGCAAATTCAATCGGCTGAGGATCAGGCAGGACTGCAAAGGAATCAGGACAGGCTGCAGGTCTGGTCCAGTAATTGGCTCCTGGAATTCAACCTCCCCAAACGCAAAGTCGTGAAGATCGGGGAAGGGCAAAGAAGACGGCAGACAGAGTACATGTCATGTGGGTTTTCGATACGTGGATAGGGTAAGAATACTCACGTAGGCTGGTAGTACGTATAATATAACGGAAAGTATGGGAAAGCGCCAACAGCCGTCCTGCCTCTCTCTGCTCCCTAGCCTGACTGACCCATGAGTGCCTATGGGTGAGGATGTTTGAAATCCTGCTATGGTCAGCAGCAATATGAATACAGTCAATGATTCACACAGACGGTTGGTAGTGAGTCATCTACTGGTACACTGGTTACTGGTAACTGGTTACTAGGAACTGGTACTACTACTGAGATACAGTCTAGGGGGCAAGAGGCTACAAACCTCACTCAAGGAAAAGAAACTTGAGGTGAGTATAATACCGAACACATCTCCTCAGGCGCAAATACACCAAATAACTACTGCAGCATATGGGTGACTACCAGCCTAAAAGTAGCATTTCGACATCTCAGTAAGGAATCGCTCAGGACTCTGTGCACCGTGTAAGTCAGGCCTATATTGGAGTATATAACACCAGTTTGGAAACCACACCTGGCCAAGCACGTCATGAAATTAGAGAAAGTGCAAAATTTTGCAACGGGACTAGTCCCGGAGCTAAGGGGCATGCCCTACGAGGAAAGGTTAAGGGAAATTGACCTGACTACACTGGGGGAAAGGAGAGACATGATAACGACATACAAAATACTGAGAGGAATCGACAAGGTGGACAGAGACAGGATGTTCCAGAGATGGGACACAGCAACAAGGGGTCACATTTGGAATTTGAAGACTCAGATGAATCAAAGGGATGTTAGGAAGTATTTCTTCAGCCATAGAACTGTGAGGAAGTGGAATAGTTTAGAAAGTGACGAAGTAGAGGCAGGTACCGTACAAAGTTTTAAGAAGAGGTATGATAAAGCTCATGGAGCTTTATCATACCTAGTGGCGACCAAAGAAGAGGCGGGACCAGGAGCTATAAATCGATCCCTGCAAACACAGTTAGGTGAGTACACACCCACAGTGGTGTTCGTAGACATGAAATATGATTGGAGATTACCAAAGAATTTGAACATTTATTACAGTTAACTGTAGTTATTTTGTTGAATTTGCAAACACACAACGTGTGTGTGTATGTGTGTGTGTGTGTGTGTGTGTGTGTGTGTGTGTGTGTGTGTGTGTGTGTGTGTGTGTGTGTGCCTGCGTATATGTATGTATGTATGTATGTATATATATATATATATATATATATATATATATATATATATATATATATATATATATATATATATATATATATATATATATATATATATATTAGTAACACATTTGGTCATTTTCCCACCAAGATAGGTGGGTGACCCGAAAAAAAAGAAACACTTTCACCATCATTCACTCCATCACTGTCTTGCCAGAGGAGTGCTTACACTGCTGTTAAAAAACTGCAACATTAACACCCCTCCTTCAGAGTGCGGGTACTGTACTTTCCACCTCCAGGACTCAAGTCTGGTCTGTCGATTTCCCTGAATCTCTTCATAAATGTTACTGTACTCACACTCCAATAGCACGTCAACTCATAAAAGCCATGCATCTCCACTCGCTCCTTTGTAACACGTTCACGCATGCTCGCTGGAAATCCAAGCCCGTCGCACACACACAACTTCCTTTACCCCATCCCTCCAACCTTTCCTAGGCCGACCCCTACCCCGCCTTCCTTCCACTTCAGGTTTATATGCTCTCCATGTTATTCTATTTCGTTCCAGCCTCTCTAAATGTCCGAACCACCTCGACTTTCCCTTCTCAACTGTATAATATTTTTAGTAACCCTGCACTTCCTAATTTCCAAACTACAGACTCTCTGCATTATATTCACACCACACATTGCCCTCAGACATGACATCTCCACTGCTTCCAGCCTTCTCCTTGTTGCAACATTCACCAGCAATGCTTCACACCCATATAAGAGCATTAGTATAACTATACTCTCATACATTTCCCTCTTTGCTTCCATAGATAATGCTGTCTCCGCAGATTCCTTAATGCACAACTCACCTTTTTCCCCTCATCCATTCTATGATTCACCTTATCTTTTCTAAACCCATCTACTGACAAATCCACTCCCAAGTATCTGAATACATTCACTTCTTTCATATTCCCTCCCTCCAATTTAATATCCAATCTTTCATTACCTAAATTTTTTTGTTATCCTCATCACCTCACTCTTTCCTTTGTTCACTTTTAATTTCCTTCTTTTACATTCCCTTCCAAACTCGGTCACCAACCTCTGCAATTTCTCTTCAGAATCTCCCAGCAGCACAGTGTCATCAGCAAAAAACATCTGTGACAACTCTCACTTTATGTTAGAGTCTTTACCTCTTAATCCCACAACTCTTGCCAACACCCTATCATTCACCTCTCTTACAACCCCATCATTAAATATATTAAACAACCATGGTGACATTACACATCCCTGTCTAAGACCTACTTTTACTGGGAAATAATCTCCTTCTCTCCTACATACTCTAACCTGAGCCTCACATATCCTTGTAACCTACCTCTTATTCTATAAGTTTGCAACATCTGCCACAGTGTCGCCACTATCTACCTTATCATAAACCTTTTCTAAATCTATAAATGGAATAAAAACCTCTTTATCTTTATCTAAATGCTGCTCACCTTAATGTTTTACTATAAACGCGTGATCTACACACCCACTACTCTTCCCAAATCCTCCTTGTTCATCTGCGATCCTGCTCTCCAGTTTAGTCTTAAGTCTTTCACTAAATAAATTCTACCATACATTTTACCAAGTATACTCAACAGACTTATTCCCCTATATTTTTTTGCACTCTCTCTTTTGTCTCCTTTGCCTTAATACAAAAGGACTATGCACGTCTTCAGCCAATCCCTAGGTACCTTACCTTCTTCCATACATTTATTAAAAAAAAAGCACCAACCACTCCAAAACTATATCCTCACCTGCTTTTAACATTTCTGTCTTTATCCCATCAAACCCAGCTGCTTTAGCCCCTTTCGTTCTACCCACTGCCTCACGCACCTACCCCACACTCACAACTGGATCTTCCTCACTCCTACAAGAAGTTATACCTCCCTGCCCAGTGCACGAAATCACAGCTTCCCTATCATCGTTAACATTCAACAGTTCCTCAAAATATTCCCTCCATCATCCCAATACCTCTAACTCTTTATCTAATGACTCTCCTCTCCTATTTGTAATTGTTAAATACATTCGTTCTCTAGACTCTCAACTTATTGATCTTACTCCCCAACTTTTTCTTTTTCTCAGTAAAATTTGTTAATAGCATCTAACCCACTCTCTCATTTGCTCTCCATTAACATTCCTTCACCTCTTAATGTCTCTTTTTCTCTCTTTTATACTCCTCCCTCCTTGTATCACTTCTACTTCGTAAAAACTTCTCATATGTTAACTTTTTCTCTCTTACTACCCTCTTTACATCATCATTCCACCAGTTGTTCTTCTTCTCTCCCGCTCCCACTTTCCTGTAACCACAAACTTCTGCTGAACAATCTAGCACTGTATTCTTAAACCTTCCCCATACATCTTCAACCTTATTGTTTACACTCTCACTAGCCCATCTTTCTTCCAATAGTTGTTTATGTTTTACCCTAACTGCCTTCTCCTTCAGTTTATAAACCTTCACCTCTCTCTTACTTGCTGACCAATCTCCTTGAATTTATGCATCCCTCTTCTCCTGCCATAACTGATCCTTCAACATTATTGCTACCTCTTCCTTAGCTCTAACTCTCTCAGATACTCTTAACTTAATCCCATTTATTTCTACCCACTGAAACTCCCCTACCTCCATCAGCTTTGTTTCACTTAGAGCTAGAACATCCAACTTCTTTTCATTCATAACATTTTCAATCATCTGTCTCTCATCACATGCACTACATCCACGCACATTCAAACATCTCAGCTTCATAAAGTTTTTCTTCTTATTATTAGTAATTTATACAGGAGAAGGGGTTACACACACAATTAGCTCTTGTTAATTGACCAGTTTGAACTATTCGGCACAATATATATATATATATATATATATATATATATATATATATATATATATATATATATATATATATATATATATATATATATATACATATATATATATATATATATATATATATATATATATATATATATATATATAATTGTGCCCACGAACAAGTGGTATTTATCAATAACAACACTGCGACTAGCCAAGGACTCGAACTCATGCTGCTTTGGACTGTCTCATGGTGGGCGAAAACTCATGACGTCTTAATCCACGGGACCATATAATCCTTAAGAGTAGCGCATCCACCAGAACTGAATGTTGTAATCCCTACCCAAGGACACACGTTGGTGTGGATGACTCTAGGCTAATTTCATTCTAGTCCCTGTTTGGTGTACTAGTACAACGAGCAGTATTTTATATTATTGTGCCCACGAACAAGTGGTATTGATCAATAACAACACTGTATGTCCTTGGGTAGCGAGTACAACATTCAGTTCTGCTGGATGCACTACTCTTAAGGATTGTGTAGTCCCGTGGATTAAGACGTCATGAGTTTTCGCCCACCATGAAGCAGACCAAAGCAGCATGGGTTCGAGTCCTTGTCTAGTCGCAGTGTTGTTATGTATATATATATATATATATATATATATATATATATATATATATATATATATATATATATATATATATATATATATATATATATATATATATATATATATATATATATATATATATATATATATATATATTTTATTATCACACTCGCCGATTCCCACCAAGGCAGGGTGGCCCGAAAAAGAAAAACTTTCACCATCATTCACTCCATCACTGTCTTGCCAGAAGGGTGCTTTACACTACAGTTTTTAAAACTGCAACATTAACACCCCTCCTTCAGAGTGCAGGCACTGTACTTCCCATCTCCAGGACTCAAGTCCGGCCTGCCGGTTTCCCTGAATCCCTTCATAAATGTTACTTTGCTCACACTCCAACAGCACGTCAAGTATTAAAAACCATTTGTCTCCATTCACTCCTATCAAACACGCTCACGCATGCCTGCTGGAAGTCCAAGCCCCTCGCACACAAAACCTCCTTTACCCCCTCCCTCCAACCCTTCCTAGGCCGACCCCTACCCCGCCTTCCTTCCACTACAGACTGATACACTCTTGAAGTCATTCTGTTTCGCTCCATTCTCTCTACATGTCCGAACCACCTCAACAACCCTTCCTCAGCCCTCTGGACAACAGTTTTGGTAATCCCGCACCTCCTCCTAACTTCCAAACTACGAATTCTCTGCATTATATTCACACCACACATTGCCCTCAGACATGACATCTCCACTGCCTCCAGCCTTCTCCTCGCTGCAACATTCATCACCCATGCTTCACACCCATATAAGAGCGTTGGTAAAACTATACTCTCATACATTCCCCTCTTTGCCTCCAAGGACAAAGTTCTTTGTCTCCACAGACTCCTAAGTGCACCACTCACTCTTTTTCCCTCATCAATTCTATGATTCACCTCATCTTTCATAGACCCATCCGCTGACACGTCCACTCCCAAATATCTGAATACGTTCACCTCCTCCATACTCTCTCCCTCCAATCTGATATTCAATCTTTCATCACCTAATCTTTTTGTTATCCTCATAACCTTACTCTTTCCTGTATTCACATTTAATTTTCTTCTTTTGCACACCCTACCAAATTCATCCACCAATCTCTGCAGCTTCTCTTCAGAATCTCCCAAGAGCACAGTGTCATCAGCAAAGAGCAGCTGTGACAACTCCCACTTTGTGTGTGATTCTTTATCTTTTAACTCCACGCCTCTTGCCAAGACCCTCGCATTTACTTCTCTTACAACCCCATCTATAAATATATTAAACAACCACGGTGACATCACACATCCTTGTCTAAGGCCTACTTTTACTGGGAAAAAATTTCCCTCTTTCCTACATACTCTAACTTGAGCCTCACTATCCTCGTAAAAACTCTTCACTGCTTTCAGTAACCTACCTCCTACACCATACACTTGCAACATCTGCCACATTGCCCCCCTATCCACCCTGTCATACGCCTTTTCCAAATCCATAAATGCCACAAAGACCTCTTTAGCCTTATCTAAATACTGTTCACTTATATGTTTCACTGTAAACACCTGGTCCACACACCCCCTACCTTTCCTAAAGCCTCCTTGTTCATCTGCTATCCTATTCTCCGTCTTACTCTTAATTCTTTCAATTATAACTCTACCATACACTTTACCAGGTACACTCAACAGACTTATCCCCCTATAATTTTTGCACTCTCTTTTATCCCCTTTGCCTTTATACAAAGGAACTATGCATGCTCTCTGCCAATCCCTAGGTACCTTACCCTCTTCCATACATTTATTAAATAATTGCACCAACCACTCCAAAACTATATCCCCACCTGCTTTTAACATTTCTATCTTTATCCCATCAATCCCGGCTGCCTTACCCCCTTTCATTTTACCTACTGTCTCACGAACTTCCCCCACACTCACAACTGGCTCTTCCTCACTCCTACAAGATGTTATTCCTCCTTGCCCTATACACGAAATCACAGCTTCCCTATCTTCATCAACATTTAACAATTCCTCAAAATATTCCCTCCATCTTCCCAATACCTCTAACTCTCCATTTAATAACTCTCCTCTCCTATTTTTAACTGACAAATCCATTTGTTCTCTAGGCTTTCTTAACTTGTTAATTTCACTCCAAAACTTTTTCTTATTTTCAACAAAATTTGTTGATAACATCTCACCCACTCTCTCATTTGCTCTCTTTTTACATTGCTTCACCACTCTCTTAACCTCTCTCTTTTTCTCCATATACTCTTCCCTCCTTGCATCACTTCTACTTTGTAAAAACTTCTCATATGCTAACTTTTTCTCCCTTACTACTCTCTTTACATCATCATTCCACCAATCGCTCCTCTTCCCTCCTGCACCCACTTTCCTGTAACCACAAACTTCTGCTGAACACTCTAACACTACATTTTTAAACCTACCCCATTCCTCTTCGACCCCATTGCCTATGCTCTCATTAGCCCATCTATCCTCCAATAGCTGTTTATATCTTACCCTAACTGCCTCCTCTTTTAGTTTATAAACCTTCACCTCTCTCTTCCCTGATGCTTCTATTCTCCTTGTATCCCATCTACCTTTTACTCTCAGTGTAGCTACAACTAGAAAGTGATCTGATATATCTGTGGCCCCTCTATAAACATGTACATCCTGAAGTCTACTCAACAGTCTTTTATCTACCAATACATAATCCAACAAACTACTGTCATTTCGCCCTACATCATATCGTGTATACTTATTTATCCTCTTTTTCTTAAAATATGTATTACCTATAACTAAACCCCTTTCTATACAAAGTTCAATCAAAGGGCTCCCATTATCATTTACACCTGGCACCCCAAACTTACCTACCACACCCTCTCTAAAAGTTTCTCCTACTTTAGCATTCAGGTCCCCTACCACAATTACTCTCTCACTTGGTTCAAAGGCTCCTATACATTCACTTAACATCTCCCAAAATCTCTCTCTCTCCTCTGCCTTCCTCTCTTCTCCAGGTGCATACACGCTTATTATGACCCACTTCTCGCATCCAACCTTTACTTTAATCCACATAATTCTCGAATTTACACATTCATATTCTCTTTTCTCCTTCCATAACTGATCATTTAACATTACTGCTACCCCTTCCTTTGCTCTAACTCTCTCAGATACTCCAGATTTAATCCCATTTATTTCCCCCAACTGAAACTCTCCTACCCCCTTCAGCTTTGTTTCGCTTAGAGCCAGGACATCCAACTTCTTTTCATTCATAACATCAGCAATCATCTGTTTCTTGTCATCCGCACTACATCCACGCACATTTAAACAACCCAGTTTTATAAAGTTTTTCTTCTTCTCTTTTTTAGTAAATGTATACAGGAGAAGGGGTTACTAGCCCATTGCTCCCGGCATTTTAGTCGCCTCATACGACACGCATGGCTTACGGAGGAAAGATTCTTTTCCACTTCCCCATGGACAATAGAAGAAATAAAAAAAGAACAAGAGCTATTTAGAAAAAGGAGAAAAACCTAGATGTATGTATATATATATATATGCATGTGCGTGTCTGTGAAGTGTGACCAAAGTGTAAGTAGGAGTAGCAAGATATCCCTGTTATCTAGCGTGTTTATGAGACAGAAAAAGAAAACCAGCAATCCTACCATCATGCAAAACAGTTACAGGTTTTTGTTTCACAGTCATCTGGCAGGACGGTAGTACTTCCCTGGGTGGTTGCTGTCTACCAACCTGCTACCTATATATATATATATATATATATATATATATATATATATATATATATATATATATATATATATATATATATATATATATAGTTTGGAGATTAGGAGGCGGTGTGGAATTACCAACACTATTATCCAGAGGGCTGAGGAGGGATTATTGAGATGGTTTGGACATGTAAAAAGAATGAAACGAAGTAGAATGACCTCGAGAGTATACAAATCTGTAGTGGAGGGAAGGCGGGTAGGGGTCAGCCTAGGAAAGGTTGGAGGGAGGAGGTAAAGGAGGTTTTGTGTGCGAGAGGCTTGGACTTCCATCAAGCGTATGCGAGTATGTTAGACAGGAGCGAATGGAAACAAATTCCTTTTTAGGACTTGACGTGCTTTTGGAGTGTAAGCAAGGTAACATTTATGAAGGGATTCAGGGAAACCGGCAGGCCGGACTTGAGTCCTGGAGATGGGAAGTACAGTGTCTGCACTCTGAAGGAGGGGTGTTAATGTTGCATCTTTATAACTGTAGTGTAAGTACACCTCTCTCAAGACAGTGATGGAGTGAATGATGAAAGTTTTTTCTTTTTCGTTCCACTCTGCCTTGGTGGGAAATGGCCGATGTGTTAATAAAAAATATATATATATAGGTAAAACTGGTCAATTAGCAAGAGCTCATATAAATCAAGGCTTTCTAAAAATTTATCTTATACGTTTAAAAATATATTTTTTCATTCATGTTGATTTAAAAGTTAATAATTTTGTACGAAAAGAACCTTTGAAAACTTACCTAACCTTATTATAACAAGCGCAGTTTAATTTAGCCTAATCCAGCTAAATATAGTTTAGATAAGTTTACAATAATTTAATAATAAAACAAACACAATGAAATATACTCTTTTTCGTTAGGTTCAGAATGATTTTGCAAATTATTGCACACAAAAATTTTCACTTGCCTTATTCGGCAAGAAGAGGGTTGCCATTTAAGCCAAAATTGCAACTTTTACCTATTCGTCAAAGATGAGGCTACAGCCCAAGCACAAAGAGACAAGCACCCAACAAGGGACACCATAATCGTTAACAGCAACCCTAAGGACGACCTCATCACTGGACAATTAATTTTGCTAGAATCATAAGTCTATAAGGCGATAGTGTCATTTCCAGCAGGATCTGCAGGAGGCTACACTCGAATTCGACCACAACACATCAAAGAGATGGTAAATCCAGTTCTGGGCGCAGCTGTATCAATTCGTCTCTCTGAGTTAACAACCTTCTTCAACAACTGCCTGGCTGGGCGGATTCCAGAGGAAATTAAACCTTCCTTTTTCGGAGCCTCATTATATATTTTGAAGAAGAAGGATGGGGGAATCAGACCCATTGCTATTGGTAACACTCTTCGCCGTCTCGTTGCCAAAACAGCAGTAAGAAACATTCGCCTAGAAGCCACCAGTTTACTCCAGCCACACCAACTGGGCTTTGGGGTCTCTCAAGGCAGTGAAGCTGCAGCTCATGCAGCCAGAGCCTACGTCAGGGATCTACCAGAAGATAATGCCGTTGTCAAACTAGACTTTAAAAATGCCTTTAATATGGTGAAAAGAGATGTGGTCGGGACCGGTTCCCCAGTCTTTTTCTCTTCATTTCAGCTGGCTACAACAAACCCTCAATTCTTTTGTTTGGCAAACATGAAATTCCCTCACCAGAGAGTGTTCAACAGGGTGACCCACTTGCTCCATTTCTCTTCTCATCCACTGCCCCGCTGTTCTCAGTAACCTATTACTCATCCATCTCCAGTTTACCACCTGATACCCTCGCTTCCTTCCTGCCCTGCAACGCTGTATAGCCCTTGTGGTTTAGCGCTTCTTTTTGATTATAATAATAAATCCATTTCTCTTCTGCTTGGCGGTAAGAGAACTAATTTCCAGCTTGCGCAGTGAGCTCAACATCTGATACCTGAACGATGGCACTCTGGCAAGTTTTTAAGAGTCTCTGCTAGAGGACCTACAACTGGTGAAGACACTGGGAGAAGCCTTTGAACTCATCCTCAATCCCTCCAAGTGTGAAATCATCACAACCAAACCAGGAAATAATCAGAGCTGTGTGAACAATCCTTCCTGAAGCCATTATTACCACTCCATCTAGGAGCACCCTTTTGAGAGCACCGCTGGGTCATCAGGTCATCGACAGTCCTCAAGGACAAAGTGAATAACCTGAAGAGAATGGAGGAGAGAATAAGGGATCTTGATGCCCATGATGCCCTGTATCTCCTCACAAGGTGCCTTACTCTGCCAAGACTCACTTCCTGAGGTGTACACCCTCTTTTGACAACCCAATACTTAACGAATATGACTCACTCCTGAGATCAATCTTCAAGAAGGCACTGAATCTGTCACTAGAAGATCAGCAATGGGATCAGGCAACTCTTCCAGAGCGACAGGGAGGTATAGGGTGCGCAAGGCAACGCAGGTAGCTTTACCTGCATTTCTGTCCTTGTGTTTGGCTTCCAGTGGATTGGTCGAGGAGATTGTCCCCGAAAGCTTGAGAGGTGCGGTAGGAGTTCCAGACCCCAGGTTCATTGAAGCAGCCATTCTGTGTAACCCTCTTGTAGACCCCTCAAGCAAACAGTTCCTCCCAAAGAGCGCAAACAATCCCACTGGGACAAACTGATAATGGAAAAAATTGCCAACACAGTGATCACCAACGCTTCAGGAAAGGACAAAGCTCGTCTTCCAGCGGTAAAGGCACCACACTCAGGAGATTTCCTTTTAGTTGTTCCTAATTCCTCCCTGGGCACTCGACTCGACCCACTCGGACTGGTGTTGTTCTTCACCTAGCAGCCCCCATACTTACTGAACATAGGTGTATTTGTGGCAAGGCGTCAACTAATCAATTCGGACTTCATGGTCTCGTGTGCCATACATCAGAAGGCAAGTATGCTAGACATGAGGAAGTCAACGACATTATAAAGAGAAGTGTCACCAGAGCCCGTTGCCCTGCTGAACGGGAACGCCAAGTACAGAGGTCTGACGGAAGTCAAAAGCGTCCTGATGGAGTCACTATGCTACCCTAGAAGGCTGGTAAGCAAATTGCCTGTTACAACACCTGTGCCATCACTTTGGCGGACACCTACTTGCCATACTCTGAAACTGAAGGGAGTGGAGCCGCCAGCTACAGGGAGAGCCAGAAGATTCGCAAATATGAAGGCCTGCTCCCTTGTTATAATTTCATCCCAGTCAGTGCCGGATCAGCCGGGCTGTGGCTCGTACTTTGGACTGCGTGCGGCCAGCAGTAACAGCCTAGTTGATCAGGCCCTGATCCATCGGGAGGCCTGGTCATGGACCGGGCCGCGGGGGCGTTGATCCCCGGAATAACCTCCAGGTAACCTCCAGGTAGGGTCAAAGACCCTTGAAGCATGGGACAAGTGCACTCTAAAGTTCCTGAAAGAGCTGGGTGAAAAGCTTGTCACAGAAACTAAGGATCACAGAGCGGCCAGCTTCCTCTTTCAGAGACTAAGTGTTACGATCGAGAGGGCAAATGTCTGCAGCATTTCAAGTGCGCGGCCCACCACCGGGGAGCGCGGCCCACCACCGGGGAGCGCGGCCCACCACCGGGGAGCGCGGCCCACCACCGGGGAGCTGGATGAAGTATTCGAGATTTTGGCTCTGAGATGTTATTTATGTTGTTCTATTCC
>NC_091312.1:4092756-4135256 GCF_038502225.1 Cherax quadricarinatus | reverse complement strand
TTGTTATTGATCAATACCACTCGTGCATGGTTACAATAATATATATATATATATATATATATATATATATATATATATATATATATATATATATATATATATATATATATATATATATATATATATATATATATATATATATATATATATATATATATATATATATATATATATATATATGTTTGTGTGTGTGTGCAAAACAACCACGGGGGGAGTAGAATGACAGCTCAACGCCCTTCGTGTTGCAATCAACACATCATCAGGAGCTTGCAAAATTGTAGAAAAGAGGAGAATGTCCAAGGAAGTACGTTCCTAGAGGACCGTCTTCACTGGAGTGAGTGAGTGAGGGAGGGAGAGAGGAGGGTGCAGGAAGTGCCCCCCAGGCACAACAGCGGCCACAGCCAGAAGGATGAATATTATAGCATTAGAAAAATCCCACAAGCATTGATGTTGTAATGGCCTAAACGAAATTGACATGGCAGTAATGAAAAATTCGATCATATTCTGCTATGACATCAATAACTTAACACACAGAAATATATTATCAGTGATACAGAAGTCTATGGCAATTATAAAAAAGCCTTCCAAGGGACACTGTGTCCATTTAAATTGACGAGAAAACAATAATATTTAGGGGAGACTTCTAAAAGTTATGTAAAGAAAATGTCTATTAAATTCACCGTGGAGAAAGAGATGAACTGTAAACTTTCATTCTTAGATGTGTTGATACACCGGGTTGATAGAAAGTTTAAGTATACAGTATATAGGAATGCCACTAATGTGTGCTCATACATGAGACAAAAGGAGTGTATTTCATGCTATGTTCTTGAGAGCCTATAAAGTGTGCAGTCCGGAGTTCCTAGATGAAGAAATTAGGAAAATATTTGAAACTGGCACGAAACTGCTGTATCCTAAGGTGTTTGTGGAACCTGCCTTGCTGGCAGCTAAGAAAACTTATTATAGAACAGAACCTAGGATAACACCTCAAACCAAAAATGTGCTGGTCCTCCCATATAACCAGAATTTATCTATCCTACCGAATGCTTTTAGAAGATTTAATATACAAGTAGTATTTAAAAAATCACGAACTGTTGGAAGCATCCTGATAAAGAATGAACCACAACAACGTGTCGGTGGTGTCTACAGAGTTGGTTGCAACAGTTGCAGTCTCTCTTATGTGGGACAAACTGGAAAATCATTGGAGGTGGGAATGTCCCAGCACCATTATTCAATACGTATAGCACAGGAGTCGAACTCGATTTTCAACCATATTAGAGCTTGTAATAACTCAGCAAACTGGCGGGAAGAAAGAGTCATCTTCCCTTGTTCCTCCTGGCTTGAAAGGAATATTGCAGAATAGGCAATTATTAGGCAAGATAGGCAGTCATTATACAATATCAGTGACGGGCTGTTCTAATTAGATGCATTTTTAGTTGAGGCAATAGTATACAGTCTAAAATTGGGCTCTTATATAAATGCATTAGACTGTCTTAAATGTAGTGCCACACAGAGGAATTAGGGCCTATTTTTCCTGCAGTTTCTGAAGGTTGAACCAGAGTTTGCCTCAGAATTATGTGGGTTTAATATCTGTGACCATCTTTCTTGTTATTGCAGGTATCTCCCTTTTTAAATGAGTCTATATTAATGAACCCTTTCCTTTACATAACTTTTAGAAGTCTCCCCTAAATATTTTCGTTTTCTCGTCAATGGACACAGTGTCCCTTGGAAGGCTTTTCTGTAATTGCCAGAGACTTCTATATCACTGACAATATATTTCTGTGTTAAGTTATTGATGTCATAGCAGAATATGATCGAATTTTTCATTACTGCCATGTCAATTTCGTTTAGGCCATTACAATATCAATGCTTGTGGGATTTTTCTAATGCTTTAATATTCATCCTTCTGGCTGTGGCCGCTGTTGTGCCTGGGGGGCACTTCCTGCACCCTCCTCTCTCCCTCCCTCACTCACTCACTCCAGTGAAGACGGTCCTCTAGGAACGTACTTCCTTGGACATTCTCCTCTTTTCTACAATTTTGCAAGCTCCTGATGATGTGTTGATTGTAACACGAAGGGCGTTGAGCTGTCATTCTACTCCCCCCGTGGTTGTTTTGCATCCTGTATCGCTTGGTTTGCGATATTTGCATAATATATACATACATACACACACACACACACACACACACACACACACACACACACACACACACACACACACACACACACACACACACATATATATAATATAAATATATATATATATATATATATATATATATATATATATATATATGTATATATATATATATATATATATATATATATATATGTATATATATATATATATATATATATATATATATATATATATATATATATATATATATATATATATATATATATATATATATACGTATATATATATATATATATATATATATATATATATATATATATATAGATAGATAGATAGATAGATAGATAGATAGATAGATAGATAGATATGACTGAGTATATTTTTGAGAGCTCCGTGGAACTCTGTTTTCTGAACGAACAAGAAAATGCTTCCTCCTCCTCCTCCGTCAGTAGTTGCACGTCAACGAGCACTGCAAGTTATGCAATTGAAAGGTGCAACGGCTGGGTCGTTTATATGAGCCACGAGGTGATAAACTTGGCACTGTGACATCAACGGTGACTTGCAACGGATTTGCAACGGATTGCCTGTATCAACAGGGAATTTTTTTTGTGTGTCAAGCAAAATGGGAACACTAGCAGTGTGCTGCTACACTGTTACGATAATTACACAGTGGAAACAACAGCAGTGTTGTTGTGTAATTGGGGAAGCTGCCGTGAAGAGGCGATGAGGGAAGTGCGGGTTGCAAAAAAAAGTGGATGAGGGAAGTGCCCCTTC
Organism: Cherax quadricarinatus; assembly: GCF_038502225.1. Lineage (NCBI taxonomy): Eukaryota > Metazoa > Arthropoda > Malacostraca > Decapoda > Parastacidae > Cherax > Cherax quadricarinatus. The sequence continues at coordinate 4,132,346 of NC_091312.1, read as the reverse complement.
CTCCTCCCCTTCCTCCTCCCCCTCCTCCTCCCCTTCTTCCTCCCCTTCCCCCTCCCCTTCCTCCTCCCCTTCCTCCTCTGGTTGCCATGGTGATGGTTGTTGCAGCAACAGGTTACGACGCCCGAGGATTCATTTTTACTGACAAACAATTTTTCTAGATGTTAAAGGAGCTCACTGATTACCAGTCCTGGTCCCCTGAAGCTTGATGCTGTTGTTTACGTTGCTGTTGATGTTCTTGATGTTGTTGTTGATGTTGGTAATGATGTTATTGATGTTACTGATGTTGATGCTGTTTATGATGTTGATGCTGTTGTTAATGTTGATGTTATTAATGTTGATGCTGTTGATGTTATTGATGTTGATTCTGTTGTTGATGTTGTTGATGATGCTGATGTTGTTGATGCTCTTATTGCTGTTGTTGATGTTGTTGATGATGCTGATGTTAATGTTGTTGTTGATGTTGATGCTGTTGTTGATGCTGTTGATGCTGTTGTTGATGTTATTGATGTTGATGCTGTTGTTGATGATGTTGATGTTGATGATGTTGTTGTTGATGATACTGTTGTTGAGGATGTTGTTGATGATATTGTTGATGTTATTGATGATGTTGTCGATGTTGTTGTTGATGCTGCTGTTGATGATGTTAATGTTGTTTGAGGCTGTTGTTGCTGTTTTTGATGATGTTGATGTTGATGATTTTGTTGATGATGTTGTTGATGGTGTTGGTAATGATGTTATTGACGATGTTGTTGATACTGATGTTGTTTGAAGCTGTTGTTGATGATGTTGTTGATGTTGATGATGCCGATGATGTTGATGTTGTTGATGCTGTTATTGATAATGTTGTTGATTATGTTGTTGTTGATGACGATATTGATGTTGTTGATGTTATTGATGTTGTTGATGCTATTGTTGATGTTGATGCTGTTGATGATGGTGTGAAGCGAGGGAAGTAACAGAAACGAGGACATGTGTGTGTGTGTGTGTGTGTGTGTGTGTGTGTGTGTGTGTGTGTGTGAGTGTGTGTGTGTGTGTGTGTGTGTGTGTGTGTGTGTGTGTGTGTGTGTGTGTGTGTGTCAACAAAACACAGCCGGACACAGGTGCTTAAAACCTAGCTGGGTGCCAGAGATACCTAAGTGCTGTGTCATGTATCTCTGGTTAGTGGCGAATTGGAACAATCTCGACTTGAAAATGATGAAGACAGATTGTGTGCGCAGTTTCAAGAATAGTAATGACAGACCTCAAGAGGCCAAAAGCCCATACTGCCTGTAGAAGAAATTAAAAAGGTTGGGCCAGGAGCTAAGGCATGCAACGCTGAATACACGCTCATACACACAAAAATCTTCCTATCCATGTCAAGTAAAAAGACATAAGTGCAACTAATGTGACATTTATTGTGGCAACGTTTCGCTCTCCAGGAGCTTTGTCAAGCCATTACAAACAGTACATGGACACAGATGGTATATATAGGCCATACTAGAGGTAGTAGTAGTAGTAGTGATATAAGTAGTAGTAGTAGTAGTAATAGTAGTAGTAGTAGTAGTAGTAGTAGTAGTAGTAGTAGTAGTAGTAGTAATACAATATGGTAGAATAATTAGCTTGCACTTAAGGATATAAAAGCTACTATTATTTGGGTAACATAAAAATAGGTTAGAGAAATATTTCTACCAGAGGCTGGGTAGACAAGGTCAGTGTCCACAATAAAATGTTACATTAGTTACACTTGTGTCCTTTTACTTTACATATTGTTGGTAATTCTACCAACATTGTTACTTCCTATCCATCTATCCACCCATCCTTCTCTCTCTCCCATCCACCCCATCACCCATCCTTGTGGAAGCAAGTGACTGGGTACAAAATATCCCAGACCCCAGACCCCAGACCCCAGACCCCAGACCTCAGACCCTAGACCCCAGACCCCAGACCCCAGACCCCAGACCCCAGACCCCAGACCCCAGACCCCAGACTCTTCGTGCCGCCAGACACACGAGAGGGAAGTAGACGGGTTCCTTATGTTAACTCCTCATCAGCCAAGCTGTGGTGCCTATGTCAGACCACATGTGGCCAGTACCAATAATCTGATTGATCAGTTCCTCCACCTAGAGGCCTGGTATGGCCCCGGGGGCGGTGACCCCAGCCACTATCTACAAGTATATTACAGGTAAGTTCTTCCCATTCCCACCCACTCACCAACCCCCCTTCCCAACACCCACCTTCCCATCACTCATTTACTCATCCCTCCCTCTCTCCCGGCCCACCATTCAACCCTCCTGACCCACCTCCAGCCCTCCTGACCCACCATCCAACCCTTCTGACCCACCCTCCAACCCTCTTGACCCACCCTACAACCCTCCTGACCCACCATCCAACCCTTCTGACCCACTCTCCAACACTCCTGACCCACCCTCCAACCATCCTGACCCACCCTGCAACCCTCCTGACCCACCTTGCAACCCTCCTGACCCACCCTGCAACCCTCCTGACCCACCCTCCAACCCTCCAGACCCACCCTCCAACCCTCCTCACCCACCCTCCAACCCTCCTGACACACCCTCCAACCCTCATGACCCACCCTCCAACCCTCATGACCCACCCTCCAACTCTCCTGACCCACCCTCCAACTCTCTTGACCCACCCTCCAACCCTCCTGACCCACCCTCCAACCCTCCTGACCCACCCTCCAACCCTCCTGACCCACCCTCCAACCCTCTTGACCCACCCTCCAACCCTCCTGACCCACCCTCCAACCCTCTTGACCCACCCTCCAACCCTCCTGACCCACCCTCCAACCCTCCTCACCCACCCTCCAACCCTCCTGACCCACCCTCCAACCCTCCTGACCCACCCTCCAACCCTCTTGACCCACCCTCCAACCCTCCTGACCCACCCTCCAACCCTCTTGACCCACCCTCCAACCCTCCTGACCCACCCTCCAACCCTCTTGACCCACCCTCCAACCCTCCTGACCCACCCTCCAACCCTCTTGACCCACCCTCCAACCCTCCTCACCCACCCTCCAACCCTCCTCACCCACCCTCCAACCCTCCAGACCCACCCTCCAACCCTCCTCCCCCCCTCTCCAACCCTCCTCACCCACCCTCCAACCCTCCTAACCCACCCTCCAACCCTCCAGACCCCCCCTCCAACCCTCCTCACCCACCCTCCAACCCTCCTCACCCACCCTCCAACCCTCCAGACCCACCCTCCAACCCTCCTCACCCACCCTCCAACCCTCCAGACCCACCCTCCAACCCTCCAGACCCACCCTCCAACCCTCCTCACCCACCCTCCAACCCTCCAGACCCACCCTCCAACCCACCACACCCACCCACCAACCCTCCTCACCCACCCTCCAACCCTCCAGACCCACCCTCCAACCCTCCAGACCCACCCTCCAACCCTCCAGACCAACCCTCCAACCCTCCTCACCCACCCTCCAACCCTCCAGACCCACCCTCCAACCCTCCAGACCCACTCTCCAACCCTCCTCACCCACTCTCCAACCCTCCTCACCCACCCTCTAACCCTCCAGACCCACCCTCCAACCCTCCAGACCCACTCTCCAACCCTCCTCACCCAACCTCCAACCCACCACACCCACCCTCCAACCCTCCTCACCCACCCTCCAACCCTCCTCACCCACCCTCCAACCCTCCAGACCCACCCTCCAACCCTCCAGACCCACCCTCCAACCCTCCAGACCCACTCTCCAACCCTCCTCACCCACTCTCCAACCCTCCTCACCCACCCTCTAACCCTCCAGACCCACCCTCCAACCCTCCAGACCCACCCTCCAACCCTCCTCACCCACACTCCAACCCTCCAGACCCACCCTCCAACCCTCCAGACCCACTCTCCAACCCTCCTCACCCACCCTCCAACCCTCCCGACCCACCCTCCAACCCTCCAGACCCACCCTCCAACCCTCCTCACCCACCCTCCAACCCTCCAGACCCACCCTCCAACCCTCCAGACCCACCCTCCAACCCTCCAGACCCACTCTCCAACCCTCCTCACCCACTCTCCAACCCTCCTCACCCACCCTCTAACCCTCCAGACCCACCCTCCAACCCTCCAGACCCACCCTCCAACCCTCCACACCCACCCTCCAACCCTCCACACCCACCCTCCAACCCTCCAGACCCACCCTCCAACCCTCCTCACCCACCCTCCAACCCTCCAGACCCACCCTCCAACCCTCCAGACCCACCCTCCAACCCTCCAGACCCACTCTCCAACCCTCCTCACCCACTCTCCAACCCTCCTCACCCACCCTCCAACCCTCCAGACCCACCCTCCAACCCTCCACACCCACCCTCCAACCCTCCTCACCCACCCTCCAACCCTCCAGACCCACCCTCCAACCCTCCAGACCCACCCTCCAACCCTCCAGACCCACCCTCCAACCCTCCAGACCCACTCTCCAACCCTCCTCACCCACTCTCCAACCCTCCAGACCCACTCTCCAACCCTCCAGACCCACTCTCCAACCCTCCTCACCCACCCTCCAACCCTCCTGACCCACCCTCCAACCCTCCTCACCCACCCTCCAACCCTCCAGACCCACCCTCCAACCCTCCAGACCCACCCTCCAACCCTCCAGACCCACCCTCCAACCCTCCACACCCACCCTCCAACCCTCCTCACCCACCCTCCAACCCTCCAGACCCACCCTCCAACCCTCCAGACCCACCCTCCAACCCTCCAGACCCACCCTCCAACCCTCCAGACCCACCCTCCAACCCTCCAGACCCACCCTCCAACCCTCCAGACCCACTCTCCAACCCTCCTCACCCACCCTCCAACCCTCCTCACCCACCCTCTAACCCTCCCCCCTCCCCCTCCCCCTCCCCCCTCCCCCCTCCCCCTCCCCCCTCCCCCCTCCCCCCCCTCCCCTCCCCCAGGAAGAGATAATCTGAATGAAATTTATTATACCAAGAAATTTTATGGAAAAGAGAAAAAAAATTGACACTTTTTTTTGTATCTTTCACTTAATTTATTTACACATTTTTCCCTTTGTTTATTCCTCTCTTTCTTTATATATTAATTTCTCTCCTTTTACCTTTTACACAATTTATCTCACGCTCTCTCTTTATTGCTTTCGTTTTGCTTTATTTATTTACGTAAGAATAGTTAAGATCTCTTTTTTATGGGCCCGGGTTCGATTCCCGGCGGGGTGGAAACATTTCGACACGTTTCCTTACACCTGTTGTCCTGTTCACCTAGCAGCAAATAGGTACCTGGGTGTTAGTCGACTGGTGTGGGTCGCATCCTGGGGGACAAGATTAAGGACCACAATGGAAATAAGTTAGACAGTCCTCGATGACGCACTGACTTTCTTGGGTTATCCTGGGTGGCTAACCCTCCGGGGTTAAAAATCCGAACGAAATCTTATCTTATCTTATTGTTGCCGCCATCAGAGTGCTAGAAGCAAGGTCAACCTGACCTTCGCAAAGGTCAACAAAAGTACAACTTGACGGGACCTTTTTTCCCTGTTGCTGTAGTAGAACTTTCTGCCCCAGTAGACTTCTAGCAGTTGAGACACCAGCCATCATCCTCTTGTTAACCCCCGAGACTCTCACAGAGACTTGACAGTCAGTTCCTCGGTTAAGTTAGGCTTGGTTAGGTTACGTTAGGTTTGGTTAAGTTCAATTAGGTTAGGTTAGGTTACGTTACGTTACGTTACGTTAAGTTAGACTCGTCAGGTTTGGTTAGATTTGGTTAGGTAAAGTTAGGCTATCATATGAAGCGGACTGGTAGAGTCAGTAGGACTCAGAAGGGGTCAGAACAGTGGCGAATACATTCATTTAATGTAGGGATGCTCAGTGTAGTTTCGTAATGGTTTGTTCACACTGACGTCCTTGAGGTATCGCAGGAGCAGTGTAGGAGTGTTAGTAATGCCGCTGTTATGTCTCTATTGGCAGGCAGAGATACCACTCGTCGCTGTATACCAATGCCAGCATTTAGAGGAAGCATTACTGTGTTGTGGACTGCACTGTGTAACGTGTGGCTCTCGGCTTTATCAATCATTACTTTTGCTGTTTTTTAGCCAATGATAATTCAGCATTAAAGAGAAAGTCAAAGATTTATTTCCACGTAACACAATGTTTGTACAGGGATGGGTGACATTTGGCTTGCTTATGCGGAACATATGGATAAAGAAGAACTATCAATTCTTCGTCGGTCTGTCGTAATCTTTGAGTCCGTGTAAAGTTCTGAATGAAGAGTAAAGTTCAGGTGCTCTCTGCTTGTTGTCATAGCTCCTGGACCAGTCTTTGTTGTGGGACTCTCAAATGTTTTCTTGGTGTCGTGGAAGATACAGTCTGCCCATCCTTCTCTTTTTCTTCTCATCAATGAAGATACCTTCTAGGTGCCACACATGTACTTAACTCATCAACTGGTCGGTACTGCCATGAATGTGACTGTTTTTACTTCATTGACTCTGTACTCACCTACTTGTACTCGCTTAATTGTGGTTGCATGGGTCGATTCACAGCTCCTGGCCCCGTCTCTTCTCCAGAGGCTACTAGATCCACTCTTTCCCTGCTTCAAGGGCCCTATTGTACCTCTCCTTAGGTACTCACCTAGTGGTGTTTATAAGGGTTAAGCTATAATTCCTATCCTAACCTCTTCACTCACTGATCGATTTCACTGAATGGCATTGAGGGACTAACAGGATGTACTCCTGAAGCTGCGTACAGTATTTACCACCACTAAATTAGTATATTTACGTGTGTGTGGAAGGAGTAGGGAAAGGGGATGGAGGAAAGGGATGATGGGGGCCATAGTAAGGGTGAGGAACGGGAAGGGTAAAAACAGTGTTATAGAACAACAGCTCAGACTCAAGCATACTGAGTCATCAGCTTTAGTAAGCTGTGGCGTCCCCACACACTTACGTTGCTATGGTGTGGTGGAGTGGGTGGAGGTGTGGGAGGGGACACATTAGTGGGCGGGGTGCTTATAAAAGCTTCCCCTCGTAGGTAGGAAAAGCATTATTTAGGGTGGTGAAGGGAGGTGGGGGGCGGCGGATGTTGATGTTTTCCTCTGAGTGACGTTTTGATGTTTTGCCGTGGGGAGAAACGTAGATGTGGGCGTAGGGTGTGGACGTAGAGTGTTGGTGTGGGGTGTGGGGGATGATGTGGGGGTGTGAGCGTGGAGTATGAGTTTTCGGGGTGGGTGTGGGGATGCGGTGGTGTGGATGTGGGGGATGGTGATGTGGTGGTGTGGGTGTGGGGGATGCTGATGTGGTGGTGTGGGTGTGGAGGATGGTGATGTCGTGGTGTGGATGTAGGGGATGGTGATGTGGTGGTGTGGGTGTAGAGGATGGTGATGTCGTGGTGTGGATGTGTGGGATGGTGATGAGGTGGTGTGGGTGTAGGGGATGGTGATGTGGTGGTGTGGATGTGGGAGATGGTGATGTGGTGGTGTGAGTGTGGGGGATGGTGATGTGGTGGTGTGGGTGTGGGTTTGTGGGTGTGGGGGAGTGGGAGTGGGTGTGTGGGTGTGAGTGTGAGTGAGGGTTAGGGGGTGTGAGTGTGGGGGATGGTGATGTGGGGATGTGGGTGTGGGTTTGTGGGTGTGGGGGTGTGGGAGTGGGTGTGTGGGTGTGAGTGTGAGTGAGGGTGAGGGGGGTGTGAGAAAGGGAGTGTCGATGTGAGAGTGAGTGAGGGTGTGGGGGTGTGGGAATAGGTGTGTGGATGTGAGTGTGAGCGAGGGTGTGGGGGTGTGGGAGTGGGTGTGTGGGTGTGAGTGTGAGTGAGGGTGTGGGGGTGTGGAGGTGTGGGAGTGGGTGTGTGGGTGAGTGTGAATGAGGGTGTGGGGGTGTGGGAGTGGGTGTGTGGGTGTGAGTGTGAGTGAGGGTGTGGGTGTGTGGGTGTAAGTGTGAGTGAGGGTGTGGGTGTGTGGGTGTGAGTGTGAGTGAGGGTGTGGGTGTGTGAGTGTGAGTGAGGGTGTGGGTGTGTGGGTGTGAGTGTGAGTGAGGGTGTGGGTGTGTGGGTGTGAGTGTGAGTGAGGGTGTGGGTGTGGGTGTGAGTGAGGGTGTGGGTGTGTGGGTGTGAGTATGAGTGAGGGTGTGAGAGTGTGGGTGTGAGTGTGATTGAGGGTGTGGGGGTGTGGGAGTGGGTGTGTGGGTGTGAGTGTGAGTGAGGGTGTGGGTGTGTGAGTTTGAGTGTGAGTGAGGGTGTGGGTGTGAGTGTGTGTGAGGGTAAGGGTGTGTGGGTGTGAGTGTGAGTGAGGGTGTGGGTGTGTGGGTGTGAGTGTGAGTGAGGGTGTGGGTGTGTGGGTGTGAGTGTGAGTGAGGGTGTGGGTGTGTGGGTGTGAGTGTGAGTGAGGGTGTGAGAGTGTGGGTGTGAGTGTGGTTGAGGGTGTGAGGGAGTGGGAGTGGGTGTGTGGGTGTGAGTGTGAGTGAGGGTGTGGGTGTGTGAGTGTGAGTGTGAGTGAGGGTGTGGGTGTGAGTGTGTGTGAGGGTGTGGGTGTGTGGGTGTGAGTGTGAGTGAGGGTGTGGGTGTGTGGGTGTGAGTGTGAGTGAGGGTGTGGGTGTGTGGGTGTGAGTGTGAGTGAGGGTGTGGGTGTGTAGGTGTGAGTGTGAGTGAGGGTGTGGGTGTGTGGGTGTGAGTGTGAGTGAGGGTGTGGGTGTGGGTGTGAGTGTGAGTGAGGGTGTGGGGGTGTGGGTGTGAGTGTGAGTGAGGGTGTGGGTGTGTGGGTGTGAATGTGAGTGAGGGTGTGGGTGTGTGGGTGTGTGGGTGTGTGGGTGTGAGTGTCAGTGAGGGTGTGGGTGTGTGGGTGTGAGTGTGAGTGAGGGCGTGGGTGTGTGGGTGTGAGTGAGTGAGGGTGTGGGTGTGAGTGTGAGTGAGGGTGTGGATGTGTGGGTGTGAGTGTGAGTGAGGGTGTGGGTGTGTGGGAGTGAGTGTGACTGAGGGTGTGGGTGTGTGGGTGTGAGTGTGAGTGAGGGTGTGGGTGTGTAAGTGTGAGTGTGAGTGAGGGTGTGGGTGTGTGGGTGTGAGTGTGAGTGAGTGAGTGGGTGTGTGTGTGAGTGTGAGTGAGGGTGTGGGGGTGTGGGTGTGAGTGTGAGTGAGGGTGTGGGTGTGTGGGTGTGAGTGTGAGTGAGGGTGTGGGTGTGTGGGTGTGTGGGTGTGAGTGTCAGTGAGGGTGTGGGTGTGTGGGTGTGAGTGTGAGTGAGGGCGTGGGTGTGTGGGTGTGAGTGAGTGAGGGTGTGGGTGTGAGTGTGAGTGAGGGTGTGGATGTGTGGGTGTGAGTGTGAGTGAGGGTGTGGGTGTGTGGGAGTGAGTGTGAGTGAGGGTGTGGGTGTGTGGGTGTGAGTGTGAGTGAGGGTGTGGGTGTGTAAGTGTGAGTGAGGGTGTGGGTGTGTGGGTGTGAGTGTGAGTGAGGGTGTGGGTGTGTGGGTGTGAGTGTGAGTGAGGGTGTGTGGGTGTGAGTGAGGGTATGGGTGTGTGGGTGTAAGTGTGAGTGAGGGTATGGGTGTGTGGGTGTGAGTGTGAGTGAGGGAGTGGGTGTGTGGGTGTGAGTGTGAGTGAGGGTATGGGTGTATGGGTGTGAGTGTGAGTGAGGGTGTGGGTGTGAGTGTGAGTGAGGGTGTGGGTGTGAGTGTGAGTGAGGGTGTGGGTGTGTGGGTGTGAGTGTGAGTGAGGGTGTGGGTGTGTGGGTGTGAGTGTGAGTGAGGGTGTGGGTGTATGAGTGTGAGTGAGGGTGTGGGTGTGTGAGTGTGAGTGAGGGTGTGGGTGTGTGAGTGTGAGTGAGGGTGTGGGCGTGTGAGTGTGAGGGAGGGTGTGGGTGTGTTGGTGTGAGTGTGAGTGAGGGTGTGGGTGTGAGTGTGAGTGAGGGTATGGGTGAGTGAGTGTGAGTGAGGGTGTGGGTGTGTGAGTGTGAGTGAGGGTGTGGGTGTGTGAGTGTGAGTGAGGATGTGGGTGTGTGAGTGTGAGTGAGGGTGTGGGTGTGTGAGTGTGAGTGAGGGTGTGGGTGTGTGAATGTGAGTGAGGGTGTGGGTGTGAGAGTGTGAGTGAGGGTGTGGGTGTGTGAGTGAGGGTGTGGGTGTGTGAGTGAGGGTGTGGGTGTGTGAGTGAGGGTGTGGGTGTGTGAGTGAGGGTGTGGGTGTGAGTGAGGGTGTGGGTGTGTGAGTGAGGGTGTGGGTGTGTGTGTGAGGGTGTGGGTGTGTGAGTGAGGGTGTGGGTGTGTGAGTGAGGGTGTGGGTGTGTGAGTGAGGGTGTGGGTGTGTGAGTGAGGGTGTGGGTGTGTGAGTGAGGGTGTGGGTGTGTGAGTGAGGGTGTGGGTGTGTGAGTGAGGTTGTGGATGTGTGAGTGAGGGTGGCTGGGTGTGTGAGTGAGGGTGTGGGTGTGTGAGTGAGGGTGTGGGTGTGTGAGTGAGGGTGTGGGTGTGTGAGTGAGGGTGTGGGTGTGTGAGTGAGGGTGTGGGTGTGTGATTGAGGGTGTGGGTGTGTGAGTGAGGGTGTGGGTGTGTGAGTGAGGGTGTGGGTGTGTGAGTGTGAGTGAGGGTGTGGGTGTGTTGGTGTGAGTGAGGGTGTGGGTGTGTGAGTGAGGGTGTGGGTGTGTGAGTGAGGGTGTGGGTGTGTGAGTGAGGGTGTGGGTGTGTGAGTGAGGGTGTGGGTCTGTGAGTGAGGGTGTGGGTGTGTGAGTGAGGGTGTGGGTGTGTGAGTGTGAGTGAGGGTGTGGGTGTGTTGGTGTGAGTGAGGGTGTGGGTGTGTGAGTGAGGGTGTGGGTGTGTGAGTGAGGGTGTGGGTGTGTGAGTGAGGGTGTGGGTGTGTGAGTGAGGGTGTGGGTGTGTGAGTGAGGGTGTGGGTGTGTGAGTGAGGGTGTGTGAGTGTGAGTGAGGGTGTGGGTGTGTGAGTGAGGGTGTGTGAGTGTGAGTGAGGGTGTGGGTGTGTGAGTGAGGGTGTGAGTGTGAGTGAGGGTGTGGGTGTGTGAGTGAGGGTGTGGGTGTGTGAGTGAGGGTGTGTGGGTGTGAGTGAGGGTGTGGGTGTGAGTGAGGGTGTGGGTGTGAGTGAGGGTGTGTGGGTGTGAGAGAGGGTGTGGGTGTGAGTGAGGGTGTGGGTGTGAGTGAGGGTGTGGGTGTGAGTGAGGGTGTGTGGGTGTGAGAGAGGGTGTGGGTGTGAGTGAGGGTGTGGGTGTGAGTGAGGGTGAGGGTGTGAGTGAGGGTGTGGGTGTGAGTGAGGGTGTGGGTGTGAGTGAGGGTGGGGGGGGGAGGTAACTACACCTGTTTATGCACTGTTACTAAATATAATAAAAAATAATTAAGTTAATCACAAACATTTCAATGTTAATGTGAGAGTAAATGATGAGAATAAATTAATAAATAATTAATTATTACCCATTTAATGAGACTTTAATAACAGAGAGAAAGTTAATAATGAAGGGAGTTAATGGAGTCAAATCAGGTGAGTTAATTAACGAGAACGAGATAACTAACGGAGATAGTTAGTGCTATCATCAGCATTGTTTGAATTCCTTGTCTTACCTCAGTACCTTCCAGTTCCTTGTCTTACCTCAGTACCTTCCAGTTCCTTGTTTTACCTCAGTACCTTCCAGTTCCTTGTTTTACCTCAGTACCTTCCAGTTCCTTGTCTTACCTCAGTACCTTCCAGTTCCTTGTCTTACCTCAGTACCTTCCAGTTCCTTGTCTTACCTCAGTACCTTCCAGTTCCTTGTCTTACCTCAGTACCTTCCAGTTCCTTGTCTTACCTCAGTACCTTCCAGTTCCTTGTCTTACCTCAGTACCTTCCAGTTCCTTGTCTTACCTCAGTACCTTCCAGTTCCTTGTCTTACCTCAGTACCTTCCAGTTCCTTGTCTTACCTCAGTACCTTCCAGTTCCTTGTCTTACCTCAGTACCTTCCAGTTCCTTGTCTTACCTCAGTACCTTCCAGTTCCTTGTCTTACCTCAGTACCTTCCAGTTCCTTGTCTTACCTCAGTACCTTCCAGTTCCTTGTTTTACCTCAGTACCTTCCAGTTCCTTGTCTTACCTCAGTACCTTCCAGTTCCTTGTCTTACCTCAGTACCTTCCAGTTCCTTGTCTTACCTCAGTACCTTCCAGTTCCTTGTTTTACCTCAGTACCTTCCAGTTCCTTGTCTTAGCTCAGTACCTTCCAGTTCCTTGTCTTAGCTCAGTACCTTCCAGTTCCTTGTCTTACCTCAGTACCTTCCAGTTCCTTGTTTTACCTCAGTACTTTCCAGTTCCTTGTTTTACCTCAGTACCTTCCAGTTCCTTGTTTTACCTCAGTACTTTCCAGTTCCTTGTTTTACCTCAGTACCTTCCAGTTCCTTGTTTTACCTCAGTACCTTCAAGTTCCTTGTCTTACCTCAGTACCTTCCAGTTCCCTTGTCTTACCTCAGTACCTTCCAGTTCCCTTGTCTTACCTCCGTACCTTCCAGTTCCTTGTCTTACCTCAGTACCTTCCAGTTCCTTATCTTACCTCAGTACTTTCGATTTCTTTTCCTTTGACGTGATGTTTGAATTCCTCTTAAAGTCTGGTGTAGAAGGCAACTCACCTGGGCTCCTCTCTCACTGCTTTTGTCCAACATACAACACGTACAGTATTTTCCAACATACAATGTTGTATTCATGTATTCGCTACAGAATTCTCACCGTGTGTGTGTATGTATGTATATATATATATATATATATATATATATATATATATATATATATATATGTATATATATATATATATATATATATATATATATATATATATATATATATATATATATATATATATATATATATATAATGCAGTGGACAAGTTTCAAATCAAGCTTTAGCTGGCGCGTGCTGTCTCCAAACTGTGTGTGCTGGGGTCGAGCCCCTGGCTCCTGCAGCACACACAGGAGCCTAATTGATTTGTTGGGATTCAACTTCAATCCACCACGACGAGGAACCATATGTGTCACCTCCACCACAACAACAACCACCACCCACCCACCCACCTGCATAACCACCACCCACCCACCCACCCACCTGCATAACCACCACCCACACACCCACCCACCCACCCACCGGCATTACCACCATCCACCCACCCACCGGCATAACCACCAACCACCCACCCACCGGCATAACTACCATCCACCCACCCACCGGCATAACCACCACCCACCCACCCACCGGCATAACCACCATCCACCCACCCACCGGCATAACCACCATCCACCCGCCCACCGGCATAACAACCAACCACCCACCCACCGGCATAACCACCATCCACCCACCCACCGGCATAACCACCATCCACCCACCCACCGGCATAACCACCATCCACCCACCCACTGCCATTACCACCATCCACCCACCCACCGGCATAACCACCCTCCACCCACCCACCGGCATAACTACCATCCACCCCCCCACCGGCATAACTACCATCCACCCACCCACCGGCATAACCACCACCCACCCACCCTCCCACCCACCCACCCATCGGCATAACCACCATTCACCCACCCACCAGCATAACCACCATCCACCCACCCACCGGCATAATCACCATCCACCCACCCACCGGCATACCACCACCCACCCAGGAACCGGCATAACCACCATCCACCCACCCACCGGCATAACCGCCACCCACACAGCCACCGGCATAACCACCACCCACCTAGCCACCGGCATAACCACCATCCACCCACCCACCCGCATAACACCATCCCCCCACCCACCGGCATAACTACCATCCACCCACCCACCGGCATAACCACCATCCACCCAGCCACCGGCATAAGCACCATCCACCCAACCACCGGCATAACCACCATTCACCCACCCACCGGCATAGCTTCCATCCACCCACCCACCGGCATAACCACCATCCACCCAGCCACCGGCATAACCACCATCCACCCACCCACCGGCATAACTACCATTCACCCACCCACCGGCATAACCACCATCCACCCACCCACTGACATTACCACCACCCACCCACCCACCCACCCACCCACCGGCATTACCACCACCCACCCACCCACCGGCATAACCACCACCCACCCACCCACCGGCATAACCACCATCCACCCACCCACTGACATTACCACCATCCACCCACCCACCGGCATAACCACCATCCACCCACCCACCGGCATAACCACCACCCACCCACCGGCATAACTACTACCCACCCACCGGCATAACCACCCCCCACCCACCGGCCTAACCACCACCCACCCACCCGCATAACCACCACCCACCCACCGGTATAACCACTATCCACCCACCGGCATAACCACCACCCACCCACCGGAATAACCACCACCCACCCAGCCACCGTCATAACCACCATCCACCCACCCACCGGCATAACCACCACCCACCCACCGGCATAACCACCACCCACCCACCGGCATAATCACTACCCACCCACCGGCATAACCACCACCCACCCACCCGCAAAACCACCACCCACCCACCGGCATAATCACCACCCACCCACCGGCATAACCACCACCCACCCACCGGAATAACCACCACCCACCCAGCCACCGGCATAACCACCACCCAGCCACTGGCATAACCACCACCCACCCACCGGCATAACCACCACCCACCCACCGGCATAATCACTACCCACCCACCGGCATAACCACCACCCACCCACCGGCATAACCACCACCCACCCACCGGCATAATCACCACCCACCCACCGGCATAACCACCACCACCCACCCACCGGCATAACCACTATCCACCCACCGGAATAACCACCACCCACCCACCCACCCACCCATCGGCATAACCACCACCCACCCACCGGCATAACCACCACTACGTCCACAAGTAACTACCACAACTACCACCATCCCAGGATAACAAGGCCAAACAGCGCAGCATCTGATGGTAGACTGATGTCGCCACTTGTGTTTTATCATCAGTGTTCTCCCAGGTCTCCCTCATGTTCTCCCAGGTCTCCTTCGTGTTCTCCCAGGTCTCCCTTGTGTTCTCCCAGGTTTTCCTCGTGTTCTCCCAGGTCACCCTCGTGTTCTCCCAGGTTTTCCTCGTGTTCTCCCAGGTCTCCCTTGTGTTCTCCCAGATTTTCCTCGTGTTCTCCCAGGTCACCCTCGTGCTCTCCCAGGTCACTTTCGTGTTCTCTCAGGTCTCCCTCGTGTTCTCTAAGGTTTCCCTCGTGTTCTCTCAGGTCTCCCTCGTGTTCTCTAAGGTTTCCCTCGTGTTCTCTCAGGTCTCCCTCGTGTTCTCCCAGGTCTTCTTCGTGTTCTCCCAGGTCACCCTCGTGTTCTCCCAGGTTTTCCTCGTGTTCTCCCAGGTGACCCTCGTGCTCTCCCAGGTCTCTTTCGTGTTCTCTCAGGTCTCCCTCGTGTTCTCTAAGGTTTCCCTCGTGTTCTCTCAGGTCTCCCTCGTGTTCTCCCAGGTCACCCTCGTGCTCTCCCAGGTCTCTTTCGTGTTCTCTCAGGTCTCCCTCGTGTTCTCTAAGGTTTCCCTCGTGTTCTCTCAGGTCTTCCTCTTGTTCTCTCTTGTGTTCTAGTCAAGAACACTTTTAATTCCTAGAACAGTGATTCAAGTGACCTGTCAGTGTATATACAGTGACATACACATAACTGTCACTGTAGTGCCCAGCGTAAAAGAAATATATTCAACATTAATTCACTGCCACACAAGTATAGATTACATCTACAGTTTACATATTCTGGTTAATTTTCGTTAATGATAATGACTGTTACGTCCAATTATAATAATTATTTATGTAAACCCACACTTCTCTGGGCGAGAAGGGCCTTACGCACGGTGTGAATGTAAACACACTCCTAGCAGCAAGAAGGGCCTAACGCACGGTGTGAATGTAAACACACTCCTAGCAGCAAGAAGGGCCTAACGCACGGTGTGAATGTAAACACACTCCTAGCAGCAAGAAGGGCCTAACGCACGGTGTGAATGTAAACACACTCCTAGCAGCAAGAAGGGCCTAACGCACAGTGTGAATGTAAACACACTCCTAGCAGCAAGAAGGGCCTAACGCACGGTGTGAATGTAAACACACTCCTAGCAGCAAGAAGGGCCTAACGCACGGTGTGAATGTAAACACACTCCTAGAAGCTCGAAGGGCCGAACGCACGTGAATGTGAATGTAAACACACTCCTAGCAGCAAGAAGGGCCTAACGCACGGTGTGAATGTAAACACACTCCTAGCAGCAAGAAGGGCCTAACGCACGGTGTGAATGTAAACACACTCCTAGCAGCAAGAAGGGCCTAACGCACGGTGTGAATGTAAACACACTCCTAGCAGCAAGAAGGGCCTAACGCACGGTGTGAATGTAAACACACTCCTAGCAGCAAGAAGGGCCTAACGCACGGTGTAATTGTCAACACAAAGAAGTGCTTGTCAGACGTAATATTTTCTTTTTTACTGAATGATTTAGTAAAAAAAAATTAGGCGACGTACTTGAAGCAGGTGGTCCTCTGTCTTCTCTATCTCCTCCAGAAGTTCCCCAGTAATCTAGTATTTCTCCCAGGTACTCCTCGCTACCAGAGGGATACTCGGTGTTGAGGTCTCACCTGTGGTCTTACCGGTGGACAGGTCTTCTGGTCACAGCTGTGACCAGGGGCTCTGGTCTTAAGTGTCATGGACTCCGCTCGTACTCCCAGACAAACACACACACACACACCTCATGGATCAACATGTTAGAGACACTACCAAAGAGAGAGGTGAGGATGATCCAGCAAGACTGGACCTTGTATTCACCTTGAGTAGTTCGGACATCGAGGATATCACTTATGAAAGGCTTTGATTACATAATTGAGCTACAAGTGGAGAGAGTAGCAGGAATAGGACGGGAAAAAACAAACTACAAAAGGGGGACTACACAGGCATGAGGAACTTGCTGCAAGACGTTCAATGGGAGAGAGAACTGACAGGAAAACCAGTAAAAGAAATGATGGACTATGTGACAACAAAATGCAAGTAGGCAGAGGAGAGGTTTGTTCCCAAAGGAAACAGAAATAATGGAAAAGGTACAGAAGACAAAGGACCCAGGAAAATAAAGAGATCAGCCGAAAAGCCAGAAACGAATATGCACAGATAAGAAGGGAGGCTCAGCGACAATACGAAAATGACATAGCATCAAAAGTCAAGTCTGACCCAAAGCTGTTGTATAGCCACATCAGGAAGAAAACAACACTCAAGGCTGAGGAAGGATGGTGGGGAGTTCACAAGAAACGACCATAAAGAATGCGAGGAGCTCAACATGAGATTTAAAGAAATATTTACAGTGGAAACTGGTAGGATTCCAAAAATTCAGAACCGGGGAGTACACCAACAAGTGCTGGATGAGGTACACATAACCGAGGAGGAGGTGAAGAAGCTGTTATGTGAACTTGACACCTCAAAGGCAGTGGGACCAGACAACATCTCTCCGTGGGTCCTTAGAGAGGGAGCAGAGATGCTGTGTGTGCCACTAACAAAGATTTTCAACACATCCATTGAAACTGGGCAACTTCCTGAGGTATGGAAGATGGCAAATGTAGTCCCAATTTTTAAAAAAAGAGTCAGACACGAGACATTAAACTACAGACCTGTGTCACTAACATGTATAGTATGCAAAGCCATGGAGAAGATCATCAGGAGGAGAGTGGTGGAGCACCTGGAAAGAAACAAGCGTATAATCGACAACCAGCACGGTTTCAGGGAAGCAAAATCCTGTGTCACAAACCTACTGGAGTTTTATGACAAGGTGACAGAAGTAAGACAAGAGAGAGAGAGGGGTGGATAGACTGCATTTTCTTGGACTGCAAGAAGGCCTTCGACACAGTTCGTCACAAGAGGTTAATGCAAAAGCTAGAGGATCAGGCACACATAACAGGAAAGGCACTGCAATGGATCAGAGAATATCTGACAGGGAGGCAACAGCAAGTCATGGTACGTGACGAGGTGTCAGAGTGGGCGCCTGTGACAAGCGGGGCTCCACAGGGGTTAGTCCTAGGACCTGTGCTGTTTTTGGTGGTATAAGTGAATGACATAACGGGAGAGATAGACTCAGAAGTGCCCTTGTTTGCATATGATGTGACGTTAATGAGGAGAATCAAATCGGTCGAGGATCAGGCAGGACTACAAAGAGACCTGGACAGGCTACAAGCCTCTTCCAGCAACTTGATCCTTGAATTTAACCCCGCCAAATGCAAAGTCATAAAGACGGGGATGGGCAAAGAACACGGCAGATAGAGTATAGTCTAGGTGGCCAAAGACTGCATACCTCACTCAAGGAAAAAGATCTTGGGGTGAGTATAATACCGAGCACTTCTCCTGAGGTGTACATCAATCAGATAACTGCTGAAGCATATGGGCGTCTGGCAAACCTAAGGATTGCGTTCGGATACCTCATTAAGGAATCGTTCAATACTCTGTATACCATATACGTCAGGCCCATACTGGAGTATGCAGCACCAGTTTAGAATCCCCACCTGGTAAAGCACATCAAGAAATTAGAGAAAGTGCAAAAGTTTGCAACAAGACTAGTCCCAGAGCTAAGGGGATTGTCCTACGATGAAAGATTAAGGGAAATTGGCCTGACGACACTGGAGGACAGAAGGGTCAGGGGAGACATGATAACATATAAAATACTGCGCGGAACAGACAAGGTGGACAAAGACAGGATGTTCCAGAGATGGGACACAGAAACAAGGGGTCACTCTTGGAAGTTGAAGACTCAGATGAGTCAAAGGGGTGTTAGGCAGTATTTCTTCAGTCATAGAGTAGTCAGGAAGTGGAATAGCCTAGCAAGTAAGGTAGTGGAGGCAGGAACCATACATAGCTTTAAGATGAGGTATGATAAAGCTCATGGAGCAGGGAGAGAGAGGACCTAGTAACAATCAGTGAAGAGACGGGATCAGGAGCAACCATAAATAGGTGAGTACACACACACACACACACACACACACACACACACACACACACACACACACACACACACACACACACACACACACACACACACACACACACACACACACACACACACACACATCTTTAAGCAGAGGTATGATAAAGCTCACGGTTCAGGGAGAGTGACCTAGTAGCGACCAGTGAAGAGGCGGGGCCAGGAGCTCGGACTCGACCCCTGCAACCTCAACTAGGTGAGTACAACTAGGTGAGTACAACTAGGTGAGTACAACTAGGTGAGTACACACACATACATACTTCAGCAAGGTTATGCCTCAGGTACACATAATTAAGCAACCGTGATTAAGGAACAATAGCCCGCGATTCCGGGACCAATAACTAGCGCTCAACAATAGTCGGCATAATTAGCCTCATTCGCGGAATTCCTGATTGCTTGATCGGGTCAGATTTGATGTTTTTTCTCGGTACGGTTAAACAGTGTTGTAAATTGTGTAGTTGTAAATTGTGTAGTTGTAAATTTTGTAGTTGTAAATTGTGTTGTAAATTGTGTAACTGTAAATTGTGTAATTATAAATTGTGTGGTTGTAAATTGTTTAGCTGTAAATTGTTTAGCTGTAAATTGTTTAGCTGTAAATTGTGTAGCTGTAAATTGTGTAGCTGTAAATTGTGTAGTTATAAATTGTGGCTGTAAATTGTTTAGTTGTAAATTCTGTAATTGTAAATTGTGGAGTTATAAACTGTGTAGTTGTAAATTTTGTAGCTATAAATTATGCAGCTGTAAATTGTGTAGTTGTAAATTGTGTAGTTGTAAATTGTGTAGTTGTAAATTGTGTAGTTGTAAATTGTGTAGTTGTAAATTGTGTAGTTGTAAATTGTGTAGTTGTAAATTGTGTAGTTGTAAATTGTGTAGTTGTAAATTGTGTAGTTGTAAATTGTGTAGTAGTAAATTGTGTAGTTGTAAATTGTGTAGTTGTAAATTGTGTAGTTGTAAATTGTGTAGTTGTAAATTGTGTAGTTGTAAATTGTGTAGTTGTAAATTGTGTAGTTGTAAATTGTGTAGTTGTAAATTGTGTAGTTGTAAATTGTGTAGTTGTAAATTGTGTAGTTGTAAATTGTGTAGTAGTAAATTGTGTAGTTGTAAATTGTGTAGTTGTAAATTGTGTAGTTGTAAATTGTGTAGTTGTAAATTGTGTAGTTGTAAATTGTGTAGTTGTAAATTGTGTAGTTGTAAATTGTGTAGTTGTAAATTGTGTAGTTGTAAATTGTGTAGTTGTAAACTGCAAATGCTGATGAAAGTCTACGATGGAGTGTTGTGTCTGCCTTCATGAAAGTAGCAGGTGTTGTGCTTGTCTTAGTGAAAGCAGCAGGTGTTGTGCCTGTCTTAGTGAAAGCAGCAGGTGTTGTGCTTGTCTTAGTGAAAGTAGTAGGTGTTGTGCTTGTCTTAGTGAAAGCAGCAGGTGTTGTGCTTGTCTTAGTGAAAGCAGCAGGTGTTGTGCTTGTCTTAGTGAAAGTAGCAGGTGTTGTGCTTGTCTTAGTGAAAGTAGTAGGTGTTGTGCTTGTCTTAGTGAAAGCAGCAGGTGTTGTGCCTGTCTTAGTGAAAGCAGCAGGTGTTGTGCTTGTCTTAGTGAAAGCAGCAGGTGTTGTGCTTGTCTTAGTGAAAGTAGTAGGTGTTGTGCTTGTCTTAGTGAAAGCAGCAGGTGTTGTGCCTGTCTTAGTGAAAGCAGCAGGTGTTGTGCTTGTCTTAGTGAAAGCAGCAGGTGTTGTGCTTGTCTTAGTGAAAGTAGTAGGTGTTGTGCTTGTCTTAGTGAAAGCAGCAGGTGTTGTGCTTGTCTTAGTGAAAGCAGCAGGTGTTGTGCTTGTCTTAGTGAAAGCAGCAGGTGTTGTGCTTGTCTTAGTGAAAGTAGTAGGTGTTGTGCTTGTCTTAGTGAAAGCAGCAGGTGTTGTGCCTGTCTTAGTGAAAGCAGCAGGTGTTGTGCTTGTCTTAGTGAAAGCAGCAGGTGTTGTGCTTGTCTTAGTGAAAGTAGTAGGTGTTGTGCTTGTCTTAGTGAAAGCAGCAGGTGTTGTGCCTGTCTTAGTGAAAGCAGCAGGTGTTGTGCTTGTCTTAGTGAAAGCAGCAGGTGTTGTGCTTGTCTTAGTGAAAGTAGTAGGTGTTGTGCTTGTCTTAGTGAAAGCAGCAGGTGTTGTGCCTGTCTTAGTGAAAGCAGCAGGTGTTGTGCTTGTCTTAGTGAAAGCAGCAGGTGTTGTGCTTGTCTTAGTGAAAGCAGTAGGTGTTGTGCCTGTCTTAGTGAAAGCAGTAGGTGTTGTGCCTGTCTTAGTGAAAGCAGCAGGTGTTGTGCCTGTCTTAGTGAAAGCAGCAGGTGTTGTGCCTGTCTTAGTGAAAGCAGCAGGTGTTGTGCCTGTCTTAGTGAAAGCAGCAGGTGTTGTGCTTGTCTTAGTGAAAGCAGCAGGTGTTGTGCTTGTCTTAGTGAAAGCAGCAGGCGTTGTGCTTGTCTTAGTGAAAGTAGCAGGTGTTGTGCTTGTCTTAGTGAAAGCAGCAGGTGTTGTGCTTGTCTTAGTGAAAGCAGCAGGTGTTGTGCTTGTCTTAGTGAAAGCAGCAGGCGTTGTGCTTGTCTTAGTGAAAGCAGCAGGTGTTGTGCTTGTCTTAGTGAAAGCAGCAGGTGTTGTGCTTGTCTTAGTGAAAGCAGCAGGTGTTGTGCTTGTCTTAGTGAAAGCAGCAGGTGTTGTGCTTGTCTTAGTGAAAGCAGCAGGTGTTGTGCTTGTCTTAGTGAAAGCAGCAGGTGTTGTGCTTGTCTTAGTGAAAGCGGCAGGTGTTGTGCTTGTCTTAGTGAAAGCAGCAGGTGTTGTGCTTGTCTTAGTGAAAGCAGCAGGTGTTGTGCTTGTCTTAGTGAAAGCAGCAGGTGTTGTGCTTGTCTTAGCGAAAGCAGCAGGTGTTGTGCTTGTCTTAGTGAAAGCGGTAGGTGTTGTGCTTGTCTTAGTGAAAGCAGCAGGTGTTGTGCTTGTCTTAGTGAAAGCAGCAGGTGTTGTGCTTGTCTTAGTGAAAGTAGCAGGTGTTGTGCTTGTCTTAGTGAAAGTAGTAGGTGTTGTGCTTGTCTTAGTGAAAGCAGCAGGTGTTGTGCCTGTCTTAGTGAAAGCAGCAGGTGTTGTGCTTGTCTTAGTGAAAGCAGCAGGTGTTGTGCTTGTCTTAGTGAAAGTAGTAGGTGTTGTGCTTGTCTTAGTGAAAGCAGCAGGTGTTGTGCCTGTCTTAGTGAAAGCAGCAGGTGTTGTGCTTGTCTTAGTGAAAGCAGCAGGTGTTGTGCTTGTCTTAGTGAAAGTAGTAGGTGTTGTGCTTGTCTTAGTGAAAGCAGCAGGTGTTGTGCTTGTCTTAGTGAAAGCAGCAGGTGTTGTGCTTGTCTTAGTGAAAGCAGCAGGTGTTGTGCTTGTCTTAGTGAAAGTAGTAGGTGTTGTGCTTGTCTTAGTGAAAGCAGCAGGTGTTGTGCCTGTCTTAGTGAAAGCAGCAGGTGTTGTGCTTGTCTTAGTGAAAGCAGCAGGTGTTGTGCTTGTCTTAGTGAAAGTAGTAGGTGTTGTGCTTGTCTTAGTGAAAGCAGCAGGTGTTGTGCCTGTCTTAGTGAAAGCAGCAGGTGTTGTGCTTGTCTTAGTGAAAGCAGCAGGTGTTGTGCTTGTCTTAGTGAAAGTAGTAGGTGTTGTGCTTGTCTTAGTGAAAGCAGCAGGTGTTGTGCCTGTCTTAGTGAAAGCAGCAGGTGTTGTGCTTGTCTTAGTGAAAGCAGCAGGTGTTGTGCTTGTCTTAGTGAAAGCAGTAGGTGTTGTGCCTGTCTTAGTGAAAGCAGTAGGTGTTGTGCCTGTCTTAGTGAAAGCAGCAGGTGTTGTGCCTGTCTTAGTGAAAGCAGCAGGTGTTGTGCCTGTCTTAGTGAAAGCAGCAGGTGTTGTGCCTGTCTTAGTGAAAGCAGCAGGTGTTGTGCTTGTCTTAGTGAAAGCAGCAGGTGTTGTGCTTGTCTTAGTGAAAGCAGCAGGCGTTGTGCTTGTCTTAGTGAAAGTAGCAGGTGTTGTGCTTGTCTTAGTGAAAGCAGCAGGTGTTGTGCTTGTCTTAGTGAAAGCAGCAGGTGTTGTGCTTGTCTTAGTGAAAGCAGCAGGCGTTGTGCTTGTCTTAGTGAAAGCAGCAGGTGTTGTGCTTGTCTTAGTGAAAGCAGCAGGTGTTGTGCTTGTCTTAGTGAAAGCAGCAGGTGTTGTGCTTGTCTTAGTGAAAGCAGCAGGTGTTGTGCTTGTCTTAGTGAAAGCAGCAGGTGTTGTGCTTGTCTTAGTGAAAGCAGCAGGTGTTGTGCTTGTCTTAGTGAAAGCGGCAGGTGTTGTGCTTGTCTTAGTGAAAGCAGCAGGTGTTGTGCTTGTCTTAGTGAAAGCAGCAGGTGTTGTGCTTGTCTTAGTGAAAGCAGCAGGTGTTGTGCTTGTCTTAGCGAAAGCAGCAGGTGTTGTGCTTGTCTTAGTGAAAGCGGTAGGTGTTGTGCTTGTCTTAGTGAAAGCAGCAGGTGTTGTGCTTGTCTTAGTGAAAGCAGCAGGTGTTGTGCTTGTCTTAGTGAAAGCAGCAGGTGTTGTGCTTGTCTTAGTGAAAGCAGCAGGTGTTGTGCCTGTCTTAGTGAAAGCAGCAGGTGTTGTGCCTGTCTTAGTGAAAGTAGCAGGTGTTGTGCTTGTCTTAGTGAAAGCAGCAGGTGTTGTGCTTGTCTTAGTGAAAGCAGCAGGTGTTGTGCTTGTCTTAGTGAAAGCAGCAGGTGTTGTGCCTGTCTTAGTGAAAGCAGCAGGTGTTGTGCCTGTCTTAGTGAAAGTAGCAGGTGTTGTGCTTGTCTTAGTGAAAGCAGCAGGTGTTGTGCTTGTCTTAGTGAAAGCAGCAGGTGTTGTGCCTGTCTTAGTGAAAGCAGCAGGTGTTGTGCCTGTCTTAGTGAAAGCAGCAGGTGTTGTGCCTGTCTTAGTGAAAGCAGCAGGTGTTGTGCTTGTCTTAGTGAAAGCAGCAGGTGTTGTGCTTGTCTTAGTGAAAGCAGCAGGTGTTGTGCTTGTCTTAGTGAAAGCAGCAGGTGTTGCGCTTGTCTTAGTGAAAGCAGCAGGTGTTGTGCTTGTCTTAGTGAAAGTAGCAGGTGTTGTGCTTGTCTTAGTGAAAGTAGCAGGTGTTGTGCTAGTCTTAGTGAAAGCAGCAGGTGTTGTGCCTGTCTTAGTGAAAGCAGCAGGTGTTGTGCTTGTCTTAGGGAAAGTAGCAGGTGTTGTGCTTGTCTTAGTGAAAGTAGCAGGTGTTGTGCTTGTCTTACTGAAAGCAGCAGGTGTTGTGCTTGTCTTAGTGAAAGTAGCAGGTGTTGTGCTTGTCTTAGTGAAAGTAGCAGGTGTTGTGCTTGTCTTAGTGAAAGTAGCAGGTGTTGTGCTTGTCTTAGTGAAAGTAGCAGGTGTTGTGCTTGTCTTAGTGAAAGTAGCAGGTGTTGTGCCTGTCTTAGTGAAAGCAGCAGGTGTTGTGCTTGTCTTAGTGAAAGCGGCAGGTGTTGTGCTTGTCTTAGTGAAAGCAGCAGGTGTTGTGCCTGTCTTAGTGAAAGCGGCAGGTGTTGTGCTTGTCTTAGTGAAAGCAGCAGGTGTTGTGCCTGTCTTAGTGAAAGCAGCAGGTGTTGTGCCTGTCTTAGTGAAAGCAGCAGGCGTTGTGCTTGTCTTAGTGAAAGCCGCAGGTGTTGTGCTTGTCTTAGTGAAAGCAGCAGGTGTTGTGCTTGTCTTAGTGAAAGCAGCAGGTGTTGTGCTTGTCTTAGTGAAAGCAGCAGGCGTTGTGCTTGTCTTAGTGAAAGCGGCAGGTGTTGTGCCTGTCTTAGTGAAAGCGGCAGGTGTTGTGCCTGTCTTAGTGAAAGCGGCAGGTGTTGTGCCTGTCTTAGTGAAAGCGGCAGGTGTTGTGCCTGTCTTAGTGAAAGCGGCAGGTGTTGTGCTTGTCTTAGTGAAAGCGGCAGGTGTTGTGCCTGTCTTAGTGAAAGCAGCAGGTGTTGTGCCTGTCTTAGTGAAAGCAGCAGGTGTTGTGCCTGTCTTAGTGAAAGCGGCAGGTGTTGTGCTTGTCTTAGTGAAAGCGGCAGGTGTTGTGCCTGTCTTAGTGAAAGCAGCAGGTGTTGTGCCTGTCTTAGTGAAAGCAGCAGGTGTTGTGCCTGTCTTAGTGAAAGCGGCAGGTGTTGTGCCTGTCTTAGTGAAAGCGGCAGGTGTTGTGCCTGTCTTAGTGAAAGCGGCAGGTGTTGAGTCCCACAGTGGAACACAACACGATCCGTTGATCTTTCTAAGTGGCCGGTGAACACCCCTTCCCCCATCCTCCTAGCAAAGGAACACCAGTGATGTTCGAGCCGCTGACTGAGTTATGTCTAAAACCTACGTCGGGAGACTCTTCTTTCCTGACGAATAAAACACAACCACCACCACCACCACACCTAAGCTGTTGCTGGACTACATGCTACTCTCAGCTTTAGTCTCGTAATGCTGTCATAACCACACGATGTAGTTGCGATATTCCTTCATGTTATCCTTACGTCTCCCTCTCCACTGGAGTAGGAGACGCGAGTGTAAATCTCAGGTATTTACAGCTTATGCTTACTATTTCAAGTGAAAAATATTTCTCTTCACTTGTTACTCAAAGCCAAATGGTGTTTGTGACTGAGGAAACATACATCCATAGGGAGAAAATTCCGAATCTCTAGCTTGTCCTGAGTCTCATCTCTTTTTCAGTCCATTACCCATCTCCTCTCTTACCTACTGCTGCTGAGACATCCAAGCGAGTCATCGTGTGTGTCTCACGTCTTCAGCAGTGTTCCCCATCCAGTTCTCGGTACCATAACGTGAGAGGCTGTCTATACTCCTCACTCTTAGCTCAGTGTTCAAGTTGGAGGTCTTCCAGTACCACTCATTACCAGTACCTCTTATTACCAGTTCCCTTCATTACCAGTACCTCTTATTACCAGTTCCCTTCATTACCAGTACCTCTTATTACCAGTACCCTTCATTACCAGTACCTCTTATTACCAGTACCCTTCATTACCAGTACCTCTTATTACCAGTACCCTTCATTACCAGTCCCTCTTATTACCAGTACCCTTCATTACCAGTACCTCTTATTACCAGTACCCTTCATTACCAGTCCCTCTTATTACCAGTACCCTTCATTACCAGTACCTCTTATTACCAGTACCTCTTACTACCAGTAACATTTATTACCAGTCCCTCTCATTACCAGTACCCCTTATTATCAGTACCTCTCATTACCAGTACCTCTCATTACCAATACCTCTCATTACCAGTACCTCTCATTACCAGTACCTCTCATTACCAGTACCTCTCATTACCAGTACCTCTCATTACCAGCACCTCTCATTACCAGTACCTCTCATTACCAGTACCTTTTATTATCAGTACCTCTCATTACCAGTACGTCTCATTACCAGTACCCCTTATTATCAGTACCTCTCATTACCAGTACCTCTCATTACCAGTACCTCTCATTACCAGTACCTCTCATTACCAGTACCTCTCATTACCAGTACCTCTCATTACCAGCACCTCTCATTACCAGTACCTCTCATTACCAGTACCTTTTATTATCAGTACCTCTCATTACCAGTACGTCTCATTACCAGTACCCCTTATTATCAGTACCTCTCATTACCAGTACCTCTCATTACCAGTACCTCTCATTACCAGTACCTCTCATTACCAGCACCTCTTATTACCAGTACCTCTCATTACCAGTACCTTTTATTATCAGTACCTCTCATTACCAGTACTTCTCATTACCAGTACCTCTCATTACCAGTACCTCTCATTACCAGCACCTCTCATTACCAGTACCTCTCATTACCAGTACCTCTCATTACCAGCACCTCTCATTACCAGTAACTCTCATTACCAGCACCTCTCATTACCAGTACCTCTCATTACCAGTACCTTTTATTATCAGTGCCTCTCATTACCAGTACCTCTCATTACCAGTACCTTTTATTATCAGTACCTCTCATTACCAGTACGTCTCATTACCAGTACCCCTTATTATCAGTACCTCTCATTACCAGTACCTCTCATTACCAGTACCTCTCATTACCAGTACCTCTCATTACCAGCACCTCTTATTACCAGTACCTCTCATTACCAGTACCTTTTATTATCAGTACCTCTCATTACCAGTACTTCTCATTACCAGTACCTCTCATTACCAGTACCTCTCATTACCAGCACCTCTCATTACCAGTACCTCTCATTACCAGTACCTCTCATTACCAGCACCTCTCATTACCAGTAACTCTCATTACCAGCACCTCTCATTACCAGTACCTCTCATTACCAGTACCTTTTATTATCAGTGCCTCTCATTACCAGTACCTCTCATTACCAGTACCTTTTATTATCAGTACCTCTCATTACCAGCACCTCTCATTACCAGTACCTCTCATTACCAGTACCTTTTATTATCAGTACCTCTCATTACCAGTACCTCTCATTACCAGTACCTTTTATTATCAGTACCTCTCATTACCAGTACCTCTCATTACCAGTATCTCTCATTACCAGTACCACTCATTACCAGTACCATTCATTACCACCACTACCTCCACTACTTGTCATTCCAACGTACTAGTCACTACAAGTACTCAGAAGAAAAAGGAGAAGGTTAAGAATTATGCTCTAATCTTCTGAAGCTGAGATCATCAAAGTGACCTTGACCGTGACACACGTCATAACTTACCTGTGTGTGACCCGCGACCTCCTGAACCTCGCGTTTCATGAATCCCTTCGTTGTGAACCCCTCGTTGTGAACCTCTCGTTGTCAACCCCTCGCTGTGAATATCTCTCTGTGTACCCCTCTTTGCGAACCCCTCGTTGTGAACCCCGATTGGCAACCCCTCTTTGTGAACCCCGATTGGCAACCCCTCTTTGTGAACCCCTCGTTGTAAACCCCTCGTTGCAAACCCCTCGTTGTAAACCCCTCGTTGTGAACCCCTCGTTGTGAACCCCTCGTTGTAAACCCCTCGTTGTAAACCCCTCGTTGTGAACCCCTCGTTGTAAACCCCTCGTTGTAAACCCCTCGTTGTGAACCCCTCGTTGTGAACCCTTCGTTGTAAACCCCTCGTTGTGAACCCCTCGTTGTGAACCCCTCGTTGTGAACCCCTCGTTGTGAACCCCTCGTTGTAAACCCCTCGTTGTAAACCCCTCGTTGTGAACCCCTCGTTGTGAACCCCTCGTTGTGAACCCCTCGTTGTGAACCCCTTGTTGTGAATCTCTCGTTGTGAACCCCTCGTTGTGAACCCCTTGTTGTGAATCTCTCGTTGTGAACCGCTCGTTGTGAACCCCTTGTTGTGAACCCCTCGTTGTGAACCCCTCGTTGTAAACCCCTCGTTGTAAACCCCTCGTTGTGAACCCCTCGTTGTGAACCCCTCGTTGTAAACCCCTCGTTGTGAACCCCTCGTTGTGAACCCCTCGTTGTGAACCCCTCGTTGTGAACCCCTCGTTGTAAACCCCTCGTTGTAAACCCCTCGTTGTGAACCCCTCGTTGTGAACCCCTCGTTGTGAACCCCTCGTTGTGAACCCCTTGTTGTGAATCTCTCGTTGTGAACCCCTCGTTGTGAACCCCTTGTTGTGAATCTCTCGTTGTGAACCGCTCGTTGTGAACCCCTTGTTGTGAACCCCTCGTTGTGAACCCCTCGTTGTAAACCCCTCGTTGTAAACCCCTCGTTGTGAACCCCTCGTTGTGAACCCTCGTTGTGAACCCCTCGTTGTGAACCCCTCGTTGTGAACCCCTCGTTGTGAACCCCTCGTTGTGAACCCTCGTTGTGAACCCTCGTTGTGAACCCCTCGTTGTGAACCCCTCGTTGTGAACCCCTCGTTGTAAACCCCTCGTTGCAAACCCCTCGTTGTAAACCCCTCGTTGTGAACCCCTCGTTGTGAACCCCTCGTTGTAAACTCCTCGTTGTAAACCCCTCGTTGTGAACCCCTCGTTGTGAACCCCTCGTTGTGAACCCCTCCTTGTGAACCTCTCGTTGTGAACCCCTCGTTGTAAACCCCTCGTTGTAAACCCCTCGTTGTGAACCCCTCGTTGTGAACCCCTCGTTGTAAACCCCTCGTTGTGAACCCCTCGTTGTGAACCCTCGTTGTGAACCCCTCGTTGTGAACCCCTCGTTGTGAACCCCTCGTTGTGAACCCTCGTTGTGAACCCCTCGTTGTGAACCCCTCGTTGTGAACCCTCGTTGTGAACCCCTCGTTGTGAACCCCTCGTTGTGAACCCTCTTGCTCTCAACAAGCGGGCAGTACAATATCAGGTACACTGACAGATGTAAACAAAAAATATCATACTTATAACATTTTACTGTGAAGACGTTTCGGCCACCAGAGACGTTGTTAAGTGGTCAAGTCCCTGGTGGTCGAAAATGCCTTCGCTGTAAAATCCTACCAACCTGCACTGTGTGTCTTGTTTGCAACAGCAGCAACAACAGCAACAGCAACAGCAACAGCAGCAGCAACAGCAACAGCAACAGCAACAGCAACAGCAGCAGCAACAGCAACAGCAACAGCAACAGCAACAGCAGCAGCAACAGCAGCAGCAACAGCAACAGCAACAGCAACAGCAACAGCAGCAGCAACAGCAACAGCAACAGCAGCAGCAACAGCAACAGCAACAGCAACAGCAGCAGCAACAGCAACAGCAACAGCAACAGCAACAGCAACAGCAACAGCAGCAGCAACAGCAGCAACAACAGCAACAGCAACAGCAACAGCAGCAGCAACAGCAACAGCAACAGCAACAGCAACAGCAACAGCAGCAGCAACAGCAACAGCAACAGCAACAGCAACAGCAGCAGCAACAGCAACAGCAACAGCAGCAGCAACAGCAACAGCAACAGCAACAGCAACAGCAGCAACAACAGCAACAGCAACAGCAACAGCAGCAGCAACAGCAACAGCAACAGCAACAGCAACAGCAACAGCAGCAGCAACAGCAACAGCAACAGAAACAGCAACAGCAGCAGCAACAGCAACAGCAGCAGCAACAGCAACAGCAGCAGCAACAGCAACAGCAACAGCAGCAGCAACAGCAACAGCAGCAGCAACAGTAACAGCAACAGCAACAGCAGCAGCAGCAACAGCAACAGCAGCAGCAACAGCAACAGCAGCAGCAACAGCAACAGCAACAGCAACAGCAACAGCAACAGCAGCAGCAACAGCAACAGCAGCAGCAACAGCAACAGCAGCAGCAACAGTAACAGCAACAGCAACAGCAGCAGCAGCAGCAGCAACAGCAGCAGCAACAGCAACAGCAGCAGCAGCAGCAACAGCAGTAGCAACAGCAACAGCAGCAGCAACAGCAACAGCAGCAGCAACAGCAACAGCAACAGCAACAGCATCTACCTAACTTCTCTCGACAGCCAGACCAAAATCTCGAGGAGAAGTTTTGGAGTTAAAGGTTTGAGGTTGGTACTGATGCTGAGAATTAAGTTCTCTCTCTCTCTCTCTCCCCCCCTCTCTCTCTCTCTCCCCTCTCTCTCTCTCTCTCTCTCTCTCTCTCTCTCTCTCTCTCTCTCTCTCTCTCTCTCAGTTCAATAACTTCATTTACATTTATTCCTTTTTATCTTCTCCACCTTCATCTACCATTCCTTGACTCAGTGAAGACATTCACTGGATGTGTTGTGAGACAAGATGGCGGAGTCAGTTAGACGCTACCCTGTCAGAAACGCTTCACAATCACCCACAAACTGCAGACAAAGCAGACGACGTTTCGGCCTGTCTTGGGTCAGGGGGGATCGTCCAGGACCTACCGAAACGTGGATCGTCCGAGATCTGTTAATTGGTAGAGGAGAGGAAGACAAACCGGCCGATCTGTTTTTTTTTTTTTTTTTTTAATTTTGAGAATGTACGTAATTGCTGTATATCTTGTGGAAGCGCTAAACCCGTAGGGATCGTATAGCGCCCCAGAAATTTCAGAGAATCATGTTAGACCCATGGATGGGGAAGGATAACGCTAACGTCTTGGATCAAAAGCCTTTCACCAGTGTGTGTGTGTGTACACTCACCTAGTTGTACTCACCTAGTTGAGGTTGCGGGGGTCGAGTCCGAGCTCCTGGCCCCGCCTCTTCACTGATCGCTACTAGGTCACTCTCCCTGAGCCGTGAGCTTTATCATACCTCTGCTTAAAGCTATGTATGGATCCTGCCTCCACTACATCGCTTCCCAAACTATTCCTCTTACTGACTACTCTGTGGCTGAAGAAATACTTCCTAACATCCCTGTGATTCATCTGCGTCTTCAACTTCCAACTGTGTCCCCTTGTTACTGTGTCCAATCTCTGGAACATCCTGTCTTTGTCCACCTTGTCAATTCCTCTCAGTATTTTGTATGTCGTTATCATGTCCCCCCTATCTCTCCTGTCCTCCAGTGTCGTCAGGTTGATTTCCCTTAACCTCTCCTCGTAGGACATACCTCTTAGCTCTGGGACTAGTCTTGTTGCAAACCTTTGCACTTTCTCTAGTTTCTTTACGTGCTTGGCTAGGTGTGGGTTCCAAACTGGTGCCGCATACTCCAATATGGGCCTAACGTACACGGTGTACAGGGACCTGAAAGACTCCTTATTAAGATGTCGGAATGCTGTTCTGAGGTTTGCTAGGCGCCCATATGCTGCAGCAGTTATTTGGTTGATGTGCGCTTCAGGAGATGTGCCTGGTGTTATACTCACCTCAAGATCTTTTTCCTTGAGTGAGGTTTGTAGTCTCTGGCCCCCTAGACTGTACTCCGTCTGCGGTCTTCTTTGCCCTTCCCCAATCTTCATGACTTTGCACTTGGTGGGATTGAACTCCAGGAGCCAATTGCTGGACCAGATCTGCAGCCTGTCCAGATCCCTTTGTAGTTCTGCCTGGTCTTCGATCGAGTGAATTCTTCTCATCAACTTCACGTCATCTGCAAACAGGGACACCTCAGAGTCTATTCCTTCCGTCATGTCGTTCACAAATACCAGAAACAGCACTGGTCCTAGGACTGACCCCTGTGGGACCCCGCTGGTCACAGGTGCCCACTCTGACACCTCGCCACGTACCATGACTCGCTGCTGTCTTCCTGACAAGTATTCCCTGATCCATTGTAGTGCCTTCCCTGTGTGTGTGTGTGTGTGTGTGTGTGTGTGTGTGTGTGTGTGTGTGTGTGTGTGTGTGTGTGTGTGTGTGTGTGTGTGTGTGTGTGTGTGTGTTTGTGTGTGTGTGTGTGTGTGCGTGTGTATGTGTGTGTGTGTGTGTGTGTGTGTGTGTGTGTGTGTGTGTATGTGTGTGTGTGTGTGTGTGTGTGTGTGAGTATTTGGGTTTAATTATGTTTGCAAATATAGCCTGGATACTGAGACTAGCTAGGAGATATAACTTGGGTCCTGTGATTAGCTAGGAGATATAACTTGGGTCCTGTGATAAACTAGGAGATATAACTTGGGTCCTGTGAAGAGCTAGGAGATATAATTTGGGTCCTGTGATTAGCTAGGAGATATAACTTGGGTATTGTGATTAGCTAGGAGATATAACT
This sequence comes from Cherax quadricarinatus, assembly GCF_038502225.1. NCBI lineage: Eukaryota > Metazoa > Arthropoda > Malacostraca > Decapoda > Parastacidae > Cherax > Cherax quadricarinatus. Next base: position 4,099,945 of record NC_091312.1, on the reverse strand, counting down.
TGGGTCCTGTGAAGAGCTAGGAGATATAACTTGGGTCCTGTGATTAGCTAAGAGATATAGCTTGGGTCCTGTGATAAGCTAGGAGATATAACTTGGGTCCTGTGATTAGCTAAGAGATATAGCTTGGGTCCTGTGATTAGCTAGGAGATATAACTTGGGTCCTTTGATTAGCTAGGAGATATAACTTGGGTCCTGTGATTAGCTAAGAAATATAGCTTGGGTCCTGTGATTAGCTAGGAGATATAACTTGGGTCCTGTGATTAGCTAAGAGATATAGCTTGGGTCCTGTGATTAGCTAGGAGATATAACTTGCGTCCTGTGATTAGCTAGAAGATATAACTTGGTCCTGTGATTAGCTAGGAGATATAACTTGGGTCCTGTGATTAGCTAGGAGATATAACTTGGGTCCTGTGATTAGGTAGGAGATATAATTTGGGTCCTGTGATTAGCTAGGAGATATGACTTGGGTCCTTTGATTAGCTAGGAGATATAACTTGGGTCCTGTGATTAGCTAAGAGATATAATTTGGGTCCTGTGATTAGCTAGGAGATATGACTTGGGTCCTTTGATTAGCTAGGAGATATAACTTGGGTCCTGTGATTAGCTAAGAGATATAGCTTGGGTCCTGTGATTAGCTAGGAGATATAACTTGGGTCCTGTGATTAGCTAGGAGATATAACTTGGGTCCTTTGATTAGCTAGGAGATATAACTTGGGTCCTGTGATTAGCTAAGAGATATAGCTTGGGTCCTGTGATTAGCTAGGAGATATAACTTGGGTCCTGTGATTAGCCAGCAGATATACTTGGGTCCTCTGATTAGCTAGCAGATATAGCTAAGGTCCTGGGGTTAGCTAGCAAATATAGTTTGGGTACCAGAATCAGCTAGGAGATACTTCTAGGTATTTGGGATCAGCTGGGTCCTAGGATCAGTACATACTGTATATTTCGGGCTCCGAGATCAGCTAGAACATATAACACGTGTTCAAGAATCAGCTAGAAGATACAGCTAGGGTCCCAGCATCACCTACGTCCGCGATTGTATTCTCTGGGTTCAGTTATGCGACGGACGCTGCTAGGATACAGAGGGACCCACACGTCGTCACATCAGGAAAAAAGTACCCTGAGGACAGTAGGTAGGTGTTGCAGTCACCCTGAGATCAGCAGGTAATGTTGCAGTCACCCTGAGATCAGCAGGTAGCTGTTGCAGTCACCCTGAGATCAGCAGGTAGTTGTTGCGCTCACCCTGAGAGCAGCAGGTAGTTGTTGCAGTCACCCTGAGATCAGCAGGTAGTTGTTGCGCTCACCCTGAGAGCAGCAGGTAGTTGTTGCAGTCACCCTGAGATCATAAGGTAGTTGTTGCAGTCACCCTGAGATCATAAGGTAGTTGTTGCAGTCACCCTGAGATCATAAGGTAGTTGTTGCAGTCACCCTGCGATCAGCAGGTAGTTGTTGCAGTCACCCTGCGATCAGCAGGTAGTTGTTGCAGTCACCCTGAGATCAGTAGGTAGTTGTTGCAGTCACCCTGCGATCAGCAGGTAGTTGTTGCAGTCACCCTGCGATCAGCAGGTAGTTGTTGCAGTCATCCTGAGATCATAAGGTAGTTGTTGCAGTCACCCTGCGATCAGCAGGTAGTTGTTGCAGTCACCCTGCGATCAGCAGGTAGTTGTTGCAGTCACCCTGCGATCAGCAGGTAGTTGTTGCAGTCACCCTGAGATCATAAGGTAGTTGTTGCAGTCACCCTGCGATCAGCAGGTAGTTGTTGCAGTCACCCTGCGATCAGCAGGTAGTTGTTGCAGTCACCCTGCGATCAGCAGGTAGTTGTTGCAGTCACCCTGAGATCAGTAGGTAGTTGTTGCAGTCACCCTGCGATCAGCAGGTAGTTGTTGCAGTCACCCTGAGATCAGTAGGTAGTTGTTGCAGTCACCCTGCGATCAGCAGGTAGTTGTTGCAGTCACCCTGAGATCAGTAGGTAGTTGTTGCAGTCACCCTGAGATCAGTAGGTAGTTGTTGCAGTCACCCTGCGATCAGCAGGTAGTTGTTGCAGTCACCCTGAGATCAGTAGGTAGTTGTTGCAGTCACCCTGAGATCAGTAGGTAGTTGTTGCAGTCACCCTGCGATCAGCAGGTAGTTGTTGCAGTCACCCTGAGATCAGTAGGTAGTTGTTGCAGTCACCCTGCGATCAGCAGGTAGTTGTTGCAGTCACCCTGAGATCAGTAGGTAGTTGTTGCAGTCACCCTGAGATCAGTAGGTAGTTGTTGCAGTCACCCTGCGATCAGCAGGTAGTTGTTGCAGTCACCCTGAGATCAGTAGGTAGTTGTTGCAGTCACCCTGAGATCAGTAGGTAGTTGTTGCAGTCACCCTGAGAGCAGCAGGTAGTTGTTGCAGTCACCCTGAGATCAGTAGGTAGTTGTTGCAGTCACCCTGAGAGCAGCAGGTAGTTGTTGCAGTCACCCTGCGATCAGCAGGTAGTTGTTGCAGTCACCCTGAGATCAGTAGGTAGTTGTTGCAGTCACCCTGAGATCAGTAGGTAGTTGTTGCAGTCACCCTGAGAGCAGCAGGTAGTTGTTGCAGTCACCCTGCGATCAGCAGGTAGTTGTTGCAGTCACCCTGAGATCAGTAGGTAGTTGTTGCAGTCACCCTGAGATCAGTAGGTAGTTGCTGCAGTCACTCTGAGAGCAGCAGGTAGTTGTTGCAGTCACCCTGAGATCAGTAGGTAGTTGTTGCAGTCACCCTGAGAGCAGCAGGTAGTTGTTGCAGTCACCCTGAGATCAGTAGGTAGTTGTTGCAGTCACCCTGAGAGCAGCAGGTAGTTGTTGCAGTCACCCTGCGATCAGCAGGTAGTTGTTGCAGTCACCCTGAGATCAGTAGGTAGTTGTTGCAGTCACCCTGCGATCAGCAGGTAGTTGTTGCAGTCACCCTGAGAGCAGCAGGTAGTTGTTGCAGTCACCCTGAGATCAGTAGGTAGTTGTTGCAGTCACCCTGAGATCAGTAGGTAGTTGTTGCAGTCACCCTGAGAGCAGCAGGTAGTTGTTGCAGTCACCCTGCGATCAGCAGGTAGTTGTTGCAGTCACCCTGAGATCAGTAGGTAGTTGTTGCAGTCACCCTGAGAGCAGCAGGTAGTTGTTGCAGTCACCCTGCGATCAGCAGGTAGTTGTTGCAGTCACCCTGAGATCAGTAGGTAGTTGTTGCAGTCACCCTGAGATCAGTAGGTAGTTGTTGCAGTCACCCTGAGATCAGTAGGTAGTTGTTGCAGTCACCCTGCGATCAGCAGGTAGTTGTTGCAGTCACCCTGAGATCAGCAGGTAGTTGTTGCAGTCACCCTGAGATCAGTAGGTAGTTGTTGCAGTCACCCTGAGATCAGCAGGTAGTTGTTGCAGTCACCCTGAGATCAGTAGGTAGTTGTTGCAGTCACCCTGAGAGCAGCAGGTAGTTGTTGCAGTCACCCTGAGATCAGTAGGTAGTTGTTGCAGTCACCCTGAGATCAGTAGGTAGTTGTTGCAGTCACCCTGAGAGCAGCAGGTAGTTGTTGCAGTCACCCTGAGAGCAGCAGGCAGTTGTTGCAATCACCCTGAGATCAGTAGGTAGTTGTTGCAGTCACCCTGCGATCAGCAGGTAGTTGTTGCAGTCACCCTGAGAGCAGCAGGCAGTTGTTGCAATCACCCTGAGATCAGTAGGTAGTTGTTGCAGTCACCCTGCGATCAGCAGGTAGTTGTTGCAGTCACCCTGAGAGCAGCAGGCAGTTGTTGCAATCACCCTGAGATCAGTAGGTAGTTGTTGCAGTCACCCTGAGAGCAGCAGGTAGTTGTTGCAGTCACCCTGAGATCAGTAGGTAGTTGTTGCAGTCACCCTGAGATCAGTAGGTAGTTGTTGCAGTCACCCTGAGATCAGTAGGTAGTTGTTGCAGTCACCCTGAGATCAGTAGGTAGTTGTTGCAGTCACCCTGAGATCAGTAGGTAGGTGCTCCATTTTTATTTCTACGTCAACCTGAGTCGTAATTACTATTATTATTATTATTATTATTATTATTATTAATATTATTATTATTATTATTATTATTATTATTATTATTATTATTATTATTATTATTATTATTATTATTATTATTAAAAGTAAGCGTTAAACCTACGAGGGTCCTACAGCACTGAGTCTTGAGAGTTCTCATTGTCGGCTGCTCACGTCTACGTGTTTATTTTTCGCCCCACCCCGCGCCCCTTCCTTTTTTGTGTAGGAGCGTCATGCTGCGAGTTCTGTGAAAAGGACACGAGAAGATTTCGTAGTTTGTTATGACTGGATCGTTCCTCTCGGAATGCAGACTTTGATTCATGCTACACAGTCGTCTTTTTTTCCTCCTTGAGTTCTGACATCTTATTTTCATGGGGGTACTTGTTCATTCCTTATTCTGTTGCTTTGTGGGGATGTTTACGAGTCTTGAACGCTCTGCTTTGGCCGTGTGCTGTGCTCTGGAATTAGCAATCTTGGTTAGAGCTAGTGAGGTGCTCAAGTGCTCGACGAGGGGTGGGATTGTCGTCTGTGTTAGTGTGATTAACGTCCACGTTGTTTCACACATGTAGTTCGGTGGTAGAGATTTTGTTCCTAGGTTTCTAACATTGAGTCGAAGTCTGTTTGGTGTCCAGGGACAGTAGTGTCTGTGCTGCCTGAGCAGCAGGTGAAGTGATAACGACAGTGTGTACGTAGAGATGCATGTATACACTTCAAGACATGTAGTGGTGGACCAAGGAAGCCTCTTGTGGCGAAACGTTCACTTGGTAAATGTCTTAACTTGTACATATGTGTCTTGATCTACATAGGGCGAAACGCTGTCCCAGGAAAAGTTTCATACAACGTGTGTATTCCCTTCACATCCTCTACCGAAAAAAAAAATCGTCCATATTATTGATGAATATACAAATAACAAATTTAATGCATTTAAAATACTTATAAGCCATTTAGATAGTGGATTAAATGGAAGGTTACAAGCTTTTACAAAAAACAAATCATTATTATTTTGTGATAATTCCAGCTCCTAGTAGAAGTTTATTTAACAATAACATTATTCCAATAACTTTTCCCCTCACATTGTTTCTTCTTCTTTCTCAGAATCTATTTTTCTGAACCGAGGAGTATTTAATATGTATCTTCTTCTTCTTCCAACAAACCGCAGTATCCCACCAAGGCAGGGTAGCCCAAAAAGAAAAATGAAAGTTTCTCTTTTTAAATTTAGTAATTTATACAGGAGAAGGGGTTACTAGCCCCTTGCTCCTGGGATTTTAGTCGCCTCTTACAACACGCATGGCTTACGGAGGAAGAATTCTGTTCCACTTCCCCATGGAGGTAATAGGAAATGAACAAGAACAAGAACTAGTAAGAAAATAGCAGAAAACCCAGAGGGGTGTGTATATATATGCTTGTACATGTATGTATAGTGTACCTAAGTGTAAGTAGAAGTAGCAAGACGTACCTGAAACCTTGCATGTTTATGAGACAGGCAAAAGACACCAGCAATCCTACCATCATGTAAAATAATTACAGGCTTTCGTTTTACACTCACTTGGCAGGACGGTAGTACCTCCCTGGGTGGTTGCTCGGAAGTGAAACAGAATTTTTCCTCCCTAAGTCATGCGTGTCGTAAGAGGCGACTAAAATGCCGGGAGCAAGGGTCTAGTAACCCCCTTCTCCTGTATATATTACTGAAGTTAAAAAGAGAAACTTTTCTTTTTTGGGTCACACTGCTTCGGTGGGATGCGGCCAGTTTGTTGAAAGAAGATATATATATATATATATATATATATATATATATATATATATATATATATATATATATATATATATATATATATCTTCTTCTTTCAACAAACCGGCGACATCAGGAGCAAGATGGCGGTGGACTGTCGTCTTTAATGAAGTATTAATTCATAACTGTGACATTTCTGGCTGTTGTAACACACACACACACACACACACACACACACACACACACACACACACACACACACACACACACACACACACACACACAAACACACACACACACACACACACACACACACACACACACACACACACACACACACACACACACACACACACACACACACACACACACACACACACACACACACACACACACACACACACAAACAAACACACACACACACACACACACACACACACACACACACACACACACACACACACACACACACACACACAAACACACACACACACACACACACACACACACACACACACACACACACACACACACACACACACACACACACACACACACACACACACACACACACACACACACACACACACACACACACACACACACACACACACACACACACACACACACACACACACACACACACACACACACACACACACACACACACACACACACACACACACACACACACACACACACACACACACACACACACACACACACACACACACACACACACACACACACACACACACACACACACACACACACACACACACACACACACACACACACACACACACACACACACACACACACACACACACACACACACACACACACACACACACACACACACACACACACACACACACACACACACACACACACACACACACACACACACACACACACACACACACACACACACACACACACACACACACACACACACACACACACACACACACACACACACACACACACACACACACACACACACACACACACACACACACACACACACACACACACACACAAACACACACACACACACACACACACACACACACACACACACACACACACACACACACACACACACACACACACACACACACACACACACACACACACACACACACACACACACACACACACACAGACACACACACACACACACACACACAACACACACACACACACACACACACACACACACACACACACACAACACACACACACACACACACACACACACACAACACACACACACACACACACACACACACACACACACACACACACACACAACACACACACACACACACACACAAACACACACACAAACACACACACACACACACACACACACACACACACACACACACACACACACACACACACACACACACACACACACACACACACACACACACACACACACACACACAC
>NC_091312.1:4050256-4087756 GCF_038502225.1 Cherax quadricarinatus | reverse complement strand
AGCACACTTGGTTTTGGCCTCCCTGCACCTTTGGGTGAACCAAGGGCTCGTTCTGGCTTTCTTGTTATTTCTGTTACCCTTGGGTACAAATCTCTCCTCAGCTTCCTTGCACATTGTTGTCACATATTCCATCATCTCGTTTACTGACTTTCTTGCCAGTTCTGTGTCCCACTGAATCCTGTGCAGAAAATACTTCATGCCTGTGTAGTCCTCTCTCTTGTAGTTTGGCTTCATTCATCCTGCCCTTCCTGGTTCCCTCTCTACTTGTAACTCTTAATATGTATTTGAATCTCAGAACCACGTGATCACTGGCCTCGAGGGGTCTTTCAAATGTGATGTCCTCAATATCTGCACTACTCTAGGTAAATACTAGGTCCAGTCTCCCTGGCTCGTCCTCTCTTCTCTTTCTGGTAGTGTCCCTTAAGTGTTGGTACATGAGGTTTTCCAGTACCACCTCTGTCATCTTAGTCCTCCACGTTTCTGGCCCCCATGTGGCTCCAGGTTCTCTCAGTCGATCTCCATGTGGTTGAATTCAGCCATAATCAGCAGCTTTGCCTTGTTCGCATGAGCCCTTCTGGCCACTTCAGCCAGTGTGTCAACCATCTCTCTAATACTCTCATCATACTCTTGCCTTGGCCTCCTGCTGTTCTGTGGTGGGTTATACATTACTGCAATTACCACCTTGAGACCTGCAAACTGAAGTGTTCCTATTATGTACTGTCTTACTTATCCTCTGTCTCCTCTCTCCAGCTCATCAAAATCCCTTCAGTTTTTGGTGAGCCGTGCCACTCCTCCACCCCCTCTGTTCCCTCTGTTTCTCCTCAGGACCTGATATCCCGTTGGAAAGATGGCATCTGTTATCATTCCTGTGAGCTAGGTTTCTGTGAGAGCTATGATATCCAGTGATGCCTCTTTTACTCTTTCGTGCCACTCCTCCCACTTATTCGTTATTTCATCAGCGTTTGTGTACCATACCTTCAGTTTCCTCTCGAACCCTGTGTTTTGGATGGGTCTGTGAGGGTGGGGGACCTGGCAGTTTGGTGTGGGATTCTACAGCATAGTGTGGGGTGGGGGATGAAAGTGTGGATTGTGCTTTGTGTTGGGATATCGTGTGTGGTAGTAGCGTTCTGGGGGTGGTTCTGTGTGTGTGTGTGTGTGTGTGTGTGTGTGTGTGTGTGTGTACTCACCTATTTGTACTCACCTATTTGTGGTTGCAGGGGTCGAGTCATAGCTCCTGGCCCCGCCTCTTCACTGATTGCTACTAGGTCCTCTCTCTCCCTGCTCCATGAGCTTTATCATACCTCGCCTTAAAACTATGTATGGTTCCCGCCTCCACTATTTCACTTTCTAGGCTATTCCACGGCTTGACTACTCTATGACTGAAGAAATACTTCCTAACATCCCTTTGATTCATCTGAGTCTTTAACTTCCAATTGTGACCTCTTGTGTCTGTGTCCCATCTCTGGAACATCCTGTCTTTGTCCACCTTGTCTATTCCGCGCAGTATTTTATATGTCGTTATCATGTCTCCCCTGACCCTCCTGGCCTCCAGTGTCGTCAGGCCGATTTCCCTCAACCTTTCTTCGTAGGACAATCCCCGTAGCTCTGGGACTAGTCTTGTTGCAAACTCTTGCACTTTCTCTAATTTCTTGACGTGCTTGACTAGGTGTGGATTCCAAACTGGTGCTGCATACTCCAGTATGGGCCTGACGTAAATGGTATACAGAGTCTTGAACGACTCCTTACTGAGGTATCGGAACGCTATCAGTAGGTTTGCCAGGCGCCCGTATGCTGCAGCAGTTATCTGATTGATGTGCGCCTCAGGAGATATGCTCGGTGTTATACTCACCCCCAGATCTTTTTCCTTGAGTGAGGTTTGCAGACTTTGGCCATCTAAACTATATTGTGTCTGCGGTCTTCTTTGCCCTTCCCCAATCTTCATGACTTTGCATTTGGCGGGGTTAAACTCAAGGAGCCAGTTGCTGGACCAGGCTTGTAGACTGTCCAGGTCTCTTTGTAGTCCTGCCTGATCCTCATCCGATTTGATTCTTCTCATTAACTTCACATCATCTGCAAACAAGGACACTTCTGAGTCTATCCCTTCCGTTATGTCATTCACATGTACCAAGAACAGCACAGGTCCTAGGACTGACCCCTGTGGAACCCCGCTTGTCACAAGCGCCCACTCTGACACCTCGTCACGTACCATGACTCGTTGTTGCCTCCCTGTCAGGTATTCTCTGATCCATTGCAGTGCCTTTCCTGTTATGTGTGCCTGATCCTCTAGCTTTTGCAGTAACCTCTTGTGTGTGTGTGTGTGTGTGTGTGTGTGTGTGTGTGTGTGTGTGTGTGTGTGTGTGTGTGTGTGTGTGTTCATGTATTTTGTTTCGTTTTCCCTCCTTCCTCGATCTATTTTAATTTATTCTCGCTGTATTCATGATGAAGCGCTAAACCCGTGAGGGCCGTAAGGGGGGAGGTGACGGGAGGCGACAAGATTTGATCCGGTGACAGAAAACAGGGGAAGGAGGGAGGGTAAGGGGCAGTTCCAGTTCCGTGGATCAAGAGCCCTTCAGCAGCACCGAGGCGAGCACCTTGCCTGGCCTTACTTCATCCATATAAAAAAAAAATCGTAATTTATTTTTTTCCAATTCAATTTATTTCTCCGTAAAATAATTCCACCATAATATTTTTTCCGGGTTTTTTTTCTTTTGGTTTACGGTTAAGGTCGAGCAGTAATTGTTTTAATGTGATATCAAAGGTTGTTGTTCACCCCGCGAATACATTTTACAACCATTGAACAATTATTAGTGTGTGTGTGTAGGCTTGAACGTTCAACAAATCCACAAACTTCAAATGAACTGCGGGTTGTGTGTTTCAAGGGACAGGATTTTTTTTATCGTGACTTTGGAGTTCTAACCCCAAAAAATCTACGGTTTGTAATTACCATTTTAGCTGTAGTACTTTGCTGGGAGGAAGTTTCAGCTGACATGAACTGCCTTGATGTATATTTGAAAATTTCTACTGAGGAAACGTTAGCCAGTGATTTCCTCAGTCCAATACGGAGAAAAACGGAGGAGGAGGATGAGGTAATCAGTCCCCTCAGCCTGGAGCCTCAGCCCTGCCCCAGAGGTCACCTGCTCAGACCTGCTTTCCACGTGGCAGTCTTTCATCTGAGTAACTCAAAACTGGTGCTCTGAATAGAGCACTAATTGTTCATTATTACTCCAGCAGCAGTAACATCAGCGTCATTGTTACCAGCATCAGCAGCAATACCCGCAACAACACCAGTAAATGTATTAACAACAAGAGCAGCAGCAACACTAGCAACAATACCAACAACAAAAGCAGCAACAATAATATTAACAGCAGTAGCAGCAACAGTAGTAGTAGTATTGGCAGCACAGAAAGAAACCTAATTATATCTGAATCAGGACCCAGGATCAGCCTGGTCCTGGGCCAGAGTGGTATGTAAGTCCATTCTGACTTGACATTGGTCCAGGACTTTAAAGCATGTGTTTAGTAACTTTCAATCTTGTAGAAGCAGAAGGAGGAAGGAGGAGAGGAAAAGGAAAGAGGAAGAAAGGAGGAATGACGAGAGTTAAGTAATTATTTTTATCTAAAGTCTTCTATATGTATCATACGTTAATTTAAAATTGATTTAATTATACTTAAAATCAATGATATATATATATATATATATATATATATATATATATATATATATATATATATATATATATATATATATATATATATATATATATATATATATATATATTGGTTATGCTCAGATCGATTTCCCCTGAACCACTGGCGGGTCCATGTGTTTCTAGGATGCGACTGACAGCTGTTACACAGGACTTGGGGAGTCCTGTATGTGAGTCCTGTGTCCTGGATTTAACCCTCGGTTCTCTTCGTTTATCATTGAGAGAATGCATGTGCAAAAAAAAAAAAAAAAAAAAAAAAAAAAACAGTGCTCTTGGGCACAAGAAACAGTAAAGTACTTAAGTAGTTCATGTTCTCTAAGTGAGTCACATTACCGAAAACAGATACATCAAGATTCAACATGCGTGGTGTTGCAGAGCTGAAAGTGATTTATTTCGTTGGAGAAATCTTGTAAGTGATTATTATGTGTATTCAAAAATTTTACCCAAAACGAGGCGAAAAGTATACTGTTAATCCACTTAGCTATTTATCAAACTGCTTGCTTAACACAGCGGCATCTACCACCCAGGTAGCCAGACACTAAAAAAAAAAAAAGAGAAAGAAGCACAGTGACCATCACTCGTTCAACAGCTGTCTTCCTAGAAGTGTACAGAAGATCTATAAAGAGAACTACTGAATGAGTGATGGTGAATGCATTACTTTTTTTCTGGGGAATGGGACCCAACCTTAGTTGGGTCCCCTTGGTGGCCTAACAATCGCTTCTTGATGGGTGGGTCCCTATATTCTGGTGAAACTTTCTTGGTACAGGTAATTGAGGCCACTCACTCCACTTCCTTGAATTAAACCTGATTCCTCCCATTTCCCAGGCGCTGTACGACCCCTATGGGTCTAGCACTTCCCCATAAACGTATAAACAATGGGGCCTCCTAAAGCTTCACGAAGAGCGACTTCCTTAAGGCCCATCAAATTATCCCAAGGATGACTCCTGCAAGCGAGGTGGACCTCGAGCACTGTTGTCCCTATACCCACACACATTTTTCTGTTATACGTTATACTAGTTTGTAATACTTTACTAGGGACCACTGTAATAACAGGGACCACTGTAACACCAGGGACCATTATAACAGCAGGGACCACTGTAACATCAGGGACCATTGTAACAGCAAGGACCGCTGTAACACCAGGGACTACTCTAACACTGTTGTGCGGGGTTCGAATGCTGGAATTGGGTGTAAACACACATCAGATGAGTGGAAGTACTAAAGGAGGAGCACCAAGCCTGACCTGTCTTCTCTATAACATCTCGACTTGAACTGCCGTACCCATGCCAGGAGGACAAGCAGCATTCGAACATCATGCTATGGTCAGCAGAATGACTCAGTAACGGTCAGTTATCATGTAGGGAGACGGTGAATCATTAACGGTTGGTATGAGTCACATACTACTACACTACTGGTAACTGATACTACTGATACTACCTCGGCGACATTAATGTATGACATCCCGACAAACAGCTAATACAAACTAGAGGCAACAGGTGTATGGCTCTGGGCTGATTTTATACAATATCAAAGTACACAGCAGTGGAACATCATAACTATAAATAAGGATATTATCGGGATGGAAGCTAATGTAATGGAACTTATTGTAATGCATTACAAGGTATGATATATCACAATTCATGGGAATAATAGGCTCAACGGTGGGATTATACAATAAAAGTGATAAAATAAATTGATCAATCGATCTGTATTCATGTGATCTACAGATTCTGAGGAAGGACATGTACAAAGAAGGAAGTGTTTAACAGAAAAGGTAGACTTGGTGCACTCAAATCTAAACTGTTAAATATCAGAATTCGGAGAGAACGTGAACAAAAAAATATTAACAAGTTGATGTTGTAGCAGATAGTAGAAATATATTTTAAACTATATTGTTCATCTATGCAGGTTATTTACCTTTAACCCCAACTCTGCTAGGGTGAGATTTACATATGCAGAATGATTATCATCTCTGGGAGGATCAAACTCTGTTGCAATGGCTAGCTCTTACCATGGTTGAGGAAGATCTGAATTGGTATTTACAAATGATACATAAGGATTTCTCAGTGCTTGTCATGTATATAGGGAATAACGACATTCGGGTTGATCGTCTGACTGAGTATTAGAGGCAGAGGGTACAGAGTCAGGAGGACTGTCAGAGTCTGTCACATTAGTCTGGGTTGGAACATCATTATCATCGCATACTAACTTCATATGATCTAAATACGAACGTTTATACTGACCAGTACTAATTTCTCTAAATTTACTTATTGCCAGTGATATGTTCAACTACTCGGTAAGGACCAACAAACTTTTGATAGAGCTTAGGCATTACAGACGTTTTGTTAAAGTTAGTCAGCATAACTCTCGAACCTACTTTAATTATGGTCGGCTTTGCTCGAGTATTAGTTACTCTTGTAAATTCTGCTGTTGATTTATGAAGTGTTTCACGGATTCTTCTAAAAACACTTTGAGCTAAGCTGGTACGAGTTGCTATGAAATCATCAGGGTTGTAATTGGGTTTCAGGTTAGAATATAACAACTAATAAGGCATACGTTTATCTACACCGTGCAACACATAATGCGGAGTGTCACCTATTGAAGCACATATATATTGCACATTGAGCATCAGGCATAACATCATCCCAAGTGTCACTATTGGGACTGATAGTGGCTCTGAAGACATCAAGTACTTTCTTATTAGTGCGTTCCGCTAACCCATTACTGGACCACTAATACCAGGGACCACTGTAACAAGAGGAACCACTGTAACAGCAGTACCACTGTAACAGCAGGGATCACTGTAACATCAAGGACCACTGTAACAATAGAGACCATTGTAACAGCAGGGGCCACTGTAACAAGAGAAACCATTGTAACAAGAGGAACCATTCTAACTGCAAGGAGCACTGTAACGATAGGAACCACTGTAACAGCAGGGACCACTATAACAGCAGGGATCACTGTAGCACCAGGGACCACTGTAACAACAGGGACCATTGTAACACCATTGACCACTGTAACAAGAGGAACCACTGTAACAGCAGGAACCACTGTAACAGCATGGATCACTGTAACTGCAGGGAACACTGTGACAGCAGGGACCCCTGTAACAACAGGGAACACTGCAACAAGAGAAACCACTATAACAGCAGGGACCACTGTAACAGCACGGATCACTGTAACACAAGGGGCCACTGTAACAAGAGGAACCACTGTAAAAGCAAGGATCACTGCAACACAAAGGACCACTGTAACAGCAAGAACTAATGTAATAGCAGGGACCACTGCAACAAGGGGAACCACTAAAACAGAACGGATCACTGTAACAAGAGAAACCACTATAACAGCACAGACCACTGTAACACCAATTACCACTGTAACAGAAGGGACCACTCTAACACCAGGGACGTCTGTAACATCACGGGCCACTGTAACAGCAGGGACCACTGTAACAACAGGAACCACTGAAACAGCAGGAACCACTGTAACAGCAGGGATCACTGTAACAGCAGACGCCACTGTAACAGTATGAACCACTGTAACAGCAGGGACCATTGTAGCAGCAAGGACGACTTTAGAAGCAGGGACCAATGTAACAGCAGGGACCACTGTAATACCAGAGACCAATGTAACACGAGGAACCACTGTAACAGCAGGAACCACTGTAACAGCAGGCACTACTGTAACAGTATGGGCCACTGCAGCAGTATGAACCACTGTAACAACAAGCACCACTGTAACAGTATGAACCATTGTAACAGCATGGACCACTGTAACAATATGGATCACTGTAACAGCAGGCACCACTGTAACAATATGGACCACTGTAACAGTGTGGACCATTGTAACAGTGTGGACCACTGTAACAACAGGTACCACTGTAGCAGCAGGCAACACTGTAACAGTATGGACCACTGTAGCAATATGGATCACTGTAACAACAGGCACCACTGTAACAGCAGGGACCACTGTAACCACAGGGGCCACCGTAACCACAGGGACCACTGTAATAGCAAGGACCACTGTAACAGCAAACACCACTGTAAGTGCAGGCACCAATGTAACAGCATGGACCACTGTAACAACAGGGACCACTGTAGCAGCAGGCAACACTGTAACAGCATGAACCAATGTAACAACAGGGACCACTGTAGCAGCAGGCAACACTGCAACAGCATGGACCATTGTAGCAACAGGAGTCACTGTAGCAGCAGGCAACACTGTAACAGCATTGACCACTGTAACAACAGGGACCACTATAGCAGCAGGCAACACTGCAGCAGCAGGCAACAGTGTAACAGCATGGACGTGTAAGAATGGTATATAATACCGACAAGATGATATTAAGACACATGTGCAACACCTAATCTCCACGACTGCGGTGCTCTTCGCACCTACTCCTAGGTTGAGGGACTGATTACCTCATCTTCTGTATATAGTCCTACTGTCTTCAAGTTATGTCCTAGAATTTGTATTGATAAAGCCACTGGTTGGCGAAACGTCTACAATAAAGATACCCAGATGTTGCACATGTGTCTTGATTTCATCAACAGCATGGACCTCTGTAACAACAGGGACCACTGTAGCAGCAGGCAACACTGTAGCAGCAGGCACCACTGTAACAGCAGGCAACACTGTAACCTCATGGACCACTGTAACAAGGACCACTGTGGTAGTAGGCACCACTGTAACAGCATGGACCACTGTAACAACAGAGACCACTGTAACAACAGGGACCACTGTAGCAGCAGGCAACACTGTAACAGCAGGCACCGCTAAGCAGGTAATGGTTTCCGATGCGGGAGGCAGCAGAGGGATCATAATGTAGTTTCTCCAGCCAGACTGAGTGGCTCACACTGTGATATGACGTCGGCGGCGTCGGCGGCGGTGGCGGCGGCGGCGGCGACGGCTGCGATGACGGCGGTGACGACGGTGGCGACGACGACGGTGACAGCGACGACGGTGATGACGGTGATGACGGTAAATGTGGGGATGGTGGTGGTGCTGCTACTAGCATTAGTGCTGGCTTACACACACACAATATATATATATATATATATATATATATATATATATATATATATATATATATATATATATATATATATATATATATATATATATATATATATATATATATATATATATATGAAAGGAATTCGCAAGAGCAGACGAAATATACACAAACACTGATCTCTGGCTGAAGGAGACTCGAACCTACGAACCTTGGAACAAGGTACGCAGTGCTTTACCAATCTACCCACACTGGACCAAAACCTTGGAGTCCAGCTTGCGCTAGACTTTGATCCAAGGCTTAAGGCTGCTTTGGGGTAGATTGTGGGTGGATTGGTTTTATTACTTTTCCTTTTATATCCACGGGGAAGTGGAATAAGAATCTTTCCTCCGTAAGCCATGCGTGTTGTAAAAGTCAACTAAAATGCCGGGAACAATGGGCTAGTAACCCCTTTTCCTGTAAAGATTACTAAAAAGAATAAGAAGAAGAAAATTGTCAAAGTGGGAAGTCTGAATGTGCGTGGATGTTGTGCAGATGATAAGAAAGAGATGATTGTGGATGTTATGAATGAGAAGAAGCTGGATGTCCTGGCTTTAAGTGAAACAAAGCTGAAGGTGGTGGGAGAGTTTCAGTGGAGAGGAATAAATGGGATTAGGTCAGGGGTTTCAAATAGAGTTAGAGCTAAAGAAGGAGTAGCAATAATGTTGAAGGATAAGCTAAAAAAAAAGCTATGGCAGGAAAAGAGTATAAATGTATTAATTCAAGTATTATGTGGAGTAAAATAAAGGTTGGATGTGAAAAGCGGGTTATAGAAAGCGTATATGCACCTGGAGAAGAGAGAAGTGTAGAGGAGAGAGAGAGAGAGAGATTTGGGGATATGTTGAGTGAATGTGTGGGGAGTTTTGAACCAAGTGTGAGAGTACTTGTGGTTGGACATTTCAATGCTAAAGTGGGCAAAAATGTTGTGGACTGAATAGTAGATAAATTTGGGCACCAGGGGTAAATGAAAATGAGGATCATTTAATTGAGCTATGTGTAGAAAAAGGTTTGGTAATAGGTAATACATATTTTATAAAAAAGAGGATAAATAAATATACAAGATATGATATAGCACGTAATGAAAGTAGTTTGTTAGATTATGTATTGGTGGATAAAAGGTTGATGGGTAGGCTCCAGGATGTACATGTTTATAGAGGGGCAACTGATATATCGGATCATTATTTAGTTGTAGCTACAGTTAGAGTAAGAGGTAGATGGGACAAGAGGAAAATGTCAACAACAAGTAAGAGAGAGGTAAAAGCGTATAAACTAAGGGAGGAGGAAGTTCGGGTGAGATATAAGCGACTATTGGCTGAAAGGTGGGCTGGTGCAAGTATGAGTAGTGGGGGGGGGGTTGAAGAAGGTTGGAATAGTTTTAAAAATGCAGTATTAGAATGTGGGGCAGAAGTTTATGGTTATAGGAGGGTGGGTGCAGGAGGAAAGAGTAGTGATTGGTGGAATGATGAAGTAAGGGGTGTGATAAAAGAGAAAAGGGTAGCTTGTGAGAGGTTTTTACAAAGCAGAAGTGTTATAAGAAGAGTAGAGTATATGGAGAGTAAAAGAAAGGTGAAGAGAGTGGTGAGAGAGTGTAAAATGAGAGCAGATGATAGAGTGGGAGAAGCACTGTCAAGAAATTTGAATGAATATAAGAAAAAAATTTGGAGTGAGTTAAACAAGTTAAGAAATCCTAGGGAATGAATGGATTGTCAGTTAAAAACAGAGTAGGGGAGTTAGTAGATGGGAAGATGGAGGTTTTGGGTAGATGGCGGGAATATTTTGAGGAACTTTTAAATGTCGACGAAGAAAGGGAGGCAGTAATTTCATGCACTGGCCAGGGAGGTATACCATCTTTTAGGAGTGAAGAAGAACAGGATGTGAGTGTGAGGGAGGTGCGTGAGGCATTACGTAGAATGAAAGGGGGTAAAGCAGCTGGAACTGACGGGATCATGACAGAAATGTTAAAAGCAGGGGAGAGACATAGTGTTGGAGTGGTTGGTATTTTGTTCAATAAATGTATGAAAGAGGGGAAGGTACCTAGGGATTGGCGGAGAGCATGTATAGTCCCTTTATATAAAGGGAAAGGGGACAATAGAGATTGTAAAAATTATAGAGGAATAAGTTTACTGAGTATACCAGGAAAAGTGTACGGTAGGATTATTATTGAAAGAATTAGAGGTAAGACAGAATGTAGAATTGCGGATGAGCAAGGAGGTTTCAGAGTGGGTAGGGGATGTGTAGATCAAGTGTTTACATTGAAGCATATATGTGAACAGTATTTAGATAAAGGTAGGGAAGTTTTTATTGGATTTATGGATTTAGAAAAGGCATATGATAGAGTGGATAGGGGAGCAATGTGGCAGATGTTGCAAGTATGTGGAATAGGTGGTAAGTTACTAAATGCTGTAAAGAGTTTTTATGAGGATAGTGAGGCTCAGGTTATGGTGTGTAGAAGAGAGGGAGAATACTTCCCGGTAAAAGTAGGTCTTAGACAGTGATGTATAATGTCACCATGGTTGTTTAATATATTTATAGATGGGGTTGTAAAAGAAGTAAATGCTAGGGTGTTCGGGAGAGGGGTGGGATTAAATTATGGGGAATTAAATACAAAATGGGAAGTGACACAGTTACTTTTTGATAATGATACTGTGCTTATGGGAGATTCTAAAGAAAAATTGCAAAGGTTAGTGGATGAGTTTGGGAGTGTGTGTAAAGGTAGAAAGTTGAAAGTGAACATAGAAAAGAGTAAGGTGATGAAGGTATCAAATGATTGAGATAAAGAAAAAATGGATATCAAAATTGGGGAGGAGGAGTATAGAAGAAGTGAATGTTTTCAGATATTTGGGAGTTGACGTGTTAGCGGATGGATGTATGAAGGATGAGGTTAATCACAGAATTGATGAAGGAAAAAAGGTGAGTGGTGCGTTGAGTTATATGTGGAGGCAAAAAATTTTATCTATGTCGGCAAAGAAGAGAATGTATGCAACTATAGTGGTACCAACCCTCTTATATGGGTGTGAAGCTAGGGTTGTAAATGCTGGAGCGAGGACGCAGTTGGAGGCAGTGGAGATGTCTTGTCTGAGGGCAATGTGTGATGTAAATATTATGCAGAAAATTCGAAGTGTGGAAATTAGGAGAAGGTGTGGAGTTAATAAAAGTGAGTGAGGTGAAAGTGTTGAATGATGATGAAAGTATTTTCTTTCTGGGGGATTTTCTTTCTTTTTGGGTCACCCTGCCTCGGTGGGAGACAAATATATATATACACAATATATATATCCATCTATATATATATATATATATATATATATATATATATATATATATATATATATAGAGATAGATAGATAGATAGATAACATATATATATATATATATATATATATATATATATATATATATATATATATCTATATATATATATATATATATATATATATATATATATACATATACATATATATATATATATATATATATATATATATATATATATATATATATATATATATATATATATATATATATATATATATATATATATATATATATATATATATATATATATATATATATATATATATATATATATATATATGTATATATATATGTATATATATATGTATATATATATATATATATATATATATATATATATATATATATATATATATATATATATATATGTATATATATATATATATATATATATATATATATATATATATATATATATATATATATATATATATATATATATATATATGTGCATATATATATGTATGGCGACTAAAAACAAGGAAACATTCTCCATTATTCATTTAACTGGAGTCTTGTAAGAGGTGCGTAGACATGGCAATTAAAATGACCGTCTGAGTCAGCCAGGCACTCGGGCCATTGTCCAAGAGTCAGGGTTGGCCCTGAGAAAGGTGTGTTGTGATGGAGACCAGCACCACTGTTAACACCGAACTGAAGTTACCAGCCTCGCGCATCATTGACAGTAACTACACTGCTACACGATACCTGTACAGGAACACTTGGCGGACTCCTCAGCATAGGGCATAAGACACCATGATTGCAAGACTGCAGTCAGGTATCACCGAGCACCTGACGCACTACTAATATTACTACTAACGACGCACCCTCACTTGTGCGTCACAGGTCCTACTTCGGGAGACAGTGACGGGTCATCATCTTATCGTGACCCGTGTCAGGGCAGTGTTGCTGACGAATATACCATCATCATTATCTGTACCATCATCAAATAACTCTCGGAACAGCACCATCTCCGCCCCACCTTCATAACACAGACACTGTGCTCACCATCTCCACCACTCAAAAAGCTTCTGAAAGTGTTCTACTTATTCGTTCTTGTGTGAGCTTCAACGATAGTTATTACACCGCGAAATTTTTGCTCATGAACATAGCGAGCTTCAGAAAGTGATACGTCCCGTAGAAGCTTCATCTTAAACGTAAACAAATGTAGCCACTTACTTATTGAGCAATTATTTTATTAATATACTAATAAATATATTTCTGTGTTGATTGAGTCACTTTCGGAAGAATCTGCATATACTGTTTTTCACAAGTTCGAATTAGTTCTTTGGTTCTATGCCAATGGCTGGTTCGTCTTTCTTTTAATAATATATTGGGACGCAATAGGCATATGTGTGATTGTCTTTTACTTAGGTGCTGGCAGTCTAAGAGAGGCACCTACACTCCTGTTGGCACTGGCGTATGAACACCCTTATGATATTAGAGGATCTCACCTTCATGGATCACAACAGTGTCATTATCACGGCTGCAAGGAAAACGGTTGGATGGATATTTACTGGGAACGCCTGAAGTCCCTTGACCTCTACTTCTTGGAACGCAGGAGAGAAAGGTACTTCATAATTTACATCTGAAAAAATCCTAGACTCTAGGATTTGAGACCAGGAATGCCGTGAGTACACTAAGAGAAAATACAATAAGTGTCGGGGGCCCTAAGACTGTTCAACAGCCTCCCATCATACATAAGGTGGGATTACCAATAGACCCTTTGCTGTCTTCAAGAGAAAACTGAATAGATACCTAAAGTCAGCACCAGAATAGCCGGGCTGTGGTTGTACGATGGGCGGTGTGTGGCCAGCAGTAACATCCTAGGCCCTGATCCACCGCGAGGCCCGGTCATGGGCCGGGTCGCGGGGGCGGTGACCTTCCAGAACACTCTTCAGGCAGACTTCAGACATTACTGTGGAGTATAAACCCTAGCGAGACGCTCGACGCCACTGCTCTCCCGTTGTGTTCTACTAAACAAAACAATTTATTCCCTCAGGTCCACACGTTCAGAGGCGAGAGGACTGAAAGAGATAACCCAGCTTGTGGAGGCAAATAAATTAATTCCTGCAATACCAGTGTGTTTACAGTTTTACCAGTGCGGCCTTATCTATTTTGGTGTGTGTGTGTGTGTGTGTGTGTGTGTGTGTGTGTCTCGCTGACTGTACAATAGTTGCACAGAGTTTAACTATCTCGTCTCCAGTGTACAGAGAGTGCAAGTTGCAAGCCGTCTAGTACACTTAACCCTCGAC
This sequence comes from Cherax quadricarinatus, assembly GCF_038502225.1. NCBI lineage: Eukaryota > Metazoa > Arthropoda > Malacostraca > Decapoda > Parastacidae > Cherax > Cherax quadricarinatus. The sequence continues at coordinate 4,073,429 of NC_091312.1, read as the reverse complement.
ATTCTAAACACTCGACAGTCAAATTCTCTAAGAACCAGTGCTCACTGGTCCTCAGCAGCTGCTGAGGACCAGTGATCACTCATCTGCGGCGGCTGAGGACCAGTGATCACTCTGCGGCTGCTGAGGACCAGTGATCACTCTGCGGCTGCTGAGGACTAGTGCTCACCCACCTGCAGCTGCTGAGGGCCAGTGATCACTCTGCGGCTGCTGAGGACCAGTGCTCACCCACCTGCAGCTGCTGAGGGCCAGTGCTCACTCACCTATGACTGCTGAGGACCAGTGCTCACTCACCCGCACCTTTCTCAGCAGTTTTGCAGCTGTTGCTACTTCGATCCCTGTGAGTAACAGTGCGTCAGGCATGATCGTGCAGCGTGCAGTCATTGCAAGAAGTGTCAACACATTGCCTTGCCTTTGTGTTGGGCGAAATGAGTACCATTCAAGGGCTCTCACCCGGCCGCATCTCTCATCTTGATCAGAAGGCGAGGTGGGCGGCTCCATCTTCATCTTAAACCAAGGTGGGAAGCTGCAATCTTTTCTTAAATAAGATTGAGAGAGCATACATGCTAGCTAGAGCTCAACACTCAGAGCTTAACACTCAGAGCTCAACACTCAGAGCTTAACATTCAAAGATCAACACTCAGAGCTCAACACTCAGAGCTCAACACTCACAACTTAACACTCAGAGCTCAACACTCAGAGATCAACACTCAGAGATCAACAATCAGACCTCAACACTCAGACCTCAACACTCAGAGCTCAACACTCAGAGCTCAACACTCAGAGCTCAACGCTCAGAGCCCAACATTCAGAGCTCAACACTCAAAGCTCAACACTCAGAGCCCAACATTCAGAGCTCAACATTCAGAGCTCAACACTCAGAGCTCAACACTCAGAGCCCAACATTCAGAGCTCAACACTCAGAGCTCAACACTCAGAGCTCAACACTCAGAGCTCAACACTCAGAGCTCAACACTCAGAGCTCAACACTCAGAGCTCAACATTCAGAGCTCAACACTCAGAGCTCAACATTCAGAGCTCAACACTCAGAGCTCAACATTCAGAGCTCAACACTCAGAGCTCAACATTCAGAGCTCAACACTCAGAGCTCAACATTCAGAGCTCAACATTCAGAGCTCAACACTCAGAGCTCAACACTCAGAGCTCAACATTCAGAGCTCAACATTCAGAGCTCAACATTCAGAGCTCAACACTCAGAGCTCAACACTCAGAGCTCAACACTCAGAGCTCAACACTCAGAGCTCAACATTCAGAGCTCAACACTCAGAGCTCAACACCATGCTACTCAGTCCAATTTTCTTTTCTGTCACAGTTATATATTTTTTACTTCACGTTACCATGCTCGCACAGGTCATGTTACCATGCTCGCACAGGTCATGTTACCATGCTCGCACAGGTCATGTTACCATGCTCGCACAGGTCATCTTACCATGCTCGCACAGATCATGTTGCCATGCTCGCACAGGTCATGTTACCATGCTCGCACAGGTCATGTTACCATGCTCGCACAGGTCATGTTACCATGCTCGCACAGGTCATGTTACCATGCTCGCACAGGTCATGTTACCATGCTCGCACAGGTCATGTTACCATGCTCGCACAGGTCATGTTACCATGCTCGCACAGGTCATGTTACCATGCTCGCACAGGTCATGTTACCATGCTCGCACAGATCATGTTGCCATGCTCGCACAGGTCATGTTACCATGCTCGCACACGTCATGTTACCATGCTCGCACAGGTCATGTTACCATGCTCGCACAGGTCATGTTACCATGCTCGCACAGGTCATGTTACCATGCTCGCACAGATCATGTTGCCATGCTCGCACAGGTCATGTTACCATGCTCGCACAGGTCATGTTACCATGCTCGCACAGGTCATGTTACCATGCTCGCACAGGTCATGTTACCATGCTCGCATAGGTCATGTTACCATGCTCGCACAGGTCATGTTACCATGCTCGCACAGGTCATGTTACCATGCTCGCACAGGTCATGTTACCATGCTCGCACAGGTCATGTTACCATGCTCGCACAGGTCATGTTACCATGCTCGCACAGGTCATGTTACCATCCTCGCACAGGTCATGTTACCATGCTCGCACAGATCATGTTATCATGCTCGCACAGGTCATGTTATCATGCTCGCACAGGTCATGTTACCATGCTCGCACAGGTCATGTTATCATGCTCGCACAGGTCATGTTATCATGCTCGCACAGGTCATGTTACCATGCTCGCACAGGTCATGTTATCATGCTCGCACAGGTCATGTTACCATGCTCGCACAGGTCATGTTACCATGCTCGCACAGGTCATGTTATCATGCTCGCACAGGTCATGTTATCATGCTCGCACAGGTCATGTTATCATGCTCGCACAGGTCATGTTATCATGCTCACACAGGTCATGTTATCATGCTCGCACAGGTCATGTTATCATGCTCGCACAGGTCATGTTACCATGCTCGCACAGGTCATGTTACCATGCTCGCACAGGTCATGTCACCATGCTCGCACAGGTCATGTTACCATGCTCGCACAGGTCATGTTACCATGCTCGCACAGGTCATGTTACCATGCTCGCACAGGTCATGTTACCATGCTCGCACAGGTCATGTTACCATGCTCGCACAGGTCATGTTGCCATGCTCGCACAGGTCATGTTACCATGCTCGCACAGGTCATGTTACCATGCTCGCACAGGTCATGTTACCATGCTCGCACAGGTCATGTTACCATGCTCGCACAGGTCATGTTACCATGCTCGCACAGGTCATGTTACCATGCTCGCACAGGTCATGTTACCATGCTCGCACAGGTCATGTTACCATGCTCGCACAGGTCATGTTACCATGCTCGCACAGGTCATGTTACCATGCTCGCACAGGTCATGTTACCATGCTCGCACAGGTCATGTTGCCATGCTCGCACAGGTCATGTTACCATGCTCGCACAGGTCATGTTACCATGCTCGCACAGGTCATGTTACCATGCTCGCACAGGTCATGTTACCATGCTCGCACAGGTCATGTTTCCATGCTCGCACAGGTCATGTTACCATGCTCGCACAGGTCATGTTACCATGCTCGCACAGGTCATGTTGCCATGCTCGCACAGGTCATGTTACCATGCTCGCACAGGTCATGTTATCATGCTCGCACAGGTCACGTTACCATGCTCGCACAGGTCATGTTACCATGCTCGCACAGGTCATGTTATCATGCTCGCACAGGTCATGTTACCATGCTCGCACAGGTCATGTTACCATGCTCGCACAGGTCATGTTACCATGCTCGCACAGGTCATGTTACCATGCTCGCACAGGTCATGTTACCATGCTCGCACAGGTCATATTACCATGCTCGCACAGGTCATGTTATCATGCTCGCACAGGTCATGTTACCATGCTCGCACAGGTCATGTTACCATGCTCGCGCAGGTCATGTTACCGTGCTCGCAGAGGTCATGTTACCATGCTTGCACAGGTCATGTTGCCATGCTCGCACAGGTCAAGTTGCCATGCTCGCACAGGTCATATTACCATGCTCGCACAGGTCATGTTATCATGCTCGCACAGGTCATGTTACCATGCTCGCACAGGTCATGTTGCCATGCTCGCACAGGTCATGTTTCCATGCTCGCACAGGTCATGTTACCATGCTCGCACAGGTCATGTTACCATGCTCGCACAGGTCATGTTTCCATGCTCGCACAGGTCATGTTACCATGCTCGCACAGGTCATGTTGCCATGCTCGCACAGGTCATGTTGCCATGCTCGCACAGGTCATATTACCATGCTCGCACAGGTCACGTTATCATGCTCGCACAGGTCATGTTACCATGCTCGCACAGATCATGTTGCCATGCTCGCACAGGTCATGTTTCCATGCTCGCACAGGTCATGTTACCATGCTCGCACAGGTCATGTTACCATGCTCGCACAGGTCATGTTACCATGCTCGCACAGGTCATGTTGCCATGCTCGCACAGGTCATGTTGCCATGCTCGCACAGGTCATATTACCATGCTCGCACAGGTCATGTTATCATGCTCGCACAGGTCATGTTACCATGCTCGCACAGGTCATGTTGCCATGCTCGCACAGGTCATGTTTCCATGCTCGCACAGGTCATGTTTCCATGCTCGCACAGGTCATGTTACGATGCTCGCACAGGTCATGTTACCACGCTCGCACAGGTCATGTTACCATGCTCGCAGAGGTCATGTTACCATGCTCGCACAGGTCATGTTACCATGCTCGCAGAGGTCATGTTACCATGCTCGCAGAGGTCATGTTACCATGCTCGCACAGGTCATGTTACCATGCTCGCAGAGGTCATGTTACCATGCTCGCACAGGTCATGTTACCATGCTCGCACAGGTCATGTTTCCATGCTCGCACAGGTCATGTTACCATGCTCGCACAGGTCATGTTGCCATGCTCGCACAGGTCATGTTGCCATGCTCGCACAGGTCATATTACCATGCTCGCACAGGTCATGTTATCATGCTCGCACAGGTCATGTTACCATGCTCGCACAGGTCATGTTGCCATGCTCGCACAGGTCATGTTGCCATGCTCGCACAGGTCATGTTTCCATGCTCGCACAGGTCATGTTTCCATGCTCGCACAGGTCATGTTACCATGCTCGCACAGGTCATGTTACCATGCTCGCACAGGTCATGTTACCATGCTCGCACAGGTCATGTTGCCATGCTCGCACAGGTCATGTTGCCATGCTCGCACAGGTCATGTTACCATGCTCGCACAGGTCATGTTGCCATGCTCGCACAGGTCATGTTACCATGCTCGCAGAGGTCATGTTACCATGCTCGCACAGGTCATGTTACCATGCTCGCAGAGGTCATGTTACCATGCTCGCAGAGGTCATGTTACCATGCTCGCACAGGTCATGTTACCATGCTCGCAGAGGTCATGTTACCATGCTCGCACAGGTCATGTTACCATGCTCGCACAGGTCATGTTTCCATGCTCGCACAGGTCATGTTACCATGCTCGCACAGGTCATGTTGCCATGCTCGCACAGGTCATGTTGCCATGCTCGCACAGGTCATATTACCATGCTCGCACAGGTCATGTTATCATGCTCGCACAGGTCATGTTACCATGCTCGCACAGGTCATGTTGCCATGCTCGCACAGGTCATGTTGCCATGCTCGCACAGGTCATGTTTCCATGCTCGCACAGGTCATGTTTCCATGCTCGCACAGGTCATGTTACCATGCTCGCACAGGTCATGTTACCATGCTCGCACAGGTCATGTTACCATGCTCGCACAGGTCATGTTGCCATGCTCGCACAGGTCATGTTGCCATGCTCGCACAGGTCATGTTACCATGCTCGCACAGGTCATGTTGCTATGCTCGCACAGGTCATGTTACCATGCTCGCACAGGTCATGTTACCATGCTCGCACAGGTCATGTTACCATGCTCGCACAGGTCATGTTACCATGCTCGCACAGGTCATGTTACCATGCTCGCACAGGTCATGTTACCATGCTCGCACAGGTCATGTTACCATGCTCGCAAAGGTCATGAACATAAAGATGGTAACATGGCAGAAGGGGATGACTGAACATACATCCTGCCCCTGAAGTACATCCTGTCCCTGAAGTACATCCTGCCCCTGAAGTACATCCTGCCCCTGAAGTACATCCTGCCCCTCAAATGCATCCTGCCTTTCAAGTACATCCTGCCCTTCTAGCACATCCTACCCGTCAAGTGCATCCTGCCCTCAAGCGTATCCTACCCCTCAAGTGTATCCTGCCCCTCAAATGTATCCTGCTCCTCAAGTGTATCCTGACCCTTTAATGTATCCTGCCCCTTTAGTACATCGTGCCTGTCAAGTATATCTTGCATTTCAAGTATATCTTGCCTGTCAAGCATATCCTGCCTGCCAAGTATATCCTGTCCATCAAGTATATCCTGCCTGTCAAGTATATCAAGCCTGTCTGGTATATCCTGCCTGTCAAGTATATCCTGCCTGTCATTTATATCTTGCCTGTCAGGTATATCTTGCCTGTCAAGCATATCCTGCCTGTCAAGTATATCCTGCCTGTCAAGTATATCCTGCCTGTCAAGTATATTCTGCCTGTCAAGTATATCCTGCCTGTCAAGCATATCCTGCCTGTCAAGTATATCCTGCCTGTCAAGTATATCCTGCCTGTCAAGTATATCTTGCATGACAAGTATATCTTGCCTGTCAAGCATATCCTGCCTGTCAAGTATATCCTGCCTGTCAAGCATATCCTGCCTGTCAAGCATATCCTGCCTGTCAAGTATATCCTGCCTGTCAAGCATATCCTGCCTGCCAAGTATATCCATTCCATCAAGTATATCCTGCCTGTCAAGTATATCCTGCCTGTCAGGTATATCTTGCTGGTCAAGTATATCTTGCCTGTCAAGCATATCCTGCCTGTCAAGTATATTCTGCCTGTCAAGTATATTCTGCCTGTCAAGCATATCCTGCCTGTCAAGCATATCCTGCCTGTCAAGTATATCCTGCCTGTCAAGTATATCCTGCCTGTCAAGTATATCTTGCCTGACAAGTATATCTTGCCTGTCAAGCATATTCTGCCCGTCAAGTATATCCTGCCTGTCAAGCATATCCTGCCTGTCAAGCATATCCTGCCTGTCAAGTATATCCTGCCTGTCAAGTATATCCTGCCTGTCAAGTATATCCTGCCTGTCAAGTATATCCTGCCTGTCAAGTATATCCTGCCTGTCAAGTATATTCTGCCCGTCAAGTATGTCCTGCCTGTCAAGTAACAGCAGCTGGACTCTCCACAAACGTGCAAAAATCAACGTAAGTGAGCAAGGCCTCTTTTCCTAGGTTAAACTTAATTAGCGCGATCTTATTCTGAGCATAAAATCCTTGGATCAAGAGCCTCCAGCCAAACTGGGGCAGGAGGGGAGTGTTACCGTCACACACACACACACACACACACACACACACACACACACACACACACACACACACACACACACACACACACACACGCACACACACACACACATACACACACACTCTCACACACACAACATGCACACACAAATACACACAGCCAGAACACAAACAGAACGACAGCAGCTGAGGGAGAGGACAAAAAGCGAAAGGAGCTAGGAAAGGAGACAAGGACGGAACCAGCAGAGGTCAATCAGAGCAGGACAGAGCAGCAAGGGCAAGCACACACAGAACCATCCTCAGAACCCCACAACCTATCACACCATCCCAACACAAACTACAATCCATACTCACAGCTTCCACCCAACACCCAGCTATAGAATCCCACAGTATGCTACCAGGTCTCCCACCTTCACAGGCCCCCCAAACCACAGTGTTGGAGAGGAAACTGAAGGTATGGTACACACACGCTGATGGAATAACAAATAAGTGGGAGGAGTGGCACGAAAGAGTCAAAGAGACATCACTGGACATCATAGCTCTCACAGAAACCAGCTTACAGGTATGATAACAGATACCATCTTTCCAACGGGATACCAGATCCTGAGGAAAGGCAGAGGGAACAGGGGGGAGGGGTGAAGGAGTGGCACTGCTGATCAAAAACTGATGGAATTTTGAACAACTGGAGAAAAGAGGCAGCGGAGAAGCAAGTGATTACATAGCAGGAACGCTTCACTCTGGAGGTCCCAAAGTGGTAATTGCAGTGATGTATAACCCACCACAGAACAGCAGGAGGCCAAGGCAAGAGTATGATGAGAGCAACAGGGTGATGGTTGACACACTGGCTGCAGTGGTCAGAAGAGCTCATGCATGCAAGGCAAAGCTCCTGATCATGGGTGACTTTAACCACAAGGAGAGAACTTGGAGCCACATGGGGGCCAAAATACATGGAGGGCTAAGATGATGGAGGTGGTACTGGAAAACTTCATGTACCAACACGTAAGGGACACTACAAGAGAGAGAGGAGAGGAAGAACCAGCAAGACTGGACCTAGTATTCACCTTGAGTAGTGCAGATATCGAGGACATTAGATATGAAAGACCCCTTGGGGCCAGCGATCATGTGGTTCTAAGCTTCGAATACACAGTAGAGCTACAAGTGGAGGGGAAAGCAGGAAGGCCAGGGCGAATGAAGCCAAACTACAAAAAAGGGGACTACACAGGAATGAGGAACTATCATGTGGGGGTTCGAACACGTGGATAGGGTAAAGAAATACTCATGTAGGCTGGAAGTACGTATATTACGGATAATGTGGGTAGCGCCAAACAGCCGGCCTGCCTCCTTGCTCTCTCTCGTAAGACTAACTAACCCCAGTACCCATATGTGGGGGTCTTTGAAATACTGCTGAGGTCAGCGGCAATATGAATACAGACAGTGATTCACGCAGAGATGGTTGGTAGTGAGTTATCTACTGGTGCACTGGTTACTGGTACTACTACTGAGAGCTCGGCGACGCTAACGTATGTCGTCCCGACATACAACTAATACAAACTAGAGATGGCAGGTATACGGCTTGGGCTGATTCTATACAATGTTAAAGTACACAACAATTGAACATTATACATAAGTAGAACATTGGAATGGAAGCTTACATAACTGAAACTGTAATGCAATACAAGGTATAATATAGCACAACTCATCGAATGATAGTCATTGAATGAAACTCATTGAATGAAACTCAACGAATGAAACTCAACGTTAAGATTACACAATAGAAGTGATAAAAAAAATTTGATCGATCGATCTGTATTCATGTGATCTACGGATTCTGAGGAAGAATATATACAAAGAAAGAAGTGTTTAACAGAAAGGCAGATTCGGTGCACTCAAATCTAGACTGTTAACTCTCAGAATTCGGAGAGAACGTGAACACAAAAAAAAAAATCTTGAATACTGATAAGTTGATACTGTAATTATTCATCTATACAGGTTATTTACATTTAACCCCAACTCTGCTAGGGTAAGATTGACATATGCAGAATGAGTGTCATCTCTGGGAGGATCAAACTCTGTTGCATTGGCTAACTCATGCTGTATTTGAGGCAAATCTGAATTGGAAGTTACAAATGATACTTGAGGATTTCTCAATACCTGTCGTGTACGTAAGGAATAACGACATTCAGGTTGATCGTCTGACTGAGTATCAGAGGAAGAGAGTACAGGATCAGGAAGATTGTCAGAGTCTGTCACATTAGTCTGGGTTGGAACATCATTATCATCACATACAAACTTCATATGATCTAAATACGATTCTTTATACTGACCAGTACTAATCTCTCTAACCTTATACTTATTACCAGTGATATGTTCAACTACTCGATAAGGACCAACAAACTTTTGATCAAGCTTTGGCATTGCAGACGTTTTGTTAAAGTTAGTCAGCATAACTCTCGAACCTACTTTGATTTTGGATGGCTTTGCTCGAGTGTTTGCGACTCTTGTAAAGTCTGCTGTTGATTTATGAAGTGTTTCACGGATTCTTCTAAAAACACTTTGAGCTAAGCTGGTACGAGTTGCTATGAAATCATCAGGGTTGTAATTTGGTTTCGGATTAGAATATAACAACTAATAAGGCAAACGTTTATCTTTGTAGATGAATGGTTCAGAGAACCGACATGTTGATAAATTAGACACATGTGCAACTCTTGGGTATCTTTATTGAGGAAACGTTTCGCCACACAGTGGCTTCATCAGTCCATACAAAGGAGAATCTTGAAGAACAGGAGGAGAATGAGGTAATCAGTCCCTCAACCTTGAGTCGATGTGGTCAGTCCATCAATCTTGAATAGAATACGGCATACGTGCTGAGAAGGAGCTTATAAACCGTTGGCAGGAGAGGTGAAGCAGTCATAGGTCGTGTAACATTTGTTCTTGGGCACGACCTACTTCAACATTGAACAAATGTTACACGACCTATGACTGCTGCACCTCTCCTGCCAACGGTTTATAAGCTCCTTCTCAGCACGTATGCCGTATTCTATTCAAGATTGATGGACTGACCACATCGACTCAAGGTTGAGGGACTGATTACCTCATTCTCCTCCTGTTCTTCAAGATTCTCCTTTGTATGGACTGATGAAGCCACTGTGTGGCGAAACGTTTCCTCAGTAAAGATACCGAAGAGTTGCACATGTGTCTAATTTATCAACATGTCGGTTCTCTGAACCATTCATCTACAAACCTGTCAGACACTGTAACTTCTTGGGATCTTAATACTTGGGAATTCTTCGCTTGCCTAATTCTTGGGCACGACCTACTTCAACATTGAACAAATGTTACACGACCTATGACTGCTGCACCTCTCCTGCCAACGGTTTATAAGCTCCTTCTCAGCACGTATGCCGTATTCTATTCAAGATTGATGGACTGACCACATCGACTCAAGGTTGAGGGACTGATTACCTCATTCTCCTCCTGTTCTTCAAGATTCTCCTTTGTATGGACTGATGAAGCCACTGTGTGGCGAAACGTTTCCTCAATAAAGATACCCAAGAGTTGCACATGTGTCTAATTTATCAAACGTTTATCTACACCGTACAATGCATAATGTGGAGTGTAACCTATAGAAACATTGTAAGCAGAATTTATAGCACACTGCACATCAGGTATAACTTCATCCCAAGTTTCACTGTGATGCGCACATCAACCAAGTAACTGCTGCAGCATATGGGCGCTTAGCAAATCTAAGAACAGTATTCTGACATCTCAAAAAGGAATCGTTCAGGAACCTGTACACTATGTACGTTAGGCCTATATTGGAGTATGCAGCACCAGTTTGGAATCCACACCTAGCCAAGCATGTAAGGAAACTAGAGAAAGTACAAAGGTCTGCAACAAGACTAGTCCCGGATCTAAGGGGCATGCCCTACGAGGAGAGCTTAAGGGAAATCGACCTGACGACACTGGAGGATAGGAGAGATAGGGGGGGATATGATACCGACATATAAAATACTGAGAGGAATCGACAAGGTGGACAGAGGCAGGATGTTCCAGAGATGGGACACAACAACAAGGGGACAGAGTTGGAAGTTGAAGTATTGTAGGGGTTCTTAAAAGGAGATTTGAGGGTTGAAGGTAGACACACTAGTTGGATGGTAACAATATATATTGTCAGACTGTGATGGGAGATGGAGCCCAGCCTGCCATGTCAATGCCTGGATGTCTATCTGCCGACTGAGAGGGAGACAGCGGTACGAACGTACACATGCGCATCCCGTGACGTCACACAAACAGTCACTAGACCTAGGGATCTTCTATGTAAACACATGGATGGTACTATGATATGCTATACAACACATATAAGGGGATCAGCAACTATGCTGACAGCTCGGTCATGTTACGTATGTCGTCTCGACATACACTACTATACTATAGGCTGAACAGGCAGGTGGTTCCGGGCTGATTCTATACAATAACAAATTCATATATAACTTGGAACTAATGGATGGTATCATAATGGATGTTAACATAATGAGTTTTACGTAATGGGTGTTAACGTAATTATTTTTAACGTAATGCATTACGGCTTACAAGAACAATTCATTGTACAGAATGGATGGAATTGATCGATCGATCTGTATTCATGCACTCTAAGGATTCTGAGGAAGAATAAAGATATACATATATACAAGGTGAAATTAACAGCAAAGGCATCTGGTGTGCACTCAGATCATTACTGTCAAATTCTCAGAATACGGAGGGAACGTGAACACGAAAAACAAAAAAAAATTCTGAAAAAACTAATCAGTTAATAACAAGGCACACAGTTGACAGTTTCATTCATCTTGGTCATCTAATTATACAGGCTATGTACATTTAAACCCAATTCTGCGAGGGTGAGGTTTACATATGCAGAATGGTTATCATCTCTGGGAGGATCGAATTCCTCTGCAATGGCTAACACATGCCTTGATTGAGGGAGATCTGAACGAGTATCTACAAAAGATACTTGTGGGTTTCTCATTACTTGTCGAGTACGCAAGAAGTAACGACATTCACGTTGAATATCTGACTGAGTATTTGAGGTAGAGGGTACAGAGTCAAGAGAATTTTCAGCATCTGTCACATTAGTCTGGGTAGCAATATCATCAACATCGCATACTAATTTCATATGATCTAAATGCGATTCTTTGTACTTACCAGTACTAATTTCTCTAACCTTATACTTATTACCAGAGACATGTTCTACAACTCGATAAGGTCCAACAAACTTTGGATCGAGCTTAGGCATTTCGGATGTTTTGTTGAAATTTATCAGCATTACTCTTGAATCTACTTTGACTTTTGATGGCTTAGCACGGCTATTAGTTACTCTAGTAAATTCTGCTGTTGATTTATGAAGTGTTTCACGGATTCTTCTAAAAACACTTTGAGCCATGCTGGTACGAGTTGCTACGAAATCATCAGGGTTGTAATTGGGTTTCGGAGTGGAATATAACAACTCATAGGGTAAACGCTTGTCTACACCATACAATGCATAATGTGGAGTATCACCTATGGAAGCATTGTAAGCAGAATTTATGGCACATTGAACATCTGGTATGACTTCATCCCAAGTTTCACTATTGGGGTTGATAGTGGCTCTCAGGACATCAAGTACTTTCTTATTGGTTCGTTCAGCTAACCCATTGCTGGCAGGATGATGAGGAACAATGGTGGATTTAGAGATCTTGTATAAAGTACACAAATTTTCAAGAATCTCATTACAGAATTCACCTCCATTATCTGTTACTAAGGACTTAGGGGTGGTATGCCTGCAGATAATGCGTTCTTTAAACGTTTTAGCTACTGTCTCGGCAGTCTTATCTGCAATAGGAACTAACTCACAATATCTGGTGAAATGGTCTACCATAACACACAGATGTTTGTTGCCTTGGAGGGAACATTTAAAATTGGTTAAGAAATCAAGGGCAACTCTTTCCCACGGTTCGCTAGTGGTTGGGTACACTTGGATTGGATTAGGACCATTGACATTTCCTTTATGTTGCATACAAACACTACATTTCTTAACATACTCTGAAATGTCAGTTGCCATACGTGGCCAAAAGTACTTCATTCTGGCTTGTTTCACAGAACGATCCATACCAGGGTGTGCAACACCTGGTGCATCATGAACTAGCTGTAGAGCTACGTTCACTAGTGACTGTGGAATTACTAACTGGTAAACTCTTCTACTTGGAGTACCCAACTCTGCTGTTCGATACACTAATTCTTGGCTCATTACAAAGTCACTAATGGGTGCTGGTGGCTTCACAGTAAGAATAAGATCTTCCTGGAGCAGGAATCGAATCACCAGAACACAAGGGATCGGTTCTTTCTTACTGGAGGAATGAACAAACTCGGTGGAGCGGATGACTGGGACCAGCAACTATGCTGACAGAAGACTCAGATGAATCACAGGGATGTTTGGAAGTATTTCATCAGTGTCAGAGTTGTCAGGAAGTTGAATAGTCTGGGAGGATCCATACATAGCTTCAAGAAGAGGTATGATAAAGCTCATGGAGCAGGAAGAGTGACCTATTAGCAGACAGTGAAGAGGCGGGACTAGGAGCTGTGACTCGACCCCTGCAACCACAACTAGGTGAGTACATCTACACACTGTTGCCTGTGTGTTATTAACTGTTATTCAGGCACCAGGTAACCACAACAGATAACACTTCCCGCAGGTAGACACAGAAGCAGGCAACGGCTGCAACAGACGACTGCACCAGGTATGAATAACATGTAACCATGACAACAGGCAACCATAGCAAGCGATAACCATGACAACAGGCAGCCAAACCAACAGGAAACCTTAGTAACAGAGAAAAAAAGTCAGTAATTCAGGAAAGTTACCGATGTCTCAGCTGGAGTGAGTCAGCAGCTCTGCAGAAGACGGAGAAATATTTATACTTGTTTTATCCTTACAGCTGCGTCAGTCGAGGTCAAAGGTCAGATGGTCACCGCGGCCATTGCAGAGGAAGGTCGGGTACACAACGTTGTACTCAGTGTTGTACTCGCAGTGTTGTACTCGCCGTGTTGTATTCACAGTGTTGTATTCGCAGTGCTGTACTCACAATGTTGTACTCGCAGTGTTGTACTCACAGTGTTGTATTCGCAGTGTTGTACTCACAGTATTGTACTCGCAGTGTTGCACTTACAGAGTTGTACACGCAGAGTTGTGTTTGCCTGAGTCGAATCTCAGTTCCTGGCCCCTCTTCGCCTGTGATCGACCGGTACTGTGGCTTCCTAGCTTCTTGAGCCATATTTCGCCTAGTCACGAAGCTGCGTACGGCCCTGTTCCACCGGGAGGCCTGGTCGTGGACCGGGCCGCGAGGGCGTTGATCCCCGGAATACCCTCCAGGTAGTCTCCAGGTATTCCCTCAACTACGAAGCCAGTGTTGCTGGGAGCCTTTGCATCTTGGTAAACATGACTGGTCAGGCGGGGGAGGTAAGTACCGTCGCGTCATGCTCCCTGACACACTTGACGGAAGTCGACTACGGTTTTTAAAAGAGTTTTTTGATAATGTCCCTAACTCAGGTCGGTTCAAAAATTTGTTAACTTCGTATATGCTCTTCAGGCTAAGTGATGCATATTTATATTCTCTCTTTTTCTCATTCTTTTTTTTTTTTTTTTTTTTACACATTGTTTGACAAGGTTAAGGATCCCTAGCTTTATTGACAAGCTATTTACAGGTTAAGGATTCCTAACTTTATTGGCAAGCTAAGAGCTGTTACCTACATCAGCTCATTTGAAAGCATTTTTATTGTTATGAGACATACAAGTAAGGAACAGGATGAAGTTGGAGCCATCTGTGGGCCAGCATTTTCATTTGATCAACTAACTTTATCTCGTTGACATCATTATGCTGTACGAATGTGTTCCATACTCGAGTCATCCTGGGTATGTATGATCTCAGATGGAGTGATGTTCTGGAGAAGGGTACAGCCAGAGTGAAGTTGCTACTTTCTGTCCGTCTTGTGGCATAAAAGCTTGTTTCACGCTGTCCTCGAAGTGGATCCAAGTGTGGTATTTTGACAATATTGGCCTTGTACATAACAGTAAGGCCACCCACATCCCTCCTGTGTTGAAGGCTCTGCTGAAATGACAGATCTATCCAGGATAGGTCCAGGCGAGAGATGAGACGTCTTGCTCTGTTCTCTACTCTGTCAAGCAATCGCAGATGTGAGGGGGGCAGGCAAACCAAGAAAGTGGAGCATACTCAAGGTGTGAGCGTACTTGTGCCTCGTACAGAATCTTGCAACTCCTACTGTCAAGCAGATGCGAGATACGGCAAAGTGCTGTAAGCTTCCTGGCTGCCTTGTTTGCAAGATTTACAACATGGTTCTTCATGGTTAGTTTGGAGTCAGATTTCACCCCAAGGATATCAACTTCTTCTCCAGGTGCCAACACCCTCCCATTCATCCTTACTACTGCACCAGCATTACCATCATGGTGCCTAGAGACGATCAGCATTTGCGTTTTCTCAGGTGCAAATGTTACTTGCCATCTATTTCCCCAAGCTGATATAGCACTCAGCTGGTGTTTGATGTAGCTTAGAGCAGCTGGCATTTCTTCTCTTGGATAAGTGAATGTCACTGTACAGTCGTCTGCATATGCATGGGATTCTGGGATGAGATGAAGAAGGTCGTTGAAGTAGACATTCCATAACAATGGTCCCAGTACACTTCCTTGTGGAACACTTGCCCCAATAGGATGTCTTTCTGATTCCGTTCCATTGAGAACTACACTTAGAGATCTACCATGAAGGTAATCACTGAGGAGACATAACGTAGAGCCTGCAATTCCCAGTGCTTGAAGTTTTGCTAAAAGGCCCTGGTGCCACACCCGGTCGAAAGCGCCAGCAATGTCCAGTGCTACCACACAGCTGACTTTGGATTCATCCAGTGACTGGTGCCACTTAGTGGAGAGGTTTAACAACAGATCAGCAGCAGAGTAACCTTTCCTGAAGCCATACTGACGATCACAAAGTAGTGAGTGGTAGTCAAAAAACTCTGTCATTTGTCTTGAGATTATTGTCTCAAGGATCTTACCAGTGATTGACAGGAGTGACACTGGTCTGTAGTTGCTGATTTCTGCTCTGCTCTTCTTTTTGTGAACAGGGACTACATTTGCCTCTTTCCATAGAGAGGGCCATTTACGCTGTACTAGGCAGTGCTGAAAGATGCGAGTTAGAGGTGCTGCTAGCTGGTCTGCACATCTTCTCAGCAATCTTGGGCTCAACTTGTCTGGGCCCACAGTCTTTTCTTGGTCAAGCGATTTAAGAAGGAAATGCACCTTCTCCTGCCTTATTGTCACCACTGACAGTTTTGACACAGTTCTTGCAGCTAGCCAAGGAGGGTCCCTTGCTGGATCAGGAACTTGCATTTTGGTAGCAAAGTGTTCAGCAAAGAGGTCCACTTTCTCTTGACTACTAGTAGAGGTGGTTCCATCCTGTCAATTTAGAGATAACCTTGTCTGTCCTTGACCAGTGACCACCAGGTTTTGGAGCCTACCCTACCTGATGCTAGCTTTCTTTTTGTGTCCACCTCCCATTTAGCAATGGCCCACTTTTGAACGTCACCCATATGCCTACAGGCTTGCCTATGCAAGTTCCTGTTATAGGTGGTAGGATGTCTCTTATACCTTACAGTGAGATACCTCTCTGGGAATATTACACTAATTATTCCTAAGAGTTTTGTCTCCTTAAGAGCTATGATGTCTGACTTCTCTTATACTCTTTCTTTTAACTCACTGTTTTTGCTTGTCTAAATCTGTATGTCATTCTCTGATTCTTCTATTATCTATTTTGTGGAAGGATTTCTGTTTCTATCTCAATATTTGATGTTAATGTTGGATTTTGTTGGGCGTATGAGATACTGCTGAGATGGAATAGGAAGAGAGAGATAGCTCGGTCAGGGAGAGAGGTAGGAATGAGAGGAAGGAAGGCTGCCACTGGTAGAAAACTAATGGGCGTCACTCTATATCCCTTCTTTTACATATATCTTTGTCCACTTGTTACATCATCCTCTTTCCTCCATACCTACTTCATCCATGCGTTGACAACCCTTCTGTTATTCTTCGTGTTCAATTCTTTTATGGAGTCAAGGAAGATGCAGTCTGTCTACCCCGTCCTCTCCCGTCTGTTATGTCAGCTTGTCATATGTCATATGTTACGAGGCAGAACATTACGTATATCACTGGAAGAATATACCGACAAGTATGTGAATAGGAAACAGTAATCTGTGTGGTTTATGGCATTTAGCGAAAAGACATTTCGTTCTCCACACTTTTTTACCGACCCGTGGATTGACTAGTAAGTAAACTACCAGGTGCATCAAATACCTTTAACACAGACTCTGATAAATTTCAAACATACTATACCAATAAAGGGGTAACCCCAAACAGTTGTCAACTAGTAAGTGTATCTCATGACTTTATTCAAAAAGAACTAAGCAGGTTAAACCCAACTAAGAGCACAGGCCCTGATAACATCCCGTCTAAGTTCCTAAAAGATGGTGCTTCTGAACTGTCAATCCCTATTGCTCACATAATAAATCTATCAATCACCACTAATACCGTACCGGAGGGGTTCAAGGAGGCCAGAGTTACTCCTATCTTCAAGAAAAATAGTAGGTCTGATGTAAGCAACTATAGGTCTGTTAGTATACTCAGTATAATATCTAAAATTCTAGAGAGGGCGGTGTATTCTCAAGTAGTTAAGCACCTTAATAACAACAACATTCTCCATAGCTATCAATCGGGCTTTAGAAGATCCTACTCAACCGACACCTCCCTAATTAATCTGATGGATTACCTGAGAACTGAAATGTCAAAGGGGAACCTCATACGTATGGTAACCTTAGACCTGCAAAAGGCCTTCGATACTGTCAACCACAATATATTATGTAAGAAACTTCAAGCTATCGGTGTAGGTTCTGTAGACTGGTTTAAGTCCTACCTTAGCAACAGGAGATAAATAGTCAAAATCAACAAAATGGAATCAGAACCCCTGCCGATAACATGTGGAGTTCCCCAAGGTAGTATTCTGGGTCCCTTATTATTCTTATGTTATGTCAATGACATGCCTATCAGTGTCAAGTGCAAACTCTTACTGTATGCAGATGACAGTGCTCTGTTAGTATCAGGTAAAGACTCACAAGATATAGCTAATGTTTTAACACTGGAACTGGAGTCCTGCAGCAAATGGTCAGTAGACAACAAACTATCATTACACCTCGGGAAAACTGAAGCCATTCTCTTTGGCACGAAACATAAACTGAGAAGGGTAATAATTTTAATGTCCAGTGTAATGGGGAGCCTATCACTTTGGTTTCATCAGTAAAATATCTGGGAATCCCCTTTGACCCATGCATGTCAGGAGAATTGATAGGGAACTGTGTAGTAAAGAAAGCGAATGCCAGATTGAAGTTCCTGTATAGACAAGCACTGTGTCTACCTACTGAGGCTCGCAGGACCCTATGTCTAGCCCTTATACAATGTCATATGAATTACGCGTGCTCTTCATGGTACTCTGCCTTGACAAAAAACTGAAAGATAGACTGCAAATCACCCAGAACAAAATCGTAAGATTCATCCTGGGGCTGGGACCAAGAGAACATGTAGGCCAGGATGAATTACAGCAGTTGGATATGCTGAATGTTGAAGACAGAGTAAAACAACTGAAGCTAAATCATGTTTATAAAATTGCTCACAAACAGTGTCCAGAATATCTTGCTGTCAATTTTGTCAAGGTTGGGAACCAAAGCAATCATAGTACTAGGGGGAGAGAGCACAACTTTGTAGTACCCACAGTCATTGGCCAGGCTTCAAACACCTTTTATTGTACAGCAATAAAGGAATGGAACAGACTACCCGCACATGTCAAAGCCAGTCATAGCATGAACCAGTTCAAGAAGAGTGCCAAAAGGTGTCTGATGAATGTAGCTACAGAAAGGGAGGGGAATGATTTTCTATTTTTTAGCTAACATATGTGTAAATTTTACCTAATTCCTAGTAATGATCCTCGTATTGTAGATAGTCTTAATGACCCTCGTGTAGTAGATAGTCTTTTTAGTATGATAATAAGGTGTTATCTTCATTATAGAATAATAAGAAAATATTATAACCTTTATATTATAATAATAAGGTAAAAGGACCCCAATGGAAATAAGTCACTCTGTCTGACTTTTTTGGGTTATCCTAGGTTATCTACACATATGCTGCTATGTATGATAATTCTATGTAACTGTATTTGTGTATATCTGAATAAACTTACTTACTTACTTACTTATAACCTGCCATTTATGAGGCACCCATTGGTGTTCTGTGACCAGCTTCGCTCTCTCTACACGACAGATTTGCAAGCGATGCTAATCTAGAGTGGATGACCTCTCGCCTCTCACCTTTCCTCCCCACTAGTATTACGTTGGCCATCAGCCAGCTGCCTGGCAGTTTCCTGACTCTGATGATTTTATTTTATAATTGAACGAGTGGGTTGCTCGTGTGTATGTGTTAGTGTGAGGAAGAATGTCTGGTGCCAGGGTATATATAGACATGTGCATAATGTCTCTGACATTACCAAGATTAATGTATATTTTAAGAATTAATATAATAATGTACTGTAAATGTTGATTTGATCTTGAACCAAACAGAGGAATGGCCGCCAGGATGTAAGGTCTTAATTCTGGACACGACGAGGCGAGTCACCTTACACCTGTTGCCCCTGCTCGCCTAGCAGTAAATAGGTACCTGGACAGGGCGAGACTAATGAGAAAGTCTCCTTACACCTGTTGCCCCTGCTCTTCTAGTAGGGAATAGGTACCTGAGCATCATCCTAAACAGGGCGAAACGAATAAAGTATCCTTACACCTGTTGCCCCTGCTCGCCTAGCAGTAAATAGGTATATGGGTACTAACCGATTGTTGTGGGTGGCATCCTGGAGAAGTGTTAGTGTGCCTTAGATGTACCCAAGTTTTGAAATAAGCAAAGGTAGGACGACAGCATTTGTGGGAATGAGATGCACTCTGGGCGGCTCCAAGGATGGGACGGACACGTCCAGTTCCACGGATGGAAAACCTCTCATCAGCATCAAGGAAAATCCCTTTAACATGTTTCAGTCAATGGCTCAAAGAAGCAGTATTACAGATGATTTTCGTCAGGTTGAGAGGAAGCTAGAAAGTATACAGAGAGTGAAAGAAATGTGAAAATGGGGCACAAAATAAAGGAGGGAGTATATACGAAAGTTTACTTAGGAACAGGTACACATAAGTACGATTATTATGTATAGTGTAAATAACCTAAAATAGCCCCCCCTCTCCCCCCCAAAAAAATAGAAAATGTCAGACGAAGTCACTAATTTCCATAGGGGTTCTTGAGGATAGAGAGTAAGATAGTGGAAAGGAGCAAAACGGAGAAAAAGTAGGAGGTAAATAGATAGAAAAGGGATAATGGGAAGGAAGAGAGAGGGTGATTAGTGGGATGGGAGGGAGGGGAACATACAACTTTAACTATTTAGTATAACAGCAACAGCAAATCTGAAATATTTCTCAGACAATTTTTCTCTCATTTTAATGAAAAATCTAAATCAAATTTCCTCTCTAAACTTCACTTCAAGAGGAACTTTTTTAGTAAAATCGTATTTACTACAAAGTTGACCACTTCTAACAGTAGATAGCAAAATCTAAACAACTTTGAATGGGAAAGTGTGTTTACTGTATCAGCAGAAAGGTAAACATTGGGGAGAGACCTGACAAGGCAGTGAGCGTCGGGAAATCGACGCTGTTGTCGCTTGGGAAAACGTGGTTTATCGCGTCTTCTTGTAGGTCGTTCAAAAAACGAATGTTTCTTCCTCCCCCCCCCCTCCCCCTTCCCTCCCTCCCTCGCCTGGACGAGTTACATCATGTCCAGAGACGTCTGAAACACATCACTTGAGTCATGTATCCTGCATGATGTTGATGTTGATCATGTTGTTGTATCTCACAGGATGTTGATGTCATGTCTCACAGGATGCTGATGTTGCATCTCACAGGATGTTGATGCTGTGTCCTACACAGTGTTGATCATATTGCTGATGTTGCATATGTTGATATAAGTATTTAAAATGTGAACCATGAAGGCTCTACCTTCCTGTCTGAGGCAGATCAACACTCCTAGCATTTATTTGCATGTCAGGCAATGTGTGTGTGTGTGTGTGTGTGAGAGAGAGAGAGAGAGAGAGAGAGAGAGAGAGAGAGAGAGAGAGAGAGAGAGAGAGAGAGAGAGAGAGAGAGAGAGAGAGAGAGAGAGAGAGAGAGAGGGAGAGAGGGAGAGAGAGATCTTGCATTAAAATGATCCTGCAACCCTGGATCATGCAGGGAGCCGAAGAATGAGAGGAAATCAGACTAGATCTACAGGATGGATGGGTAGCTCCAGTTTCTTGGATAAAGAGCTCTTTTTTTAAGTAACATCAAGGCATCCTTGAAGGGGGGAGGGGGTACAGAGGAAGGGGGGGGGGAGGCAGAAGCAGTGTTCACCAAAATAGCAAGGTTGCTGGTGCCACCTGCACCCACTTTACAGAGACACTGGCTCCTCCTGGCACTCTGGCACCCCCTCCCTCTCTTTCCCCCTCCCCCCAGCTGCAACACACACTATACATTCCAAGGAGAGAAACTCCAGACATCGTGCCGGAGAAGGGACCGTGCATCACGACCCCTTCTGGTCGAGTATAAGCAAAAAAAAAAAAAAAACGAAAAATAAAAATGTACAAAGGTTGGCAAGCAGACTAGTCCACAGAAGTGAGAGTAACGCACTTCAGGAGAGGCTGGAGGAACTGAACCTGACGACGTTGGGAGGAGAGGAGGCACTAACCAGGAGATGACAAACATGTACGAAACATCAAGGATTTGAGAAGTCACTCAGGGACTGATTGTTGGAATTATTACGACCACTAACAGGGGTACACAGGCTAAAAGGTAGAGATGAGTTGTATGGATGTTAAGGATGAATGAGTTAAATGTGAATGTGTGGAGGTAAAATTAAAACAGAGTTTCAAAACAAGGTACGATAAAATCCCAAAGGCCAGAAATCTGTAATGTCACAAACACACACACACACACACACACACACACATACATTCCTTGTCCATCTTATCGACCGCATCTCATTTCCTAGGAAAGAGACGCTAGCGAGAGTTACTAGTCTGGATGATGTGGGTCAACCTGCTGCTGTTACCACTGCACACAACCATGTCATAAACTCCTTACTACCTCAACCAAGTGTGTATATATATATATATATATATATATATATATATATATATATATATATATATATATATATATATATATATATATATATATATATATTTTTATATATATATATATATATATATATATATATATATATGTCGTGCCGAATAGGCAGAATTTGCGATCTTGGCTTAAATAGCAACGCTCATCTTGCCATACAGGACAAGTTAAAATTTGTGTATGCAATAATTTCGCCAAAATCATTCTGAACCTAACGAAAAAAATATATTTCACTGTGTTTGTTTAGTATTAAATTACTGTAAACAAATCTAAAATATATTTAGTTGGGTTAGGCTAAAATAAATTGCGCTTGTTATAATAAGGTTAGGTAAGTTTTCTAAGTTCCTTTTGGTGCAAAATTATAAATTTTTACATCAACATTAATGAAAAAATATATCTTTAAACATATAAGAGAAAATTTTAGAAAGGACTTAATTTTAAATGAGTTCTTGCAAATTGACCAGTTTTACATATTCGGCACGACATATATATATATATATATATATATATATATATATATATATATATATATATATATATATATATATATATATATATATATATATATATATATATATATATATATATATATATATATATATATATATATATATATATATATATATATATATATATATAAGAAAAGCATGAACAGTCATAATAAACGAGAGAGAGAGAGATTTAATTATTCTGGGCACACTTTACTCTCTGGTCTGAAACAATTTATCACTGTAAACAACGCAGCTATTAAAAGTATTACTAAATATATGAATAATGTAAAAAATAATAATAATAATAATAATAATAATAATAATAATAATAATAATAATAATAATAATAATTACAAATGCTACATCCCTCAAGGGAAGGGTGTAGTAGTAGTAGCAGTAGCTGGT
>NC_091312.1:4032756-4037756 GCF_038502225.1 Cherax quadricarinatus | reverse complement strand
CTCCAGTGGGTTTGTGACACAAGATTTCTCCTTCCTGAAACTGGTTATCGTGCATAACCTCGTTCCTTTCCAGGTGTTCCACCACTCTTTTCCTGATAAGCTTCTCCATGACTTTGCATACCAGGCAGCGGGGGCGTTGACCCCCGAAACCCTCTCCAGGTATACCCCAAGTATACTATACATGCCAGTGACACTAGTCTGTAGTTTAATGCTACCTGCCTGTCTCCTTTCTTAAAGATTAGGACTACATTTGCTGTCTTCCACACCTCAGGTAGTTGCCTTGTTTCGATAGATGCATTGAAAATTGTTGGTAGTGGCACACACAGTGCCTCTGCTCTCTCTCTCGGGACTCGGCCAGAGATGATGCCTGGTCCCATCGCCTTTGGTGTATCTAGTTCACTTAGCAGCCTCTTTACTTCCTCTTCGATTGTGTGTAGTGTGTCCAGCACTTGTTGGTGTATCCTACCATTCCGGTTTACTGTAGTCCAGTCTGTCTCCACCGAAAATACTTCATTAAAATCTCTTGTTTAGCTCTTTGCATACTTCTTTGTCATTTCTTGTGATCTCCCCTCCTTCCTTCCTTCCTCAACCTGATTACCTCATCATTGACTGTTGTTTTCCTCCTGATGTGGCTGTACAACAGCTTTAGGTCAAATATGGCTGTCGATGCTATGTCTCTCTCATATTGTCGGTGGGCCTCCCTCCTTATCCATGCATATTAATTTCTAGCTCTTTGGCTAATCTCCTTATTTTTCTGGCTCCTTTGTCTTCTATACTTTTTTCATTCTTTAGCACACTTACTTTTGGTCTCTCTACACCTCTGGGAGAACCAAGGGCTCATTCTGGTCTTCCCATTTTTCTGTTGCCCTCTTCTTTAACTCCTTGCATTGTGCACTCATGTATTCCATCATTTCATTTACTGTTTTTCCCACCGGTTCTCTTTCCCACTGTACGTCATGCAGGAAATTCCTCATACGTGTGTATTCCTCTCTTTTATGGTTTGGCTTCTCCCATCCTACTCGTGTTGCTTCCCTCTCAACGTTTAGATCTACAATGTATTTGAACCTCGGGACCACATGATCATTAGCTCCGAGGGGTCTTTCATGTGATGTTCCCAGTGTCTTAACTACTCAAGGTGAATATGAGGTCCAGCCTTGCTGGTTCATCTTTACCTCTCTTTCTGGTAGTATTCCTAACATGTTGATACATGAGATTTTCCAGTACCACCTCCATCATCTTGGCCCTCCACGTTTCTGGTTCCCCATGTGACTCCAGGTTTTCCCAGTTAATCTCCTTAAAATTGAAATCACTCACAACTAGTAACTTTGCCATGCCCATGTGAGCACTTATGGCAACCTCATCTAGTGTATCACCTATTGCTCTGTTGTTCTCATCATACTCTTGTCTTGGCTTCCTGCTATCAATGGCAGGTTGTACATCACTGCAATCACCACCTTGGACTCCCCAGTCTAAAGTGTTCCTACTATGTAATCCCTTGTTTCTCTTCAGTTCACTTTTTCCAACTCCTCAAAACTCCCCTGGTTTTTGATGAGCAATGCAACTGTTCCTTCCCCTCTGTTCCCTCTATCTTTCCTCATGATCTGATAGCCCCTCGAAAAGATCATGTCTGTTATCACTCCCATGAGCTTGGTTTCCGTGACTGCTATGATGTCTGGGGATGCCTCCATGATTCTTTCATGCCACTCCTCACACTTTATCGTCATTCCATCCACGTTGGTGTACCATACCTTCTGCTTCTTTTCCAAAATTGTATTCTGGGGGTTTGTGGGGGCTGGGGAAGTGGGAGACCTGGCATGACACTATGGGAGGCTGTTGTGTAAGTAGGGTTTGTGCTGTGGGAATGGAATCTGTGAATGTGGAGTGTGGTTCGATTTGGGTTAATTTGTTTGGTTGTGGTGTTCTGTGGGTAGTTCTTTGGCTGGATGTGTTTGCTGATCCTCCTGACTCTAGGTGCCCCTGCCTGTCTCTAGCGTTGTCTCTTTCTTGTTCTTTGTCCTCTTCTTCAGCTTCTGCCATTCTGTATGCATTCTGTCATATTGAAGAACACCCATTTGTATTTTGTTTCTTTTAGTTCTGGTTTCTGCTGCAGGATTCTGTTTCACACGGTTTCTGTCTTGAAAACCAATTTGACCGGACGACTTTTACTCCACGAGTATTCTCCCTACTCTCTGAAAATTTATCAGCACGGTTATGCCCTCCTCTCCTGTTTGACGACTTTTTCAATATCTTTTTCCTCTCCCTGTTATCTTTCTTCATACATCCACCCTTCGGCCTCTTGAAGCCCATGAATAAAAGCTATCCTCTCCCTCTCCTCTTCTCACCGCTTTTCCCTTTGCATCTCTGGGTTCAGTTTAAGCATTGTCGTCGCTGCTTTCCTTATCATTTCCTGGAACTCTAGGTGGCCTGACAGTACCTCTTCAGGGAACCTATCACCTTCCCTATCTACAGTTCCCTTACCATTGTCCCTGTACCCAATGGTAGGCCATCTTCTCTCCTTAACATTTCCTGGGCTTCTTTGTGGCTTGATAGGGCCTCTACATAGGTCTTAACCCCTTCCTTTACTTCTGTATCCTCGCTGGATACTGGTGTGCCTGCTCCTGACGCCAAGCCTCTTCTGTTCGTTGGTTCTTTATCCTGCTTCAACATTCTCAGTTCATCTTTTAGGTTATGTGTGTGTGTGTTTATACTCACCTAATTGTACTCACCTAATTGTGGTTGCAGGAGTCGAGTTGTAGCTTTTTGCCCTGCCTCTTCACTGGTCGCTACTAGGTCCTCTCTCTCCCTGCTCCATGAGCTTTATCAAACCTCGTCTTTAAACTATATATGGATCCTGCCTCCACTACCTCACTTTCCAGACTCCTCCACTTCCTGATAACTCTGTGACTGAAGAAATACTTCCTAACATCCTTTTGACTCATCTGAGTCTTCAACTTTCAATTATGATCCCTTGTTTTTGTGTCCCATTTCTGGAACATCCTTTGTCCTTGTCAATTTCATGCAGCATTTTTTATGTCATTATCATGTCTTCCTTAACCCTTCTGTCCTCCAATGTTGTCAGGCCGATTTCCCTTAACCTTTCTTCGTACGACATTCCCATTAGCTCCGGCACTAGTCTTATTGCAAACCTTTTCACTTTCTTTAATTTCTTGACATGTTTGACCAGGTGTGGGTTCCAAACTGGTGCCACATACTCCAATATGGGCCTGACATACACGGTGTACAGTCTAAAACGCTATTCTTAGGTTTGCCAGGCGCCCATATGCTGCAGCAGTTACCTGGTTGATATGCGCCTCAGATGTGCTCGGTATTATATTCACCCTTGGGTGATGTTTGTATTTTTTGGCCACCTAGCCTATGCTCTGTCTGCGGTCTTCTTTGCCTTTTCCCGATCTTCATGACTTTGCATTTGGTGGGGGGCTAAATTCTAGGAGCCAGTTGCTGGACCAGGCTTGCAGCCTGTCCAGGTCCCTTTGTAGTCCTGCCTGATCCTCATCTTATTTAATTCTCTTATTTAATTTAATTTAATTGAGGTATCAAG
This sequence comes from Cherax quadricarinatus, assembly GCF_038502225.1. Classification (NCBI taxonomy): domain Eukaryota; kingdom Metazoa; phylum Arthropoda; class Malacostraca; order Decapoda; family Parastacidae; genus Cherax; species Cherax quadricarinatus. The sequence continues at coordinate 4,034,197 of NC_091312.1, read as the reverse complement.
TTCACGTAGCAGTTTCTTCACCTCCTCCTCAATTGTGTGTATTTCATCCAGCACTTGTTGGTGTACCCACCTATTCTGACTTCCCGGAGTTCTTCCTGTCTCCACTGTGAATACTTCTTTAAATCTTGTGTTGACCTCTTCACATATTTCTTGGTCGTTTCTTGTGAACTCCCCACCTTCCTTTCTCAGCCTGATTACCTGGTCTTTGACTGTTGTTTTCCTCCTGATGTGGCTATACAACAGCTTCGGATCAGACTTGACTTTCGATGCTATGTCGTTTTCGTATTGTCGCTGTGCCTCCCTCTTTATATGTACATATTCGTTTCTGGTTTTTTGATTTATCTCTTTATTTTCCTGGGTTCTTTGTCTTCTATACTTTTTCCATTCAATAACACTTACATTTTGCCTCCCTATACTTTTCGGTAAACCAAGGGCTCGTTCTGGTCTTCCCATTATTTCTGTTGCCCTTGAGAACAAACCTCTCCTCTGCCTCCTTGCATTTTGTTGTCATGTAATCCATCATTTTGATTACTGATTTTCCTACCTATTATCTTTCCCATTGAACCTCTTGCAGGAAGTTTCTAATGCCTGTGTAGTCCTCCTTTTTGTAGCTTGGCTTCTCCCATCCTACTGTTGCTTCCCTCTCCACTTGTAACTCAACTATATATTCAATGCTCAGAACCAACTGATCACTAGATCCGAGGGGGCCTTTCGTATGTGATGTCCTCGATGTCTGAACTACTCAAGGTGAATACTAGGTCCATTCTTGCTGGTTTATCCTCACCTCTCTTTCTGGTAGTGTCCATCATAAGTTGATGGATAAAGATTTCCACTACCACATCCATCATCTTGGCTTTCCGTGTTTTGGGACCCCCCATGTTCCTCCAGTCAATCTCCATGTGATTGAAATCACCCATAACTAGTAACTTTGCTCTACCCATGTGGCCTCTTCTGGTCACCTCAGCTAGTGTGTCCTCTATTACTTTGTTGCTCTCTTGGCCTCCTGCAGTTCTGTGGTGGGTTGTACATCACTGCAGTTACCACATTAGGGCCCCCAGACTGAACTGTTCCTACTATGTACTCCCTTTCACCCATTCTGTCCATTCCTTCCATTTCCTCATATCCCCACTGGTTTTTAATGAACAGTTCAACTCCTTCCCCTCTGCCCCCCTCTGTCTTTCCTCAGAATCTGATATCTGGGTGGAAAGACTGCATCTATTATCATCCCAATGAGTTTCATTTCTGTAAGTGCTTGATTCTTTCATGCCACTTCTCACCTTTATTTGTTGTTGCATCTGCATTTGTATACCAAACCATCAACTTTTTCTCTAAAACTCTGGTCTGGGGGGTACGTTGGGTTGGGCAAGTGGGAGACCTGGCGAGGAACTAGGGATGGGGCGTTGCTGTGACGGCAGAGTTTGTGATATGGAGGATGGGCGGC
>NC_091312.1:4005256-4027756 GCF_038502225.1 Cherax quadricarinatus | reverse complement strand
TCACCCAGGAGCTGCAGCAGCGAGTGTTGCTCCCCCACATGTCACCCAGGAGCGGCAGCAGTGAGTGTTGCTCCCCACACGTCACCCAGGAGCTGCAGCAGCGAGTGTTGCTCCCCCACACGTCACCCAGGAGCTGCAGCAGTGAGTGTTGCTCCCCACACGTCACGTAGGAGCTGCAGCAGCGAGTGTTGCTCCCCCACACGTCACCCAGGAGCTGCAGCAGTGCGTGTTGCTCCCCACACGTCACCCAGGAGCTGCAGCAGTGAGTGTTGCTCCCCCACACGTCACCCAGGAGCTGCAGCAGTGCGTGTTGCTCCCCACACGTCACCCAGGAGCTGCAGCAGTGCGTGTTCCACCCCACACGTCACCCAGGAGCTGCAGCAGTGCGTGTTGCTCCCCCACACGTCACCCAGGAGCTGCAGCAGTGCGTGTTGCTCCCCACACGTCACCCAGGAGCTGCAGCAGTGCGTGTTGCTCCCCACACGTCACCCAGGAGCTGCAGCAGTGCGTGTTGCTCCCCACACGTCACTCAGGAGCTGCAGCAGTGCGTGTTGCTCCCCACACGTCACCCAGGAGCTGCAGCAGTGAGTGTAGCTCCCCCACACGTCTCCCAGGAGCTGCAGCAGTGAGTGTTGCTCCCCACACGTCACCCAGGAGCTGCAGCAGTGAGTGTTGCTCCCCACACGTCACCCAGGAGCTGCAGCAGTGCGTGTTGCTCCCCACACGTCACCTAGGAGCTGCAGCAGCGAGTGTTGCTCCCCCACACGTCACCCAGGAGCTGCAGCAGCGAGTGTTGCTCCCCACACGTCACCCAGGAGCTGCAGCAGCGAGTGTTGCTCCCCTCACGTCACCCAGGAGCTGCAGCAGTGAGTGTTCCACCCCACACGTCACCCAGGAGCTGCAGCAGTGCGTGTTGCTCCCCACACGTCACCCAGGAGCTGCAGCAGTGAGTGTTGCTCCCCCACACGTCTCCCAGGAGCTGCAGCAGTGAGTGTTGCTCCCCACACGTCACCCAGGAGCTGCAGCAGTGAGTGTTGCTCCCCACACGTCACCCAGGAGCTGCAGCAGTGCGTGTTGCTCCCCACACGTCACCCAGGAGCTGCAGCAGCGAGTGTTGCTCCCCACACGTCACCCAGGAGCTGCAGCAGTGCGTGTTGCTCCCCACACGTCACCCAGGAGCTGCAGCAGCGAGTGTTGCTCCCCCACACGTCACCCAGGAGCTGCAGCAGCAAGTGTTGCTCCCCACACGTCACCCAGGAGCTGCAGCAGCGAGTGTTGCTCCCCTCACGTCACCCAGGAGCTGCAGCAGTGCGTGTTGCTCCCCACACGTCACCCAGGAGCTGCAGCAGTGCGTGTTGCTCCCCACACGTCATAGAGGAGCTGCAGCAGTGCGTGTTGCTCCCCACACGTCACCCAGGAGCTGCAGCAGCGAGTGTTGCTCCCCACACGTCACCCAGGAGCTGCAGCAGTGAGTGTTGCTCCCCACACGTCACTCAGGAGCTGCAGCACTGCGTGTTGCTCCCCACACGTCACCCAGGAGCTGCAGCAGTGAGTGTTGCTCCCCACACGTCACCCAGGAGCTGCAGCAGTGCGTGTTGCTCCCCACACGTCACCCAGGAGCTGCAGCAGTGCGTGTTGCTCCCCACACGTCACCCAGGAGCTGCAGCAGTGCGTGTTGCTCCCCACACGTCACCCAGGAGCTGCAGCAGCGAGTGTTGCTCCCCCACACGTCAGCCAGGACCTGCAGCAGTGCGTGTTGCTCCCCACACGTCCCCCAGGAGCTGCAGCAGTGCGTGTTGCTCCCCACACGTCACCCAGGAGCTGCAGCAGTGCGTGTTGCTCCCCACACGTCACCCAGGAGCTGCAGCAGCGAGTGTTGCTCCCCGACACGTCACCCAGGAGCTGCAGCAGTGCGTGTTGCTCCCCACCCGTCACCCAGGAGCTGCAGCAATGCGTGTTGCTCCCCACATGTCACCCATGAGCTGCAGCAGTGCGTGTTGCTCCCCACACGTCACCCAGGAGCTGCAGCAGTGCGTGTTGCTTCCCACACGTCACCCAGGAGCTGCAGCAGCGAGTGTTGCTCCCCCACACGTCACCCAGGAGCTGCAGCAGTGCGTGTTGCTCCCCACATGTCACCCAGGAGCTGCAGCAGTGCGTGTTGCTCCCCACACGTCACCCAGGAGCTGCAGCAGCGAGTGTTGCTCCCCCACATGTCACCCAGGAGCTGCAGCAGTGCGTGTTGCTCCCCACACGTCACCCAGGAGCTGCAGCAGCGAGTGTTGCTCCCCCACATGTCACCCAGGAGCTGCAGCAGTGAGTGTTGCTCCCCACACGTCACCCAGGAGCTGCAGCAGCGAGTGTTGCTCCCCCACACGTCACCCAGGAGCTGCAGCAGTGAGTGTTGCTCCCCACACGTCACCCAGGAGCTGCAGCAGTGCGTGTTCCACCCCACACGTCACCCAGGAGCTGCAGCAGTGCGTGTTCCACCCCACACGTCACCCAGGAGCTGCAGCAGTGCGTGTTGCTCCCCACACGTCACCCAGGAGCTGCAGCAGTGAGTGTTGCTCCCCCACACGTCACCCAGGAGCTGCAGCAGTGCGTGTTGCTCCCCACACGTCACCCAGGAGCTGCAGCAGTGCGTGTTGCTCCCCACACGTCACCCAGGAGCTGCAGCAGTGAGTGTTGCTCCCCCACACGTCACCCAGGAGCTGCAGCAGTGCGTGTTGCTCCCCACACGTCACCCAGGAGCTGCAGCAGTGCGTGTTCCACCCCACACGTCACCCAGGAGCTGCAGCCGTGCGTGTTCCACCCCACCCGTCACCCAGGAGCTGCAGCAGTGCGTGTTGCTCCCCACACGTCACCCAGGAGCTGCAGCTTTGAGTGTTCCACCCCCCACGTCACCCAGGAGCTGCAGCAGTGCGTGTTCCACCCCACACGTCACCCAGGAGCTGCAGCAGTGCGTGTTGCTTCCCACACGTCACCCAGGAGCTGCAGCAGTGAGTGTTGCTCCCCCACACGTCACCCAGGAGCTGCAGCAGCGAGTGTTGCTCCCCACACGTCACCCAGGAGCTGCAGCAGTGCGTGTTGCTCCCCACACGTCACCCAGGAGCTGCAGCAGTGCGTGTTGCTCCCCACACGTCACCCAGGAGCTGCAGCAGTGAGTGTTGCTCCTCACACGTCACCCAGGAGCTGCAGCAGTGCGTGTTGCTCCCCACACGTCACCCAGGAGCTGCAGCAGCGAGTATGGCATTTGCATATGACCGCAAGAGCTTTCACAGCCTCACATCCTCACAGCCTCACATCCTCACATCCTCACAGCCTCACAGTCTCACAGCCTCACAGCCTCACAGTCTCACAGCCTCACATCCTCACAGCCTCACAGTTTCACAACCTCACAGCCTCACAGCCTCAGAGCCTCATATCCTCAAAGCCTCACAACCTCACAGCCTCACAGCCTCACAGCCTCACAGCCTCACAGCCTTACAGCCTCATATTCTCACATCCTCACAGCCTTATATCCTCACATCCTCACAGTCTCACATCCTCACAGCTTTACATCCTCACATCCTCACAGCTTCACAGCCTCACAGCTTCACAGCCTCACAGCCTCACATCCTCACAGCCTCACAGCCTCATATCCTCACATCCTCACAGCCTCACATCCTTACAGCCTCAAATCCTCACAGCCTCACATCCTCCCAGCCTCACAGCCTCATATCCTCACAGCCTCACAGCCTCACATCTTCACAGCCTCACATCCTCACAGCTTCACAGCCTCACAGCCTCACAGCCTCACAGTCTTACATGCTCACATCCTCACAGCCTAACAGCCTCATATCCTCACAGCCTCGCAGCCTCACATCCTCACATCCTCACATCCTCACAGCCTCACAGCCTCACAGCCCCACAGCCTCACAACCTCACATCCTCACAGCCTCACAGTCTCACAGATTCACATCCTCACAGCCTCACAGTCTCACATCCTCACATCCTCACATCCTCACAGCTTCACAGCCTCACAGCCTCATATTCTTACATCCTCACAGCCTCACATTCTCACAGCCTCGCAGCCTCACATCCTCACATTCTCACAGCCTCACAGCCTCACATCCTCACAGCCTCACATCCCCACAGCCTCACATCCTCACAGCCTCACAGCCTCACAGCCTTACATCCTCACATGCTCACAGTCTCACAGCCTCACAGCCTCATATCCTCACATCCTCACAGCCTCACAGCCTCACATCCTCAACGCCTCACAGACTCATATCCTCACATCCTCACATCCTCACAGCTTCACAGCCTCATAGCCTCACAGCCTCACAGCCTAACATCCTCACATCATCACATCCTCACAGCCTCACAGCCTCACAGCCTCACAGCCTCACAGCCTCACAGCCTCACAGCCTCACAGCCTCATATTCTCACATCCTTACAGCCTTATATCCTCACATCCTCACAGTCTCACATCCTCACAGCCTCACATCCTCACAGCTTCACATCCTCACAGCCTCACAGCCTCACATCCTCACAGCCTCACAGCCTCATATCCTCACATCCTCACAGTCTCACATCCTCACAGCCTCACATCTTCACAGCCTCACATCCTCCCAGCCTCACAGCCTCACATCCTCACAGCCTCACAGCCTCACGGACTCACATCCTCACAGCCTAACATCCTCACAGCCTCACAGCTTCACAGCCTCACAGCCTCACAGCCTCACAGCCTCACAGCCTCACAGCCTCACAGCCTCACAGCCTTACATGCTAACATCCTCACAGCCTCACAGCCTCATATCCTCACATCCTCACAGCCTCACATCCTCACAGCCTCACAGCCTCACATCCTCACATCCTCACATCCTCACAGCCTCACAGCCTCACAGCCCCACAGCCTCACAGCCCCACAGCCTCAGAACCTCACAGCCTTACAGCCTCACAGATTCACATCCTCACAGTCTCACAGTCTCACAGCCTCACATCCTCACAGCCTCACAGCCTCACAGCCTCAAAGCCTCACAGGCTCACAGTCTCACAGCCTCACAGCCTCACAGCCTCAAATTCTTACATCCTCACAGCCTCACATTCTCACAGCCTCGCAGCCTCACATCCTCACATCCTCACACCCTCACAGCCTCACATCCTCACAGCCTCACAGTCTTACATTCTCACATCCTCACAGCCTCACAGTCTCACAGCCTCACAGTCTCACAGCCTCACAGCCTCACATCCTCACAGCCTCACAGCCTCACATCCTCACAGCCTCACAGCCTCACAGACTCATATCCTCATATCCTCACATCCTCACGCCTCACAGCCTCATAGCCTCACGTCCTCACATCCTCACAGCCTCACATCCTCACAGCCTCACATCCTCACAGCCTCACATCCTCCCAGCCTCACAGCCTCACATCCTCACAGCCTCACAGCCTCACAGCCTCACAGCCTCACATCCCCACAGCCTCACATCCTATCAGCCTCACAGCCTCACAGCCTCACAGCCTTACATGCTCACATGCTCACAGCCTCACAGCCTCACAGCCTTACATGCTCACATGCTCACAGCCTCACAGCCTCACATCCTCACAGCCTCACAGGCTCACATCCTCACATCCTCACAGCCTCACAGCGTCACAGCCTCACAGCCCCACAGCCTCACAACCTCACATCCTCACAGCCTCACAGCCTCACAGCCTCACAGCCTCACAGCCTCACAGCCTCACAGCCTCACAGCCTCACAGCCTCACAGCCTCACAGCCTCACAGATTCACATCCTCACAGCCTCACAGTCTCACATCCTCACATCCTCACAGCCTCACAGCCTCACAGCCTCAAAGCCTCACAGCCTCACAGCCTCACAGTCTCACGGCCTCACAGCCTCACAGCCTCATATTCTTACATCCTCACAGCCTCACATTCTCACAGCCTCACAGCCTCACATCCTCACAGCCTCACAGCCTCACAGCCTCACAGCCTCACAGCCTCACAGCCCCATAGCCTCACAACCTCACATCCTCACAGCCTCACAGCCTCACAGCCTCACAACCTCACAGCCTCACAGCCTCACAGCCTCACAGATTCACATCCTCACAGCCTCACAGTCTCACAGCCTCACATCCTCACAGCCTCACAGCCTCACAGCCTCAAAGCCTCACAGCCTCACAGCCTCACAGCCTCACAGTCTCACGGCCTCACAGCCTCACAGCCTCATATTCTTACATCCTCACAGCCTCACATTCTCACAGCCTCACAGCCTCACATCCTCACATCCTCACAGCCTCACAGCCTCACAGCCTCACATCCTCACAGCCTCACATTCTCACAGTCTCACATCCTCACAGCCTCATAGCCTCACAGCCTTACATCCTCACATCCTCACAGCCTCACAGCCTCACAGCCTCATATCCTCACATCCTCACAGTCTCACAGCCTCACATCCTCACAGCCTCACAGCCTCACAGACTCACATCCTCACATCCTCACATCCTCACAGTCTCATAGCCTCACAGCCTCACATCCTCACATCTTCACATCCTCACAGCCTCACAGCCTCATAGCCTCACAGCCTCACATCCTCACATCCTTACATCCTCACTTTCTCACAGCCTCACAGTCTCACAGCCTCATATCCTCACATCCTCACAGCCTCACAGCCTCATATCCTCACAGCCCCACAGCCCCACAGCCTCACAGCCTCACAGCCTCACATCCTCACATCCTCACAGCCTCACAGCCTCACAGCCTCACAGCCTCACAGCCTCACATCCTCACATCCTCACAGCCTCACAGCCTCACAGCCTCACAGCCTCACAGCCTCACAGCCTCACAGCCTCACAGCCTCACAGCCTCACAGCCTCACAGCCTCACAGCCTCACAGCCTCACAGCCTCACAGCCTCACAGCCTCACAGCCTCACAGCCGTGGTGCTGTTTACCTCAGCCAGGAAACACAGTGGAAATTCTCCCGAATTTTTTGTGTAAATAATTAAATTATATTAGCTTTATTAAGAGCGTTTCTCTCCCACAGTTGTCGAAACGTAGTCAATAAAGACTCCGTAGAACTTCACTTGTTTCTTTTTTCCATCTCGAGTTTTAAGTCATATTTTTTTTAAAAATTGGATATGTAGGGCACCGGGCTACTAGCAGCAACAGTCTGGTTGATCAGGGAAGCACTAGACGAGCCTGGCCCATGGCCGGGCTCAGCGAGTAGAAAGACTCTCGGAACTCGTCAAAGGTAGACCAAAGTAGAGGTATATACCATTTTAAGGTCTACTTTCTAGGACTTTTGTAGACCCATACATGACCTTGTGCTGTCCTGCTTAAGATGGACAGCGGATTCACAGCAATGTTCCCGCTGCCGTCCACACGACGGTCAGCTGCTCAGTAAACTATCCACCTCGTCCATATGATGGATAAAGTTTATTTAATCAGCTGCTCAGTAAACTATCCACCTCGTACATATGATGGATAAAGTTTGTTTAATCAGCTGCTCAGTAAACTATCCACCTCGTACATATGATGGATAAAGTTTGTTTAATCAGCTGCTCAGTAAACTATCCACCTCGTACATATGATGGATAAAGTTTGTTTAATCAGCTGCTCAGTAAACTATCCACCTCGTACATATGATGGATAAAGTTTGTTTAATCAGCTGCTCAGTAAACTATCCACCTCGTACATATGATGGATAAAGTTTGTTTAATCAGCTGCTCAGTAAACTATCCACCTCGTCCATATGATGGATAAAGTTTGTTTAATCAGCTGCTCAGCAAACTATCCACCTCGTACATATGATGGATAAAGTTTGTTTAATCAGCTGCTCAGTAAACTATCCACCTCGTACATATGATGGATAAAGTTTGTTTAATCAGCTGCTCAGTAAACTATCCACCTCGTCTATATGATGGATAAAGTTTGTTTAATCAGCTGCTCAGTAAACTATCCACCTCGTACATATGATGGATAAAGTTTGTTTAATCAGCTGCTCAGTAAACTATCCACCTCGTACATATGATGGATAAAGTTTGTTTAATCAGCTGCTCAGTAAACTATCCACCTCGTACATATGATGGATAAAGTTTGTTTAATCAGCTGCTCAGTAAACTATCCACCTCGTCCATATGATGGATAAAGTTTGTTTAATAAACTAACTGTTACAGCCGCAACTCTAATGAATTTTCTGAACTGGAAGATTTTTTTCTGTTGCGCCCACACTGGCATTACCGTACGCGTGAAAGGGTTGTCCTGCACACACTGGCATTACGGTGGGCGTGAGAGGGTTGTCCTGCACACACTGGCATTACCGTGGGCGTGAGAGGGTTGTCCTGCCCACACCGGGATTACCGTGGGCGTGAGAGGGTTGTCGCTCCCACACTGGCATTACCGTGGGCGTGAGAGAGTTGTCGCTCCCACACTGGCATTACCATGGGCGTGAGAGGGTTGCCTATCCCACACTGGCATTACCGTGGGCGTGAGCTTCCTCGATATTGCTTCTCTCTGTCTCTGGTTCGTCCATCTCAGTGTAAATACACTTTCCCCCTCTGCGTATATTGTACAGGTGTTCCCACCAGAGGTTTCTCTTTATTACCTGAGCGATATCAGAGCCTAACCAAGGCCGTGGATATCGCAGGCCAGGACGGTAGCTATCACAACCCAGCATGGAAGATATCACAGCCCAACATGGAAGATATCACAGCCCAACATGGAAGATATCACAGCCCAACATGGAAGATATCACAGCCCAACATGGAAGATATCACAGCCCACCATGGAAGATATCACAGCCCACCATGGAAGATATCACACCCCAATATGGAAGATATCACAACCCACTATGGAAGATATCACAGCCCAACATGGAAGATATCACAGCCCAACATGGAAGATATCACAGCCCAACATGGAAGATATCACAGCCCAATATGGAAGATATCACAACCCACTATGGAAGATATCACAACCCACTATGGAAGATATCACAGCCCACCATGGAAGATATCACAGCCCAACATGGAAGATATCACAGCCCACCATGGAAGATATCACAGCCCACCATGGAAGATATCACAGCCCAACATGGAAGATATCACAGCCCAACATGGAAGATATCACAGCCCAACATGGAAGATATCACAGCCCAATATGGAAGATATCACAACCCACTATGGAAGATATCACAGCCCACCATGGAAGATATCACAGCCCACCATGGAAGATATCACAGCCCAATATGGAAGATATCACAGCCCAACATGGAAGATATCACAGCCCAACATGGAAGATATCACAGCCCAATATGGAAGATATCACAGCTCAACATGGAAGATATCACAGCCCAACATGGAAGATATCACAGCCCACCATGAAAGATATCACAGCCCACCATGGAAGATATCACAGCCCAACATGGAAGATATCACAGCCCAACATGGAAGATATCACAGCTCAACATGGAAGATATCACAGCTCAACATGGAAGATATCACAGCCCAACATGGAAGATATCACAACCCAGCATGGAAGATATCACAGCCCAACATGGAAGATATCACAGCCCAACATGGAAGATATCACAGCCCAACATGGAAGATATCACAGCCCAATATGGAAGATATCACAGCCCAACATGGAAGACATCACAGCCCAACATGGAAGATATCACAGCCCAATATGGAAGATATCACAGCCCAATATGGAAGATATCACAGCCCAACATGGAAGATATGAAGTGCAACTAATGTGACATTTATTGTGGCAACGTTTCGCTCTCCAGGAGCTTTATCAAGCCATTACAAACAATACATGGACACAGAGGGTATATAAAGGCTCAGAGTGAGGTGTAATACTAGTGAGGTAACATTTCGATGTTCACTAGTGGTAGTGGTAGTAGTAGTAGTAGTAGTAGTAGTAACAAAAATAATACAATATGGAAGAGCAATTAATTCGTACAAGAGTAAAAGGATATAAAAGCTATTACTTGGGTAACATAAAAATAGGTTGGACAAATATAGACTGGAAAGAGGCAGCTTGTTTCAGTGTTCACTCTCTGTAATGTGCTTTGTGTAGTATAACAGGAGAGACTATGTGATGGCAGGGTTTACTGTTTTCAGGAGGATTCTTGCTAAGACTTCGGAGATGGTGAAGCTGCCGTTGTTTTGTTTAATTGTATTCGAAACAGCGATCAGTGCTGATTCGAGGCACTTGCGTCTGCGGAAATTAGTTTCTTTGATCACTAATTGGGCGTCTCTGAATTTCATGAGATGATTGGTGGAATTTCGGTGTTGTACACAGGCGTTGTTCAAGTTATCGTTCCTACATGCGTAAATGTGTTCATTGAGGCGGGTGTCGAGGTTTCTTGCTGTTTCACCTACGTAAATCTTGTCACAGCCTCCACAGGGTATAGTGTAAACTCCTGCATTGACTGGTTCGTGGTGCTTGGATTTTGTCCTGGTTAGATCCTTTATTGAAGTGCTAGAAGCGATGGCGACTCTGGTGTTAGCTTGTGAAAGTACTTTTGAGACGTTCAGTGCAACCTGGCTGTTGGGAAGAATTACAACTTTGTTGGGAGTGGTGTTGATGCGTGGAGAATTAATGATCTGAAGAGCTCTTTTCTTGCAGTCTTTGATGAAAAAAGAAGGAAAATGTAACTCAGTGAATGTTTGGTGAATATATGTACATTCCTCGTCAAGAAACTCAGGACTACAAATTCGGTATGCTCTTAGGAAAAACCCGATGATGATGCCTCTTTTGGTCTTGGTATGGGATGACTGGAATAGAAGTGTGTGAAATCATTTTTATTGGTGGGTTTCCGATAAACTTGAAATCTTAGGTTGTTGTCTACTTTGTGAATGAGGACGTCGAGGAAAGGTAGCAACAGCCAGGTTGCACTGAACGTCTCAAAAGTACTTTCACAAGCTAACACCAGAGTCGCCATCGCTTCTCGCACTTCAATAAAGGATCTAACCAGGACAAAATCCAAGCACCACGACCAATCAATGCAGGAGTTTACACTATACCCTGTGGAGGCTGTGACAAGATTTACGTAGGTGAAACAGCAAGAAACCTCGACACCCGCCTCAATGAACACATTTACGCATGTAGGAACGATAACTTGAACAATGCCTGTGTACAACACCGAAAGTCCACCAATCATCTCGTGAAAGTCAGAGACGCCCAATTAGTGATCAAAGAAACTAATTTCCGCAGACGCAAGTGCCTCGAATCAGCAATGATCGCTGTTTCGAATACAGTTAAACAAAACAACGACAGCTTCACCATCTCCGAAGTCTTAGCAAGAATCCTCCTGAAAACAGTAAACCCTGACATCACATAGTCTCTCCTGTTATACTACACAAAGCACATTACAGAGAGTGAACACTGAAACAAGCTGCCTCTTTCCAGTCTATATTTGTCCAACCTATTTTTATGTTACCCAAGTAATAGCTTTTATATCCTTTTACTCTTGTACGAATTAATTGCTCTATCATATTGTATTACTTTTGTCACTACCACTACTACTACTACTACCACTAGTGAACATCGAAATGTTACCTCACTAGTATTGCACCTCACTCTGAGCCTTTATATACCCTCTGTGTCCATGTATTGTTTGTAATGGCTTGATAAAGCTCCTGGAGAGCGAAACGTTGCCACAATAAATGTCACATTAGTTGCACTTGTGTCCTTTTACTTTACATATTGTCGGTAATTCTACCAACTTTATTACAATGGAAGATATCACAGCCCACCATGGAAGATATCACAGCCCAGCATGGAAGATATCACAGCCCACCATGGAAGATATCACAGCCCACCATGGAAGATATCACAGCCCACCATGGAAGATATCACAGCCCACCATGGAAGATATCACAGCCCACCATGGAAGATATCACAGCCCACCATGGAAGATATCACAGCCCACCATGGAAGATATCACAACCCACCATGGAAGATATCACAGCCCACCATGGAAGATATCACAGCCCACCATGGAAGATATCACAGCCCACCGTGGAAGATATCACAGCCCACCATGGAAGATATCACAGCCCACCATGGAAGATATCACAGCCCACCATGGAAGATATCACAGCCCACCATGGAAGATATCACAGCCCACCGTGGAAGATATCACAGCCCACCATGGAAGATATCACAGCCCACCATGGAAGATACCACAGCCCACCATGGAAGATATCACAGCCCACCGTGGAAGATATCACAGCCCACCGTGGAAGATATCACAGCCCACCATGGAAGATATCACAGCCCACCGTGGAAGATATCACAGCCCACCATGGAAGATATCACAGCCCACCGTGGAAGATATCACAGCCCACCATGGAAGATATCACAGCCCACCATGGGAGATATCACAGCCCACCGTGGAAGATATCACAGCCCACCGTGGAAGATATCACAGCCCACCATGGAAGATATCACAGCCCACCATGGAAGATATCACAGCCCACCATGGAAGATATCACAGCCCACCGTGGAAGATATCACAGCCCACCGTGGAAGATATCACAGCCCACCATGGAAGATATCACAGCCCACCGTGGAAGATATCACAGCCCACCATGGAAGATATCACAGCCCACCGTGGAAGATATCACAGCCCACCATGGAAGATATCACAGCCCACCATGGGAGATATCACAGCCCACCGTGGAAGATATCACAGCCCACCGTGGAAGATATCACAGCCCACCATGGAAGATATCACAGCCCACCGTGGAAGATATCACAGCCCACCGTGGAAGATATCACAGCCCACCATGGAAGATATCACAACCCACCATGGAAGATATCACAGCCCACCATGGAAGATATCACAACCCACCATGGAAGATATCACAGCCCACCATGGAAGATATCACAACCCACCATGGAAGATATCACAACCCACCATGGAAGATATCACAGCCCACCATGGAAGATATCACTACCAGGAACAAGAAATATGTTACGTCGTGAGTGCAAGTTATCGGGCAGCACTTGTTATCCTGTGAGTGCCAAGTATTGTAGAGTGAAAATAACACAGACTTTCAAGAGATCTGGACGGTGCTTCTCACAGGGAAGAAAAACGAAAACATTTTACACTGTTGGCAAAAGAATAAAGTTAGCAGAGGAAACTAGTTTTTTCCTGGAAATCTGAGTAACTAAGAACGAATGATTCTAGGAACTGTTTCAAGTTTATTAGATCTTTTGTGTGTGTATATCACTTGACCATCCTGTGAATGGTGGTTAAAATATTACCGTGGCAGATAATGGGTCCAGGAACTGAGGCTCAACGTTCCATTAACTAATCAGGTTTAGGTAGGATTCAATTAATAGTGAATTAAAGGACATAAGCAACACCACAAAGCCTCTGCAATATTTATTTTAACACTGCTGCTGCTGTCTCCCACCAAGGTATGGCGACGTAACGAGAAAGAAACACTTTCACACCGTCAGTTACTAAATCACTTTTATGCCAGAAGAGCACTGACGTCACACTTCAGATGATCCTTGGCCTAACAGATGACCAACCCGTAGCTGACTTCATTAACAACATGAACAATACAGTACTCATACCAACAATTACAAAGTCATGAAGACTGAGACGAGTGCAACCAGACTTGACCATATATGGACAAATGTACTCGCCTCCCTTAAAGCGGGGATGATCACAGACAACACTACTGCCAACTTTCCTCCTAACAAACATTTGTAAGCAACCAATGTAATATAATAATAAGTTTTCTTTTCGACTCCATTATGAGACATCAATAGGTAACTTCACTGTACAACTAAGCTCAGTTGACTGGCCTACATAATTTTTCAATATTGTTGGTATCAATGAATGGGCAGACGTATTTCTAAACAAAATACATAGACTATATAACAAACATTGTCCCATAAATACTATACAGATCACTAATAACAGACTAAATTGCCCATGACTTACTAACAGCATCCTAAGAGCCATCAATATGAAACATCAATATAAAAAATAATATAGAAGGGGCTTAATAACTAAAGAATTTATCAAATATTATACGTCAGTCCTCACTAAATTAATCAAAAAGTTCAAGCAACTTTACTTTTCTAATAGATTCACTAAAACGAGAGAAAATATATAAAAAGACCTGGAAGACACTCTCTCAGACCCCGGGCGCCACAACCCCAACAGAACTAGTAATATTGTACTAACTGAACCAAACGCATCGAAACTCCGGTCTATTGATACTGCTAACAAAATAAATGACTTCTTCTCAACCATAGGATTAAATCTCGCCAGTAAAATTTCAATCACCAATGCCTGAGCTAATGATTAGATGAAAACTTCCCAACATCCCTAT
This sequence comes from Cherax quadricarinatus, assembly GCF_038502225.1. NCBI lineage: Eukaryota > Metazoa > Arthropoda > Malacostraca > Decapoda > Parastacidae > Cherax > Cherax quadricarinatus. The sequence goes on along the minus strand of NC_091312.1, from coordinate 4,013,410 downwards.
ATCTTAAACTAACAAAACTCACTGAGGTTACCATGATTATTAACTTTATAGAAAGACAAAACATGAAATATAACCCATATACCACCACTTCTGTACAAACGAGCGGCTCAAATCCTTTCACCCACCATAGCATTACTCTTTAACAAGCCACTAGAAACCAACACTTTCCCAGCATCACTCAAACTAGCAAGTATTGCACCAATACACAAAGCTGGTGACCCAACAAATGTAAACAATTATAGGCCAATATCAAACTTGCCTTTACTTTCCAAAATCTTCCAGAAACTCATACACAAAAGGCGATACTCCTTCATAACGTCACGAAGCATCCTCAACACCTGCCAGTTTGGCTTCAGGAGAAACAAAAGCACAAATGACGCAATAATAAAAATGCTAGACCTACTTTACACAACACCTGAAAAAAACTAATACCCGCTTGGACTCTTTATCGACCTTAAGAAAGGTTTTGATACAGTAGATCACAGCATCCTACTCCTCAAGCTGCATATATCAAGTCGTACCATACTAATAGAAAGCAATACGTCTCTAACAAGGACACAACCTCCTCAACAAGACCCCTGGACACTGGTGTACTACTGGGAAGCGTTCTTGGCTCCGTCCTTTTCATTTTATACATCAGCGACCTTCCAAGCGCATCACAACAACTTACGTCTATTGTCTTTGCTGACGACACGACTTTTGTCATTTTCCACCCTAATCCAGCCTCACTCAATACTATTGTTAACGAACAGCTCGCAAAAATAGCAACCTGGATGACTGTCAATAAACTTACACTTAATATAAACAAAACCTTTCACATTATGTTTGGGAGTAGAGCAAGTGATGTCCAACTAATCATTATACTTAACATCCTTATTGCTAAACATAACGAGGGAAAATTCCTGAGTCTGCACCTATACAGCAGCCTGAAAGTCAGTACCCATATCCAACACATAACAAAAAAAGTATCTAAAACTATTGACATCCTCTCAAAGTGTGAGTTTGACCTGACTAGCTGGTGCTACTGGGTCAGTAACCTGACTGGGTGGGCCATTGATCTAAGCCGGGGTTGACATGGACCTGCCCCGCATGGGCCAGAAGGCTTGCTTCAGTGTTCCTTTATTCTTATGTTCTTATGTACCACAAACAGCACTACTTACACTATACTACTGACTGATCTATCCCTACGTCACCTATGCTATGTGTGCCTGGAGCTCCACAACGACAAATCACCTAAAGCCAACAATAACCCAACAAAAAGCTGCAGTGCGAATGATCACATAATCCACTGCTAGACAACACCTCCCCTCTAAACCTATTCACTATATAAAACATTCACTCGTACTACTGTGCAACTTGCATTTACGGAACAATGAAATCTAATATAAACCCCCGACGTGAAGCGCTTTCTTGACAGTTGCAATGGGACCCATAGACACGATACTAGGCACAAAAATCTCTATGACATTCCCAGTGTCAGGTGAAATCTTTTCAAAAACTCAATGTACACAAAAGGGCCCAAAATATGGAACTCTGCCAGAAATCCCCAGAACCACTGGCTCAGCTAGCATTTTCAAAACTACAGTTAGAAAACATTTTATGTCCTTAACCTATCCCAACCCATCATAAATACACATGTAAAACCTCTACATGCATTTGCTCAATATCATGAACATAGGTAAAACATTATAATCAATATATACTTACTCTCAATATCTGTAATCCTCTCAGATGTTAATCATTCCAATGTGTCCACCTCAGGTTAATAATCAAAGCTGTAATTCTTCTCTTCCAAACTTATTAAAGCCATATAGTATCAACTAATAGAATATTCAGTTTTCATATATTCTTTGTAACTCATCTAATAACCATATATATAAAATTATTGCACTGTTACTACCTTATTGATCATAAGTTAGTCTTAAGTTTTGCACGAAATGTTCCGCATATAAAGGGGCTGAAGATTGAGACACTTATGCAACATATGGGAATCTTTATTCAGGAAACGTTTCGCCACACAGTGGCTTCATCAGTCCATACTAAGGAGAATCGTGAAAAACAGGAGGAGAATGAGGTAATCAGTCCCTCAACCTTGAGTCGATGTGGTCAGTCAATCAATCTTGAATAGAATATAGCATATGTGCGTAGAAGTGGTTTATATACCGTAGGCAGGAGAGGTGCAGCGGACGTAGGTGGTGTCACATTTGTCCAATGTGGAAGTAGGTCGTGCCCAAGGGTTAGGCAAGCGAAGAATTCCCAAGTATTAAGATCCCAAGAAGTTGCAGTGTCTGATAGGATTGTAGATGAATGGTTCAGAGAACCGACACGTTGTCTAATTTATCAACGTGTCGGTTCTCTGAACCATTTATCTACAATTTATAAAGTAGCTAGAAATTATTTAAAGATGGCGAAGCTAAACTATTTAACTAAAATTTTTCAGAGTTGTCAATTTCAGTGGGGTATTTAGACATTCTTCGAACATCTGTGAGCAAACTTTTTCTTTAATTTTTATGTTCCTCTCATTCAAATGGAGCAAAGTTCACATCTGTTTATGTCTACCTCACCTGGCGGTGTAAACTCCCACGTAGATGGCAGTTGTGCAGCCGTGGAACAGCATCACGGTGGACGAGACGTAAACATGAGGTCAAGCGGACAAACACTCCAGCTTGAACGTGACTTGGAATATCACTGCTCAGAGCTGACCCTCACTGAGTGTACGGTACCTTACTGTTAATCTTGTTGTGTACGAATGGTACCGACAAGATGAGAGTGAGAGGCAGAGCAATGTTGTCAGTGCTGACCCTCACTGAGTGTACGGTTCCCACCTCGCTTACTGTGGACAAGACGGGTAATCTTGTTGTGTACGAATGGTATATAATACCGACAAGATGAGAGTAAGACACTTGTGCAACATCTGGGTATCTTTATTGTAGACGTTTCGCCATCCAGTGGCTTTATCAATACAAATTCTAGGACATAACTTGAAGACAGTAGAACTATGTACAGAAGATGAGGTAATCAGTCCCTCAACCTAGGAGTAGGTGCGAACAGCACCATAGTCGTGGAGATTCTGAAGCAGAAGAAAGAATCCTGGCGCTTATATAGTAACGTCAGGTGAAGCAGACGAGGGCAAATTCACTGGAAGGCGGGATTCCCCAGTGGAAGTAGGTCCTTCCCAAAGAGATGGGTTAGTTGTAGTGGTAGTTGTCGTAGACGTGAAGGTTATGTGCATGTCCTCAGAATTAAGATTTCATGATGTTGCAGTGTCTGACAAGTTGTGTACGAATGGTATATAATACCGACAAGATGAGAGTAAGACACTTGTGCAACATCTGGGTATCTTTATTGTAGACGTTTCGCCATCCAGTGGCTTTATCAATACAAATTCTAGGACATAACTTGAAGACAGTAGAACTATGTACAGAAGATGAGGTAATCAGTCCCTCAACCTAGGAGTAGGTGCGAACAGCACCATAGTCGTGGAGATTCTGAAGCAGAAGAAAGAATCCTGGCGCTTATATAGTAACGTCAGGTGAAGCAGACGAGGGCAAATTCACTGGAAGGCGGGATTCCCCAGTGGAAGTAGGTCCTTCCCAAAGAGATGGGTTAGTTGTAGTGGGGCATAATAATGACAAGATGAGAAAGGGAATACTCTGTGCAACATCCGCATCTTATTGTAGACGCTGTCATCTGCTTTGTCATCGCTGAAACTCCTGTATCACATCTCTGAAGACAGTAGAACCATGCACAAAGATGGTAGTAATCAACTCGTAGCAGGTAAGTAACAGTTGGCCCAGAATGTGGGAGAGCCTGAAGGCAGCAGTTAAATCCTCGGCGCTTATAGCGGCAACGTCAGGCAAGCAGGTGTTCATCGGGAGTTGATGGAGCCTTCAGTGGAAGTAGTCCTTCCTAAAAGAGATGGTTAGTTGTAGTAGCAAATGACGTGAAGGTTATGGTTAAACTGATTACATGTTGCAGTGCCTGACAGGCGAATGGCAAGGGTCATTTGACAAGATGAGGAGCAAAGAGCCACTCTGTGTAAATACCCGGGCAGCTCAGCTGTATGCTGCCATTCGTGCGGCTTTGATCACATAAATTTAAAACATAACTGAAGACAGTAGAACTGCACAGAAGATTGCATCAGTCCTCAACCTAGAAAGAACACACCATAGTCGTGAGACTTAGCAGAAGAAAGAATTCCCGGCGCTTATATAGTAACGTCAAGAGCAGACGAGAGGCGCTCTGGAGAAGAGGATTTCCCAGTGAGCAGGGTCCTTCCCAAAGAGACACTGTGGCAGAGTTAAATGCAGACGTGAGCAGCTGCATGTCCTCAGAATTCAAGATGTTGTAGTGTTGATTAACAGCCATCGGTATATAATACGACAGTTATTTAGTAAGTAAGACACGGTGCAATATCTGGGTATCTTTTATTGCAGATACGCCTGCCATCTGTGCGGCTTTATCAATACAAATTCTAGACATAACTGAAAGACAGTAGAACTACGTACAGAAGATGAAGGTAATTGTGTCCTCAAATCAGAGGCAGGTGCAACAGCAACATAGTCGTGAGACTGAGTTAGCAGAGGTCCTGGCTTATATAACAAACAAGTAGCAGATAGGGCACCACTGGAAGGTGGATTCCTGAAAAAATCCTTCCTAAAGCAGGTTGTTAGTGGTATGTCGTAGACGAGCAGTATAGCATGTCCAGAATAAGATTCTCATGCACGCCAGTAGTAATGACGTTGCAGTTTATCGGTAGTTATAATACCGACAAGAGCTGAGTACACACCTGTAACATCTGCAGTCTTACAGGCGCCTGCCATTCAGTGTTTTATTAACACAAAATTCTAGACATAATCTGAAAGACAGTAGTATTATGTACAGAAGATGAGGTATCAGTCTCACCTAGCAACAGCAATATAGTCGTGGAGATAAGCAGAAGAAAAGAATCCCAGCAAGCTACAGGTGGGTCGTCAGGTGAAAGCAGGCGCGAGTGGAAGGTGACTTCAGCAGCAGGGTTCTCAAAGATGTTGTTGTAGTGTAGCCAGCTCAGACGTGAGGTCATGGCTGTTCTCAGAATACTTTCATGAGTTGTAGGGCACTGACAAGTGTTGTGTACTAGAATTTGTATTGATAAAGCCACTGGATGGCGAAACGTCTACAATAAAGATACCCAGATGTTGCACATGTGTCTTACTCTCATCTTGTCGGTATTATATACCATTCGTACACAACTTGTCAGACACTGCAACATCATGGAATCTTAATTCTGAGGACATGTACATAACCTTCACGACTACGATAACTACTACTACAACTAACCCATCTCTTTGGGAAGGACCTACTTCCACTGGGGAATCCCGCCTTCCAGTGAATTTGCCCTCGTCTGCTTCACCTGACGTTACTATATAAGCGCCAGGATTCTTTCTTCTGCTTCAGAATCTCCACGACTATGGTGCTGTTCGCACCTACTCCTAGGTTGAGGGACTGATTACCTCATCTTCTGTACATAGTTCTACTGTCTTCAAGTTATGTCCTAGAATTTGTATTGATAAAGCCACTGGATGGCGAAACGTCTACAATAAAGATACCCAGATGTTGCACATGTGTCTTACTCTCATCTTGTCGGTATTATATACCATTCGTACACAACTTGTCAGACACTGCAACATCATGGAATCTTAATTCTGAGGACATGTACATAACCTTCACGACTACGATAACTACTACTACAACTAACCCATCTCTTTGGGAAGGACCTACTTCCACTGGGGAATCCCGCCTTCCAGTGAATTTGCCCTCGTCTGCTTCACCTGACGTTACTATATAAGCGCCAGGATTCTTTCTTCTGCTTCAGAATCTCCACGACTATGGTGCTGTTCGCACCTACTCCTAGGTTGAGGGACTGATTACCTCATCTTCTGTACATAGTTCTACTGTCTTCAAGTTATGTCCTAGAATTTGTATTGATAAAGCCACTGGATGGCGAAACGTCTACAATAAAGATACCCAGATGTTGCACATGTGTCTTACTCTCATCTTGTCGGTATTATATACCATTCGTACACAACTTGTCAGACACTGCAACATCATGGAATCTTAATTCTGAGGACATGTACATAACCTTCACGACTACGATAACTACTACTACAACTAACCCATCTCTTTGGGAAGGACCTACTTCCACTGGGGAATCCCGCCTTCCAGTGAATTTGCCCTCGTCTGCTTCACCTGACGTTACTATATAAGCGCCAGGATTCTTTCTTCTGCTTCAGAATCTCCACGACTATGGTGCTGTTCGCACCTACTCCTAGGTTGAGGGACTGATTACCTCATCTTCTGTACATAGTTCTACTGTCTTCAAGTTATGTCCTAGAATTTGTATTGATAAAGCCACTGGATGGCGAAACGTCTACAATAAAGATACCCAGATGTTGCACATGTGTCTTACTCTCATCTTGTCGGTATTATATACCATTCGTACACAACTTGTCAGACACTGCAACATCATGGAATCTTAATTCTGAGGACATGTACATAACCTTCACGACTACGATAACTACTACTACAACTAACCCATCTCTTTGGGAAGGACCTACTTCCACTGGGGAATCCCGCCTTCCAGTGAATTTGCCCTCGTCTGCTTCACCTGACGTTACTATATAAGCGCCAGGATTCTTTCTTCTGCTTCAGAATCTCCACGACTATGGTGCTGTTCGCACCTACTCCTAGGTTGAGGGACTGATTACCTCATCTTCTGTACATAGTTCTACTGTCTTCAAGTTATGTCCTAGAATTTGTATTGATAAAGCCACTGGATGGCGAAACGTCTACAATAAAGATACCCAGATGTTGCACATGTGTCTTACTCTCATCTTGTCGGTATTATATACCATTCGTACACAACTTGTCAGACACTGCAACATCATGGAATCTTAATTCTGAGGACATGTACATAACCTTCACGACTACGATAACTACTACTACAACTAACCCATCTCTTTGGGAAGGACCTACTTCCACTGGGGAATCCCGCCTTCCAGTGAATTTGCCCTCGTCTGCTTCACCTGACGTTACTATATAAGCGCCAGGATTCTTTCTTCTGCTTCAGAATCTCCACGACTATGGTGCTGTTCGCACCTACTCCTAGGTTGAGGGACTGATTACCTCATCTTCTGTACATAGTTCTACTGTCTTCAAGTTATGTCCTAGAATTTGTATTGATAAAGCCACTGGATGGCGAAACGTCTACAATAAAGATACCCAGATGTTGCACATGTGTCTTACTCTCATCTTGTCGGTATTATATACCATTCGTACACAACTTGTCAGACACTGCAACATCATGGAATCTTAATTCTGAGGACATGTACATAACCTTCACGACTACGATAACTACTACTACAACTAACCCATCTCTTTGGGAAGGACCTACTTCCACTGGGGAATCCCGCCTTCCAGTGAATTTGCCCTCGTCTGCTTCACCTGACGTTACTATATAAGCGCCAGGATTCTTTCTTCTGCTTCAGAATCTCCACGACTATGGTGCTGTTCGCACCTACTCCTAGGTTGAGGGACTGATTACCTCATCTTCTGTACATAGTTCTACTGTCTTCAAGTTATGTCCTAGAATTTGTATTGATAAAGCCACTGGATGGCGAAACGTCTACAATAAAGATACCCAGATGTTGCACATGTGTCTTACTCTCATCTTGTCGGTATTATATACCATTCGTACACAACTTGTCAGACACTGCAACATCATGGAATCTTAATTCTGAGGACATGTACATAACCTTCACGACTACGATAACTACTACTACAACTAACCCATCTCTTTGGGAAGGACCTACTTCCACTGGGGAATCCCGCCTTCCAGTGAATTTGCCCTCGTCTGCTTCACCTGACGTTACTATATAAGCGCCAGGATTCTTTCTTCTGCTTCAGAATCTCCACGACTATGGTGCTGTTCGCACCTACTCCTAGGTTGAGGGACTGATTACCTCATCTTCTGTACATAGTTCTACTGTCTTCAAGTTATGTCCTAGAATTTGTATTGATAAAGCCACTGGATGGCGAAACGTCTACAATAAAGATACCAAGATGTTGCACATGTGTCTTACTCTCATCTTATACAAAAACAGTATTATGCCC
>NC_091312.1:3977756-4000256 GCF_038502225.1 Cherax quadricarinatus | reverse complement strand
AGATGCGTTTCCAAACACATCTAATATACAAACATGTATATTCTTTTGTCTTTTGATTACTCGAGTGACATTTAAGGGCAATATTTTCGTGGCCTGTCTTCCTTTCTTTTCTCCGTTTGTCTTCTTTTCTTTTTTTCGTTATGTTCAAGTCATGATCAGCTACTGTCTCGTCAAGGTCGGTTACGAAGGCTATCATTTCTTCGTCTCGCTGAGCAATCAATTATTATCTGGCTTCGTCTACCAAAATTCCGTGCAATCCGTGTTCAAGACGGCTCATGGCCGATGTTAGAGAGACCAGCTCAGCCAGTGGTGGTAGTGGTTTTGGTTATGGTGGTAGTTGTGGTGGCTATAGTGGTAGTTGTGGTGGTGGTTATGGTGGTAGTGGTGGTGGTGGTGGCTATGGTGGTAGTTGTGGTGATTATGGTGGTACAAGTGGTAGTAGTGGTGGTAGTTATGGTGGTAGTGGTGGTGATTATGGTGGTAGTGGTGGTGGTTGCAGTGGAGGTGTTCTTGTTGGTGGTGCTGTTTTAGCCATTGCTACTGCTTTTGCTGCTTCCTTTATTGCTGGTGCTGCTGTTGTTAATACTTTTTTATTGCTGCTTCTACTGCTGCTGTTGCTGCTGCATTTGCTTCTGCTTCTTTTGCTGCTGCTGTTGCTGTTGCTGTAGCTCCCCTGGGTGAGAGACAACCTGTTGCTGTGAATAGTAATCTGCGCGAGGCTGGTAAACCAATTGTGTTCCGTCTCAGCATCCCAGCCACTTGTTGCTCTGACACATCCATATATCACCTGCTGGAAGACCCTGCAGGAGCAGTGAAGGAGTGAACCTGTGAGGGAGGGAGAGAGAGAGAGTGTTCAGGATGTGGGGGAGGGAAAGAGAATGTAGAGTACGGGGAGAGAGTGGCGGTAGGGGTGGGTTACCACGAGTGAAATTTGGAAGGATGGGGGAAGGGGCCTCACAAACCGGAGTTCAGCCCCTAAGAACTCCTCAAGTACAGTAGATAAATACTCTGCTTAAACCTCGTTTTCGTAAGAACATAAGAAAGGAGGAACACTGCAGCAGGCCTACTGGCCCATACTAGGCAAGTACTTCTCAAACCCAAACCCATTAACAAAAATATTTGCCCAACTCATTTTCCCTGCTACCCAAGCAACAAGCTTTGATAACCCTATTACTCACGTGCAAGTCCCACTTCCAACCCCTCTCACTTATAATGGTTTTGTAAAGTAAAAGGACACAAGTGCAACTAATGTGACATTTATTGTGGCAACGTTTCGCTCTCCTGGAGAGCGAAACGTTGCCACAATAAATGTCACATTAGTTGCACTTGTGTCCTTTTACTTTACATATTGTCGGTAATTCTACCAACTTTATTATAATAGTTTTGTCTGATCTTCTCTGCCCTAAGCATCCCTCGCCGTGACCTCCGCCCTCACACATATTAGGGCTCTTGATCTCAACCAGTTACTAATCCTGGGCGCCTTTCTTCTCTGGAATGAAAAATTTAAGCACTGCACGCTGGTTCCAGCGACCGCATCTTATTAAGGTTGTTCATGTGATGAATAGTTTAAAAAACCGACAAGTTGAAGATTGAGACACTTATGCAACATATGGGAATCTTTACTGAGGAAACGTTTCGCCACACAGTAGCTTCGCCTCACCTGACAACAGTATATAAGCCACGACTACGGCCCTATGCTGTACTTCCTACAAGATTGATGGACTGAACACATCGACTCCAGGCTGAGGGACTGATTACCTCAAACTCCTCCTCTCCTTACGCCCTTCTGATTTGTCTCAATATTCAAGGTTGCCCATCTCGGCCAGTTACAAGTGTAATGTTGTAATACTTGGGTAGGAATTCACGCGTTTTGCGAGTCGAACATTTCAACATTTGGCCTAATTTTTATGTAAGAATTTGTCCCTAAATTCTTGGCGTGTCTAACCTTCGTAATTCCTAATCAGACAAATTGCCAGAATAATTTTGCTGACAATATTTTCATTTGATCAGATTGGCATTAACGTGTGGTACAAGCTGATGGTCAGTTTGGTATTAACGTGTGGTACAAGCTGATGGTCAGTTTGGTATTAACGTGTGATGCAAGCTGATGGTCAGTTTGGTATTAACGTGTGGTACAAGCTGATGGTCAGTTTGGTATTAACGTGTGGTACAAGCTGATGGTCAGTTTGGTATTAACATGTGGTACAAGCTGATGGTCAGTTTGGTATTAACGTGTGGTACAAGCTGATGGTCAGTTTGGTATTAACATGTGGTACAAGCTGATGGTCAGTTTGGTATTAACGTGTGGTACAAGCTGATGGTCAGTTTGGTATTAACGTGTGGTACAAGCTGATGGTCAGTTTGGTATTAACGTGTGATACAAGCTGATGGTCAGTTTGGTATTAACGTGTGGTACAAGCTGATGGTCAGTTTGGTAATAACGTGTGATGCAAGCTGATGGTCAGTTTGGTATTAACATGTGGTACAAGCTGATGGTCAGTTTGGTATTAACATGTAGTACAAGCTGATGGTCAGCTTGGTATTAACATGTGGTACAAGCTGATGGTCAGTTTGGTAATAACGTGTGATGCAAGCTGATGGTCAGTTTGGTATTAACATGTGGTACAAGCTGATGGTCAGTTTGGTATTAACATGTGGTACAAGCTGATGGTCAGTTTGGTATTAACATGTGGTACAAGCTGATGGTCAGCTTGGTATTAACGTGTGATGCAAGCTGATGGTCAGCTTGGTAATAACGTGTGATGCAAGCTGATGGTCAGCTTGATATTAACGTGTGGTACAAGCTGATGGTCAGTTTGGTATTAACATGTGGTACAAGCTGATGGTCAGCTTGGTATTAACATGTGGTACAAGCTGATGGTCAGTTTGGTAATAACGTGTGATGCAAGCTGATGGTCAGTTTGGTATTAACATGTGGTACAAGCTGATGGTCAGTTTGGTATTAACATGTGGTACAAGCTGATGGTCAGTTTGGTATTAACATGTGGTACAAGCTGATGGTCAGTTTGGTATTAACATGTGGTACAAGCTGATGGTCAGCTTGGTATTAACGTGTGATGCAAGCTGATGGTCAGCTTGGTAATAACGTGTGATGCAAGCTGATGGTCAGCTTGATATTAACGTGTGGTACAAGCTGATGGTCAGTTTGGTATTAACATGTGGTACAAGCTGATGGTCAGTTTGGTATTAACATGTGGTACAAGCTGATGGTCAGTTTGGTATTAACATGTGGTAAAAGCTGATGGTCAGTTTGGTATTAACATGTGGTACAAGCTGATGGTCAGCTTGGTATTAACGTGTGATGCAAGCTGATGGTCAGCTTGGTAATAACGTGTGATGCAAGCTGATGGTCAGCTTGATATTAACGTGTGGTACAAGCTGATGGTCAGTTTGGTAATAACGTGTGATGCAAGCTGATGGTCATCTTGGTAATAACGTGTGATGCAAGCTGATGGTCAGCTTGGTAATAACGTGTGATGCAAGCTGATGGTCAGCTTGGTATTAACGTGTGGTACAAGCTGATGGTCAGTTTGATATTAACGTGTGGTACAAGCTGATGGTCAGCTTGATATTAACGTGTGGTACAAGCTGATGGTCAGCTTGATATTAACGTGTGGTACAAGCTGATGGTCAGCTTGGTATTAACGTGTGGTACAAGCTGATGGTCAGTTTGGTAATAACGTGTGATGCAAGCTGATGGTCAGCTTGGTAATAACGTGTGATGCAAGCTGATGGTCAGCTTGGTAATAACGTGTGATGCAAGCTGATGGTCAGCTTGGTATTAACGTGTGGTACAAGCTGATGGTCAGTTTGGTAATAACGTGTGATGCAAGCTGATGGTCAGCTTGGTAATAACGTGTGATGCAAGCTGATGGTCAGCTTGGTAATAACGTGTGATGCAAGCTGATGGTCAGCTTGGTATTAACGTGTGATGCAAGCTGATGGTCAGCTTGGTAATAACGTGTGATGCAAGCTGATGGTCAGCTTGGTATTAACGTGTGATGCAAGCTGATGGTCAGCTTGGTAATAACGTGTGATGCCAGCTGATGGTCAGATTGGTAATAACGTGTGATGCAAGCTGATGGTCAGCTTGGTATTAACGTGTGATGCAAGCTGATGGTCAGCTTGGTATTAACGTGTGGTACAAGCTGATAGTCAGCTTGGTATTAACGTGTGGTACAAGCTGATGGTCAGCTTGGTATTAACGTGTGATGCAAGCTGATGGTCAGCTTGGTAATAACGTGTGATGCAAGCTGATGGTCAGTTTGGTAATAACGTGTGATGCAAGCTGATGGTCAGCTTGGTATTAACGTGTGGTACAAGCTGATGGTCAGCTTGGTATTAACGTGTGGTACAAGCTGATGGTCAGTTTGGTATTAACGTGTGGTACAAGCTGATGGTCAGTTTGGTATTAACGTGTGGTACAAGCTGATGGTCAGTTTGGTAATAACGTGTGATGCAAGCTGATGGTCAGTTTGGTATTAACATGTGGTACAAGCTGATGGTCAGTTTGGTATTAACATGTGGTACAAGCTGATGGTCAGTTTGGTATTAACATGTGGTACAAGCTGATGGTCAGTTTGGTATTAACATGTGGTACAAGCTGATGGTCAGCTTGGTATTAACGTGTGATGCAAGCTGATGGTCAGCTTGGTAATAACGTGTGATGCAAGCTGATGGTCAGCTTGATATTAACGTGTGGTACAAGCTGATGGTCAGTTTGGTATTAACATGTGGTACAAGCTGATGGTCAGTTTGGTATTAACATGTGGTACAAGCTGATGGTCAGTTTGGTATTAACATGTGGTAAAAGCTGATGGTCAGTTTGGTATTAACATGTGGTACAAGCTGATGGTCAGCTTGGTATTAACGTGTGATGCAAGCTGATGGTCAGCTTGGTAATAACGTGTGATGCAAGCTGATGGTCAGCTTGATATTAACGTGTGGTACAAGCTGATGGTCAGTTTGGTAATAACGTGTGATGCAAGCTGATGGTCAGCTTGGTAATAACGTGTGATGCAAGCTGATGGTCAGCTTGGTAATAACGTGTGATGCAAGCTGATGGTCAGCTTGGTATTAACGTGTGGTACAAGCTGATGGTCAGTTTGATATTAACGTGTGGTACAAGCTGATGGTCAGCTTGATATTAACGTGTGGTACAAGCTGATGGTCAGCTTGATATTAACGTGTGGTACAAGCTGATGGTCAGCTTGGTATTAACGTGTGGTACAAGCTGATGGTCAGTTTGGTAATAACGTGTGATGCAAGCTGATGGTCAGCTTGGTAATAACGTGTGATGCAAGCTGATGGTCAGCTTGGTAATAACGTGTGATGCAAGCTGATGGTCAGCTTGGTATTAACGTGTGGTACAAGCTGATGGTCAGTTTGGTAATAACGTGTGATGCAAGCTGATGGTCAGCTTGGTAATAACGTGTGATGCAAGCTGATGGTCAGCTTGGTATTAACGTGTGATGCAAGCTGATGGTCAGCTTGGTAATAACGTGTGATGCAAGCTGATGGTCAGCTTGGTAATAACGTGTGATGCAAGCTGATGGTCAGCTTGGTATTAACGTGTGGTACAAGCTGATGGTCAGTTTGGTAATAACGTGTGATGCAAGCTGATGGTCAGCTTGGTAATAACGTGTGATGCAAGCTGATGGTCAGCTTGGTATTAACGTGTGATGCAAGCTGATGGTCAGCTTGGTAATAACGTGTGATGCAAGCTGATGGTCAGCTTGGTATTAACGTGTGATGCAAGCTGATGGTCAGCTTGGTATTAACGTGTGATGCAAGCTGATGGTCAGTTTGGTAATAACGTGTGATGCAAGCTGATGGTCAGCTTGGTATTAACGTGTGATGCAAGCTGATGGTCAGCTTGGTATTAACGTGTGGTACAAGCTGATAGTCAGCTTGGTATTAACGTGTGGTACAAGCTGATGGTCAGCTTGGTATTAACGTGTGATGCAAGCTGATGGTCAGCTTGGTAATAACGTGTGATGCAAGCTGATGGTCAGTTTGGTAATAACGTGTGATGCAAGCTGATGGTCAGCTTGGTATTAACGTGTGGTACAAGCTGATGGTCAGCTTGGTATTAACGTGTGGTACAAGCTGATGGTCAGTTTGGTATTAACGTGTGGTACAAGCTGATGGTCAGTTTGGTATTAACGTGTGGTACAAGCTGATGGTCAGCTTGGTATTAACGTGTGGTACAAGCTGATGGTCAGCTTGGTATTAACGTGTGGTACAAGCTGATGGTCAGTTTGGTATTAACGTGTGGTACAAGCTGATGGTCAGTTTGGTATTAACGTGTGGTACAAGCTGATGGTCAGCTTGGTATTAACGTGTGATGCAAGCTGATGGTCAGTTTGGTATTAACGTGTGATGCAAGCTGATGGTCAGCTTGATATTAACGTGTGATGCAAGCTGATGGTCAGTTTGGTATTAACGTGTGATGCAAGCTGATGGTCAGCTTGGTATTAACGTGTGATGCAAGCTGATGGTCAGCTTGGTATTACCGTGTGGTACAAGCTGATGGTCGGCTTGATATTAACGTGTAATACAAGCTGATGGTCAGCTTGGTATTAACGTGTGATGCAAGCTGATGGTCAGCTTGGTATTAACGTGTGATGCAAGCTGATGGTCAGCTTGGTATTAACGTGTGATGCAAGCTGATGGTCAGCTTGGTATTAACGTGTGATGCAAGCTGATGGTCAGCTTGGTATTAACGTGTGATGCAAGCTGATGGTCAGTTTGGTAATAACGTGTGATGCAAGCTGATGGTCAGCTTGGTATTAACGTGTGATGCAAGCTGATGGTCAGCTTGGTATTAACGTGTGATGCAAGCTGATGGTCAGCTTGATATTAACGTGTGGTACAAGCTGATGGTCAGTTTGGTAATAACGTGTGATGCAAGCTGATGGTCAGCTTGGTATTAACGTGTGATGCAAGCTGATGGTCAGCTTGGTAATAACGTGTGATGCAAGCTGATGGTCGGCTTGATATTAACGTGTGATGCAAGCTGATGGTCAGCTTGGTAATAACGTGTGATGCAAGCTGATGGTCAGCTTGGTAATAACGTGTGATGCAAGCTGATGGTCGGCTTGATATTAACGTGTGATGCAAGCTGATGGTCAGCTTGGTAATAACGTGTGATGCAAGCTGATGGTCAGCTTGGTAATAACGTGTGATGCAAGCTGATGGTCAGCTTGGTATTAACGTGTGATGCAAGCTGATGGTCAGCTTGGTATTAACGTGTGATGCAAGCTGATGGTCAGCTTGGTATTAACGTGTGATGCAAGCTGATGGTCAGCTTGGTATTAACGTGTGATGCAAGCTGATGGTCAGCTTGGTAATAACGTGTGATGCAAGCTGATGGTCAGTTTGGTATTAACGTGTGATGCAAGCTGATGGTCAGCTTGGTATTAACGTGTGATGCAAGCTGATGGTCAGCTTGGTATTAACGTGTGATGCAAGCTGATGGTCAGCTTGGTATTAACGTGTGATGCAAGCTGATGGTCAGCTTGGTATTAACGTGTGATGCAAGCTGATGGTCGGCTTGGTATTAACATGTGGTACAAGCTGATGGTCAGCTTGGTATTAACGTGTGATGCAAGCTGATGGTCAGCTTGGTATTAACGTGTGATACAAGCTGATGGTCTGCTTGGTATTAACGTGTGGTACAAGCTGATGGTCAGCTTGGTATTAACATGTGGTACAAGCTGATGGTCAGCTTGATATTAACGTGTGGTACAAGCTGATGGTCGGCTTGGTATTAACGTGTGGTACAAGCTGATGGTCAGCTTGATATTAACGTGTGATACAAGCTGATGGTCAGCTTGGTATTAACGTGTGGTACAAGCTGATGGTCAGCTTGGTATTAACGTGTGATGCAAGCTGATGGTCAGCTTGGTATTAACGTGTGATACAAGCTGATGGTCAGCTTGGTATTAACGTGTGGTACAAGCTGATGGTCAGCTTGGTGTTAACGTGTGATACAAGCTGATGGTCAGCTTGGTATTAACGTGTGGTACAAGCTGATGGTCAGCTTGGTATTAACGTGTAGTACTAGCTGATTGTCAGCTTGGTATTAACGTGTGGTACAAGCTGATGGTCAGCTTGGTATTAACGTGTGATACAAGCTGATGGTCAGGTTGGTATTAACGTGTGGTACAAGCTGATGGTCAGCTTGATATTAACGTGTAATACAAGCTGATGGTCAGTTTGGTATTAACGTGTGGTACAAGCTGATGGTCAGCTTGGTATTAACGTGTGATGCAAGCTGATGGTCAGCTTGGTATTAACGTGTGATGCAAGCTGATGGTCAGCTTGGTATTAACGTGTGATACAAGCTGATGGTCAGCTTGGTATTAACGTGTGGTACAAGCTGATGGTCAGCTTGGTATTAACGTGTGATGCAAGCTGATGGTCAGCTTGGTATTAACGTGTGATGCAAGCTGATGGTCAGCTTGGTATTAACGTGTGATGCAAGCTGATGGTCAGCTTGGTATTAACGTGTGATAGAAGCTGATGGTCAGCTTGGTATTAACGTGTGGTACAAGCTGATAGTCAGCTTGGTATTAACGTGTGGTACAAGCTGATGGTCAGCTTGGTATTAACGTGTGGTACAAATTGATGGCCAGCTTGGTATTAACGTGTGGTACAAGCTGATGGTCAGCTTGGTATTAACGTGTGGTACAAGCTGATGGTCAGCTTGGTATTAACGTGTAGTACTAGCTGATTGTCAGCTTGGTATTAACGTGTGGTACAAGCTGATGGTCAGCTTGGTATTAACGTGTGATACAAGCTGATGGTCAGCTTGGTATTAACGTGTGGTACAAGCTGATATTCAGCTTGATATTAACGTGTGATGTAAGCTGATGGTCAGCTTGGTATTAACGTGTGGTACAAGCTGATGGTCAGCTTGGTATTAACGTGTGGTACAAGCTGATGGAGATATTTGTAGCTTAGTCCAAGTTAAGGTGGTAGTAATGTTGATGAATGTCCTCGTGGTGTTGGATGATCCTGGTTATATATCCACTGCTTGACACCACGACCATGACACCACGACCATGACACCACGACTATGACAACACGACCAGATGACGCTCCATCGATAGTATTGGTAAAAAGAACTTTGCGAAACAAGCGTTTATGAGGACAACATTCCACTTTGTGAGAGTATTGTCAAGGCAAACAAAGAATGCAAAATACACACACACACACACACACACACACACACACACACACACACACACACACACACACACACACACACACACACACCTATTCATGTTATCATTAGACGCAAAAATCATAAATGAATTTCGAGAACGTGTTTATTTCCTGGACGGTTCTGTCATTGCTTCATATAGTCTAATACAAGACGGAAATTACATGAGACGAACTCTGGATTCCTGTCCATTTATGGTTCTCCTGCCAGCAGTCAATCACATCAGTCTTTCTGGTCCAGTGAAACGAGCAGAGCGACTGCACTGGCCCAGAACGACTGATGTGATTGACTGTAATTATAGTACATGATCTTATAACTGCGGATACCGAGGGCACATTGCAGTAAATTGTATGGATGCTCAAAGTAAAAACGTCTTACCCAAGGTAACCCTCAGTCTGACCTAATATACTGTACTTTTGTGGGAGTCCTTAAAGAACAAATAGGCACAATACCGTGACTGCGACAATACACATATAACCCGCACATAGGAGAGAGGAGCTAACGACGACGTTTCCGTCCGACTTGGACCATTTACAAAGACACACTGTGTGACTTTGTAAATGGCCCAACTTAGACCGAAATATCATCATAATCTCCTCTCTCCTATGCGCTGGTTATTTGTGTATTGGGAGTCCTAAGATGAGTGATATTGGTAAACACTCTTATTCTCATTCTGATTTCTTTAACCTCGTCAGCATCTTGTATTGACCACGTCCAGATTATATGTGTGCTTTTTCTGTGGCTGATGGTATGGGTAAATGCACAGAAAAACCATTTTTGCAAGACTGTTTATGTTTCGTTAATTACGGAGGACCGACCCTCCACACCAGCTCTCCTCGTAAAAAAAATTAGTAAACTCTGTAGTAGTGGATTTTAATTTTTTTTTCAAGGAAAAAAAATATAAAAATTTCTCCAGAAGTGGATCTGATGATGGTTTGTTTCCTCGAGTTTTTTACTATAATGGTCAATGATAAAACAAAAAGATAATTTTGTGATACTTATTATCTTCTACGCCAGTTATAAGCGAAGGAGAAGTTTTTCCAGCATAACCTCTAATAACAACTCCTGGAGCGTTTCAAGAACTGTGGCCCCAGCTGTGTGCTCCTGCTGACACTGCTGTGGTGGAGGTAGCTCCTGCTGACACTGCTGTGGAGGGAGATAGCTCCTACTGACACTGCTGTGGTGGAGGTAGCTCCTGCTGACACTGCTGTGGTGGGAGGTAGCTCCTGCTGACACTGCTGTGGTGGAGGTAGCTCCTGCTGACACTGCTGTGGTGGGAGGTAGCTCCTGCTGACACTGCTGTGGTGGGAGGTAGCTCCTGCTGACACTGCTGTGGTGGGAGGTAGCTCCTGCTGACACTGCTGTGGTGGGAGGTAGCTCCTGCTGACACTGTTGTGGTGGGAGATAGCTCCTGCTGACACTGCTGTGGTGGGAGGTAGCTCCTGCTGACACTGCTGTGGTGGAGGTAGCTCCTGCTGACACTGCTGTGGTGGGAGATAGCTCCTGCTGACACTGCTGCGGTGGGAGATAGCTCCTGCTGACACTGCTGTGGTGGAGGTAGCTCCTGCTGACACTGCTGTGGTGGGAGATAGCTCCTGCTGACACTGCTGTGGTGGAGGTAGCTCCTGCTGACACTGCTGTGGTGGGAGATAGCTCCTGCTGACACTGCTGTGGTGGGAGATAGCTCCTGCTGACACTGCTGTGGTGGAGGTAGCTCCTGCTGACACTGCTGTGGTGGGAGATAGCTCCTGCTGACACTGCTGTGGTGGGAGATAGCTCCTGCTGACACTGCTGTGGTGGGAGATAGCTCCTGCTGACACTGCTGTGGAGGGAGATAGCTCCTGCTGACACTGCTGTGGTGGGAGATAGCTCCTACTGACACTGCTGTTGTGGGAGATAGCTCCTACTGACACTGCTGTGGTGGGAGATAGCTCCTGCTGACACTGCTGTGGTGGGAGATAGCTCCTGCTGACACTGCTGTGGTGGGAGATAGCTCCTACTGACACTGCTGTTGTGGGAGATAGCTCCTGCTGACACTGCTGTGGTGGGAGATAGCTCCTGCTGACACTGCTGTGGTGGGAGATAGCTCCTGCTGACACTGCTGTGGTGGGAGATAGCTCCTACTGACACTGCTGTGGTGGGAGATAGCTCCTGCTGACACTGCTGTGGTGGGAGATAGCTCCTGTTGACACTGCTGTGGTGGGAGATAGCTCCTGCTGACACTGCTGTGGTGGGAGATAGCTCCTACTGACACTGCTGTGGCGGGAGATAGCTCCTGCTGACACTGCTGTGGTGGGAGATAGCTCCTGCTGACACTGCTGTGGTGGGAGATAGCTCCTGCTGACACTGCTGTGGTGGGACGCAGCTCCTGCTGACACTGCTGTGGTGGGGCGCAGCTCCTGCTGGCACTGCTGTGGTGGGACGCAGCTCCTGCTGACAATGCTGTGGTGGGACGCAGCTCCTGCTGACTCTGCTGTGGTGGGAGGTAGCTCCTTCTGACACTGCTGTGGCGGGACGCAGCTCCTGCTGACACTGCTGTGGTGGGAGGTAGCTCCTGCTGACACTGCTGTGGTGCGACGCAGCTCCTGCTGACACTGCTGTGGTGGGACGCAGCTCCTGCTGACACTGCTGTGGTGGGACACAGCTCCTGCTGACACTGCTGTGGTGGGACGCAGCTCCTGCTGACACTGCTCTGGTGGGACGCAGCTCCTGCTGACACTGCTGTGGTGGGAAGCAGCTCCTGCTGACACTGCTGTGGTGGGACGCAGCTCCTGCTGACACTGCTGTGGTGGGACGCAGCTCCTGCTGACACTGCTGTGGTGGGACGCAGCTCCTGCTGACACTGCTGTGGTGGGGCGCAGCTCCTGCTGACACTGCTGTGGTGGGACGCAGCTCCTGCTGACAATGCAGTGGTGGGATGCAGCTCCTGCTGACACTGCTGTGGTGGGACGCAGCTCCTGCTGACTCTGCTGTGGTGGGAGGTAGCTCCTGCTGACACTGCTGTGGCGGGACGCAGCTCCTGCTGACACTGCTGTGGTGGGAGGTAGCTCCTGCTGACACTGCTGTGGTGCGACGCAGCTTCTGCTGACACTGCTGTGGTGGGACGCAGCTCCTGCTGACACTGCTGTGGTGGGAGGTAGCTCCTGCTGACACTGCTGTGGTGCGACGCAGCTCCTGCTGACACTGTTGTGGTGGGACGCAGCTCCTGTTGATACTGCTGTGGTGGGACGCAGCTCCTGCTGACACTGCTGTGGTGGGACACAGCTCCTGCTGACACTGCTGTGGTGGGACGCAGCTCCTGCTGACACTGCTGTGGCGGGGCGCAGCTCCTGCTGACATTGCTGCCGTGAGACTCAGCTCCTGCTGACACTGCGGCCGTAGGGCTCAGCTCATGCTGACACTGCTGTGGTGGGACGCAACTCCTGCTGACACTGCTGTGGTGGGATGCAGCTCCTGCTGACACTCCTGCCGTGGGATACAACTCCTGCTGACACTCCTGCCGTGGCATGCACCTCCTGTTAGCACTCCTGCCGTGGGATGCAGCTCCTGCTGACACTCCTGCCGTGGGATGCAGCTCCTGCTGTCACTCCTGCCGTGGGATGCAGCTCCTGCTGTCACTCCTGCCGTGGGATGCAGCTCCTGCTGACACTCGTGCCGTGGGATGCAGCTCCTGCTGACACTCGTGCCGTGGGATGCAGCTCCTGCTGACACTCGTGCCGTGGGATGCAGCTCCTGCTGACACTCGTGCCGTGGGATGCAGCTCCTGCTGTCACTACTGCCGTGGGATGCAGCTCCTGCTGACACTCGTGCCGTGGGATGCAGCTCCTGCTGACACTTGCCGTAAGATGCAGCTCCTGCTGGCACTCGTGCCGTGGGATGCAGCTCCTGCTGACACTCGTGCCGTAAGATGCAGCTCCTGCTGACACTCGTGCCGTGGAAAGAAGTCTGTTATACACGAGACTTGACAGTCATAATGACAGGTCACTGTACTGAGGCTTTTGTGTAAGTGACAAGAAGTTGTTCCAATCTCAACATATTTCCATCTTCATAGTCTTCTTCCTCAACTCCTTTCCCACTCTTTTCAATCCCTGTCCTCACTCTTCAACACCCCCGTCCTTTTCATTCCTCCGTTTGTCTACTCACAGAAGTGGATGAGGAGGCGGTGGCTGCGATTGTGTTTGTACATATCTGGTTGTAGCTACAGGAGCAGATGTATGCTGGGGACAGTCCCGTACTTACCTAAATTATCGTCAGTGGTGGTGATAGTTGTGGCTGCGACTGACGGGGTAGGTGTGAGTGCCGGGAATTGTGGTTGGGTGAGGGTTGGGGTTCCAGTTGTGGTTTGAGGTGATTATAGATGTCATTGAGGTGATAGTAGTGGTGATGATGTGGTGCTGAAAGCGGTAGTGTTGGTAATGCTAGTGATGATTGTGGTGGTAACGATAGTGGTGGTGGTGATGGCTGGTAGTGGCAGCAATAACAGAGATAGCTCACCTACCAAACAGACTGTTTACACTATCTAGCACTGTTGACAGAAAGCCAAGCCGCCCTTCCTACCTTGACACTAATTAACTCCCACCTGATTTTTTCTTCGCAGCTGAAGGACTCTTGATCTAAGCAGTCGACAATCAGGCTTGATCCCGTCCTCGGATCAGTCCTGATTTCCTCCCAGTTTCAAGGCACCGTAAGACCCCTGGTGGTTCAGTGCTTCCCGTATAAATAATAATAATGCCAATAGTCTCACCAGTTGAAGATCATTAAAATAAGTTACTGAGGTAGTTAAGAAGACTTGACTGATTTACTGACCGCATCTTGCATGACCGCATCTTGCCCGCACCCTATAAGAGGGTATAAACACATTGTTTCTTATACATGGGTCTAAAACTTGCGAGCGTCTTATATAGGGGCAAACAACCTTGCTTGCATTAAGAGCAAGTCTCAGTAGTAGTAACCAGTTACCAGTAACCACTGTGCCAGTTGACTCACGACCAACCGTCTCTGCCTGAGTCACTATCTGAACTCATATTGCGCTGACCTGGCATTATTCAAAGACCCTCTATGGGTACGTGGGCGGCCAGTCAGTCAGTCAGTGTTACGAGAGTGAGCAAGGAGGCAGGTCACGGCTGTAAGGGCGTTATCCACCTTATCTGTAATTATACGTAATACCAGCCTACGTGAGTATTTCTTACCAAATCCACGTGTCGAACTCCCACATGATACAAGAAACTTTGCTTGTGTCTAATATAAAGCAAGAAATTTATCCAGCGTTTTATTCGAAAAACATTGTCTCCTAAGCCGCCCCTTATACAAGGGATGTGAGCACCTTATACTCACCTCGTACCAGGGTACATGCACCTTACCTTGTAGGACGAGGCTGTCTGGTACTCATTCTTCAACAGAAATCGTCACTTTGAGACGAATCTCCGTCAACTGAGGCTGAGACATAAATAACCCAATCACCTGGTGGAAGGAGATCTTATCCTTCTCTGTGTGGTTTGTGATGTGCACCTGACTGCAGATGATGCAGAAATCTTATGTACAAAGAGTAAAAAAAAAATGATTTAATGCCTTACAAATTCACACAGTGTGTCTGCTCCTAATACATGTAAGGGGGTGCGAACACCATGTTCGCTCTTACACGAAAACATTGACTGCATCCATTAAACCTGTTGTCCAAATTTTTGAGGGGTCATGACCTGTTGAGGGGTCATGACCTGCTGAGGGGTCACACTGTACACACACATCACCTGTACAGGTGAGAAGGGAGGGTTCACCTGTCTGAGTGCAAGAAAGGGTTAACCTGCTTAAGTTTTAGGTGTCAGGTGAGGGGGTTCACCCGGCTGAGTTAAGGAGGTGAGGTAAGGGGGTTCACCTGCCTGAGTTAAGGTGAGGTAAGGGTTTACATGCCAAGGAAGAGTAGGTTAGGGGCAACAGGTGACAGCAGGGAAGTAAGGGACGAGGTGGGTCACCCACGTGTACTCTCGTCAAGGTCATTGTATGAAGTATCCAAGAATCTCTCACCTACTTGGCACGGCTTCCTTCAAGTTCGTGGCGGTGAATGCGACCGTACATGCGTCCCTCATCGCACTACTCCCAGGCGATTGTCCGTGCGTCCTTAAACGCACTAACCCCAGGCGACCGTCGTGCGTCCCTCAACGCACTATCCCCAAGCGACCGTCCGTGCATTCCCTCCACGCACTACCCCAGGAGACCGTCCGTGAGTCCCTCAATGCACCTCCCCCAGGCGACAGTCCGTGCATCCCTCCGCGCACTACCCCAGGCGACCGTCAGTGCTTCCCTCAACGCACTACCCCCAGGCGACCGTCCGTGAGTCCCTCAACGCACTGACCCTAGGCGACCGTCCGTGCGTCCCTCAACGCGCCACCCCAGGCGACAGTCCGTGCATCCCTCCACGCACTACCCCAGGCGACCGTCAGTGCGTCTCTCAACGCACTACCGCAGGGCGACCGTTCGTGCGTCCCTCAACGCACTACCCCTAGGTGACCGTCCGTGCGTCCGTCAACGCACCACCCCAGGCGACCGTCCGTGAGTCCCTCGATGCACCACCCCCAGGCGACCGTCCGTGAGTCCACGCACTACCCCAGGCGACCGTCCGTGCGTCCCTCAACGCACTACCCCAGGGAACCGTCCGTGTGTCCCTCAACGCACCACCCCAGGCGCCCGTCCGTGCGTCCCTCAACGCATCACCCCCAGGCAACCGTCCGTGCGTCCCTCAACGCATCACCCCCAGGCAACCGTCCGTGCGTCCCTCAACGCATCACCCCCAGGCAACCATTCGTGCGTCCATCATCGCACCACCCCCACAAAGCTATCTTCCTCGTTACAAAGCTATCTTCCTCGTTACAAGCTATCTTCCTCGTTACAAAGCTATCTTCCTCGTTACAAAGCTATCTTCCTCGTTACAAAGCTATCTTCCTCGTTACAAAGCTATCTTCCTCGTTACAAAGCTATCTTCCTCGTTACAAAGCTATCTTCCTCGTTACAAAGCTATCTTCCTCGTTATAAAGCTATCTTCCTCGTTACAAAGCTATCTTCCTTGTTACAAAGCTATCTTCCTCGTTACAAAGCTATCTTCCTCGTTACAAAGCTATCTTCCTCGTTATAAAGCTATCTTCCTCGTTACAAAGCTATCTTCCTCGTTACAAAGCTATCTTCCTCGTTATAAAGCTATCTTCCTCGTTACAAAGCTATCTTCCTTGTTACAAAGCTATCTTCCTCGTTACAAAGCTATCTTCCTTGTTACAAAGCTATCTTCCTCGTTACAAAGCTATCTTCCTAGTTACGAAGCTATCTTCCTCGTTACAAAGCTATCTTCCTCGTTACAAAGCTATCTTCCTCGTTACAAAGCTATCTTCCTCGTTACAAAGCTATCTTCCCTGTTACAAAGCTATCTTCCCTCTTACAAAGCTATCTTCCTTGTTACAAAGCTATCTTCCTTGTTACAAAGCTATCTTCCCTGTTACAAAGCTATCTTTCTTGTTACAAAGCTATCTTCCTCGTCACAAAGCTATCTTCCTCGTTACAAAGCTATCTTCCTTGTTACAAAGCTATCTTCCTTGTTACAAAGCTATCTTCCCTGTTACAAAGCTATCTTCCTCGTCACAAAGCTATCTTCCTCGTTACAAAGCTATCTTCCTCGTTACAAAGCTATCTTCCTCGTTACAAAGCTATCTTCCTCGTTACAAAGCTATCTTCCCTGTTACAAAGCTATCTTCCCTGTTACAAAGCTATCTTCCCTGTTACAAAGTTATCTTCCTTGCTACAAAGCTATTTTCCCTGTTACAAAGCTATCTTCCTCGTTACAAAGCTATCTTCCTAGTTACAAAGCTATCTTCCTAGTTACAAAGCTATCTTCCTCGTTACAAAGCTATCTTCCTCGTTACAAAGCTATCTTCCCTGTTACAAAGTTATCTTCCTCGTTACAAAGCTATCTTCCCTGTTACAAAGCTATCTTCCTCGTTACAAAGCTGTCTTCCCTGTTACAAAGCTATCTTCCTCGTTACAAAGCTGTGTTCCCTGTTACAAAGCTATCTTCCTCGTTACAAAGCTATCTTCCCTGTTACAAAGCTAACTTCTTCGTTACAAAGCTATCTTCCTCGTTACAAAGCTATCTTCCTATTTACATAGCTATCTTCCTCGTTACAAAGCTATCTTCCTTGTTATAAAGCTACCTTCCTCGTTACAAAGCTATCTTCCTTGTTGCAAAGCTATCTTCCTTGTTACAAAGCTATCTTCTTCGTTACAAAGCTATCTTCCTCGTTACAAAGCTATCTTCTCTGTTACAAAGCTATCTTCCTTGTTACAAAGCTATCTTCATTGTTACAAAGCTATCTTCCTCGTTACAAAGCTATCTTCCTTGTTGCAAAGCTATCTTCCTTGTTACAAAGCTATCTTCCTCGTTACAAAGCTATCTTCCTCGTTACAAAGCTATCTTCTCTGTTACAAAGCTATCTTCTCTGTTACAAAGCTATCTTCCTTGTTACAAAGCTATCTTCCTTGTTGCAAAGCTATCTTCCTTGTTTCAAAGCTATCTTCCTCGTTACAAAGCTATCTTCCTTGTTACAAAGCTATCTTCCCTGTTACTAAGGTATCTTTCTTGTTACAAAGCTATCTTCCTCGCTACAAAGCTATCTTCCCTGTTACAAAGCTATCTTCCTTGTTACAAAGCTATCTTTCTTGTTACAAATCTATCTTCCCTGTTACTAAGGTATCTTTCTTGTTACAAAGCTATCTTTCTTGTTACAAATCTATCTTCCCTGTTACTAAGGTATCTTTCTTGTTACAAAGCTATCTTTCTTGTTACAAATCTATCTTCCCTGTTACTAAGGTATCTTTCTTGTTACAAAGCTATCTTTCTTGTTACAAATCTATCTTCCCTGTTACAAAGCTATCTTCCTTGTTACAAAGCTATCTTCCTTGTTTCAAAGCTATCTTCCTTGTTACAAAGCTATCTTCCTTGTTACAAAGCTATCTTTCTTGTTACAAATCTATCTTCCCTGTTTCTAAGGTATCTTTCTTGTTACAAAGCTATCTTCCTCGCTACAAAGCTATCTTCCCTGTTACAAAGCTATCTTCCCTGTTACAAAGCTATCTTCCTCGCTACAAAGCTATCTTCCCTATTACAAAGCTATCTTCCTTGTTACAAAGCTATCCTCCTTGTTACAAAGCTATCTTCCTCGTTACAAATCTATCTTTCTCGTTACAAAGCTATCTTCCCTGTTGCAAAGCTATCTTCCTCGTTACAAAGCTATCTTCCTCGTTACAAAGCTATCTTCTCTGTTACAAAGCTATCTTCCTTGTTACAAAGCTATCTTCTCTGTTACAAAGCTATCTTCCTTGTTACAAAGCTATCTTCCTTGTTACAAAGCTATCTTCCTTGTTACAAAGCTATCTTCCTTGTTACAAAGCTATCTTCTCTGTTACAAAGCTATCTTCCTTGTTACAAAGCTATCTTCCTTTTTACATAGCTATCTTCCCTGTTACAAAGCTATCTTCCTTGTTACAAAGCTATCTTCCTTGTTACAAAGCTATCTTCCTTGTTACAAAGCTATCTTCCCTGTTACAAAGCTATCTTCCTGGTTACAAAGCTTTCTTCCTCGTTACAAAACTATCTTCCTCGTTACAAAGCTATCTTCCTTGTTACAAAGCTATCTTCCTTGTTACAAAGCTACCTTCCTCGTTACAAAGCTATCTTCCTCGTTACAAAGCTATCTTCCTTGTTACAAAGCTATCTTCCTTGTTACAAAGCTATCTTCCTTGTTACAAAGCTATCTTCCTTGTTACAAAGCTACCTTCCTCGTTACAAAGCTATCTTCCTTGTTACAAAGCTATCTTCCTTGTTACAAAGCTATCTTCCTTGTTACAAAGCTATCTTCCTTGTTATAAAGCTATCTTCTCTGTTACAAAGCTATCTTCCTTGTTACAAAGCTATCTTCCTGGTTACAAAGCTATTTTCTCTGTTACAAAGCTATCTTCCTTGTTACAAAGCTATCTTCCTCGTTACAAAGCTATCTTCCTCGTTACAAAGCTATCTTCCCTGTTACAAAGCTATCTTCCTCGTTACAAAGCTATCTTCCTCGTTACAAAGCTATCTTCCTCGTTACAAAGCTATCTTCCCTGTTACAAAGCTATCTTCCTCGTTACAAAGCTATCTTCCTCGTTACAAAGCTATCTTCCTCGTTACAAAGCTATCTTCCTTGTTACAAAGCTATCTTCCTCGTTACAAAGCTCTCTTCCTCGTTACAAAGCTATCTTCCCTGTTACAAAGCTATCTATCTTCCTCGTTACAAAGCTATCTTCCCTGTTACAAAGCTATCTTCCTCGTTACAAAGCTATCTTCCTTGTTACAAAGCTATCTTCCTCGTTACAAAGCTATCTTCCTCGTTACAAAGCTATCTTCCTTGTTACAAAGCTATCTTCCTTGTTACAAAGCTATCTTCCTCGTTATAAAGCTATCTTCCTTGTTACAAAGCTATCTTTCTCGTTACAAAGCTATCTTCCCTGTTACAAAGCTATCTTCCTTGTTACAAAGCTATCTTTCTCGTTACAAAGCTATCTTCCCTGTTACAAAGCTATCTTCCTCGTTACAAAGCTATCTTCCCTGTTACAATGCTATCTTCCCTGTTACAATGCTATCTTCCCTTTTACAAAGCTATCTTCCTCGTTACAAAGCTATCTTCCTCGTTACAAAGCTATCTTCCCTGTTACAAAGCTATCTTCCCTGTTACAAAGCTATCTTCCTCGTTACAAAGCTATCTTCCCTGTTACGAAGCTATCTTCCTCGTTACAAAGCTATCTTCCTCGTTACAATGCTATCTTCCCTGTTACAAAGCTATCTTCCTCGTTACAATGCTATCTTCCCTGTTACAAAGCTATCTTCCCTGTTACAATGCTATCTTCCCTGTTACAATGCTATCTTCCCTGTTACAAAGCTATCTTCCCTGTTACAATGCTATCTTCCCTGTTACAAAGCTATCTTCCCTGTTACGAAGCTATCTTCCTCGTTACAAAGCTATCTTCCCTGTTACAAAGCTATCTTCCCTGTTACAATGCTATCTTCCCTGTTACAAAGCTATCTTCCCTGTTACAAAGCTATCTTCCCTGTTACAAAGCTATCTTCCCTGTTACAAAGCTATCTTCCTCGTTACAAAGCTATCTTACTCGTTACAAAGCTATCTTACTCGTTACAAAGCTATCTTACTCGTTACAAAGCTATCTTACTCGTTACAAAGCTATCTTACTCTTTACAAAGCTATCTTACTCGTTACAAAGCTATCTTCCTCGTTACAAAGCTATCTTACTCGTTACAAAGCTATCTTCCTCGTTACAAAGCTATCTTCCTCGTTACAAAGCTATCTTACTCGTTACAAAACTATCTTCCTCGTTACAAAGCTATCTTACTCGTTACAAAGCTATCTTCCTCGTTACAAAGCTATCTTCCTCGTTACAAAGCTATCTTACTCGTTACAAAGTTATCTGCCTCGTTACAAAGCTATCTTCCTCGTTACAAAGCTATCTTCCCTGTTACAAAGCTATCTTCCCTGTTACGAAGCTATCTTCCTCGTTACAAAGCTATCTTACTGGCTGCAAAGTTGTCTTCCACATTTCGAAAATATCCACCTTACCTCGGAGCAATATTCTTAATAACATTCTGCTCCAAAGACCCACGACAGGTGACTAAGCACCAGGTACCTATTTACTACTAGGTGATTGGGAGGAAGCAGGTTTAAGGGGAGTTTTGCTGTCCAGGAGAACAGCCTCATTATTTTCCGCTGGTTATTCCACTGTTTATAACACTGAGCTGCCGGTCCCCATGGAGAGCCAATCCCCATGCAGTGTCAGGTCCCTATGTATATCCAGGTCACCATGCAGTCTCAGGTCCCCATAGAGATCTAGGTCTCCTTGCAGTCTCAGATCCCCATGTATATCCAGGTCACCATGCAGTCTCAGGTCCCCATAGAGATCTAGGTCTCCTTGCAGTCTCAGGTCCCTACGCTGCCTTAGGTCCTTATCCAGTCTCGAGTCCCCATCCAGCCTTAGGTTCCCATTCAGAATCAGGTCTTCCTACTCTTCTTCTTTTTCTTTTTTCTTCTTTTCTTCTCCATTCTTCTTCTCGTCTCCTTCCTTCTTCCTCTCTCTGATTTTCTTCCTCCTTCTCGTACAAGCATCAGGTAGTAATCGGGAGAACGAGTGGTTCCCAGCATCAGTTGTAACTGAAATTAGAAACACCTGTTGAAATATTTGAAACATGTGTGCTTGCAACACCTGTTGGAAGACATACTAGGGGAACGTGTGGGTTCTCTGCTGGTGCTGTATACTCTATGGAAGGCCTGTGACGTCTGGTCAATATAGGGCCACGAAAGACACACTCTTGTAATTCACGAACAGTACTAAAGTCAATCGAGTTCATTTGCACCAACGGCTACATTATTGTTCTCCGCACTCAGCCTGAGTCATTCTCCTCGTGTGAGATAGCAGGCTCTGTAAAACAAGTCTGTATTCCGTTTCTGGACTTTTTTTTTTCCCTTTCAGAGGCTGAATTGCAGCAACCACGTGTGTGAAAGTCAGTGCAGGTTGGTCATGTAATCATACAGTCAGTCCCTGTCATCTTCTGGTTTCTGCACTTATTCTCACATCATCTGCAAGTGTTTGCACAACAGTACAGGTACCAGCTGTAGTCCTTGAGGAACTCCACCAGTCATACTTGTGCTTTCAGATACCAACAGGTATTCGTTATCATTTAGTATTATTTATTACACAGTAATTTTATTGTGAGTGTGTACTCACCTATACGTGGTTGCAAGGGTCTATTCATAGTTCCTGGCCCCGCCTCTTCACTGGTCGCTGCTAGGTTCACTGTCTCCTAGCTTCAAGAGCCTTATCGTATCTCTTCTTAAAGTTATGTTTGAATTCTGCCTCTACTGCCTCTCTAGGTCATTCCACTTCCTGACTACCCTAAGGTTGAAGAAATACTTAATAGCATTCCTGTGACTCATCTGGAAGTTTTCAACTTACTGCTCTGCCCTCGTATTTCTGTTTCTCTCTCTCAAATAATATGTCCCTTTCGCCATGTCAGTTCCTATCGATGTTTTGTACGTTGTTATCATATCCCCCGCCTTCCTAGTCCTCCTGTCCTCCAGTGTCATTAGGTTGAGTTCCTTTAACCTCTCCTCAGAGGAAATACCGTTTAGCTTCGGGACTAGTCTCGATGCAAACCTATGCACTTTCCT